>NW_026294540.1:44773958-45351183 GCF_007827085.1 Peromyscus californicus insignis
AATTGAGGTAGCCATCAAACTAACCACTAGAGATGGCCGGTTCAAGCTGTATATCCACTATTACTAGAAGTCTTAGCTGGGATCATCCTTGTAGATTTTGGGGTGTTCCCCTAGCATCTTGTTCTACCTGGCCCCAATGTGCTCCCCTGTTTCAATCACCTCTTTCAGTAGAATACCCCTTCATGCACCTCCCAACCCAAACCCTCAAGTTCCCATCCTCACCTGCCCCCAGGAGATATTCCTTTATTTCCTCTTCCCAGGGAGATCCATGCATCTGCCATTGGGCTTCCCTTGTTACCAAACCTTAAATTTGGTTAAGTCTTTCTGCTTTGGGATTGGTCATTTTGGGAGGAGTTATGTTGTCCTGGGTTTTTCAAGTTATTTCAGTTTTTGTCATGGGCCTTGCTTATCTGGATTTAGTTTGTTATTTGAGTGCTTCTGTTTCCTTTGTGTCGGGGAGTGTTTGGATCGATCCTTGGTGTTCCGAGTTTGGCAGTGCTAGGCTCCTCTGTGTTCTGCTTGAGCTCAGGGGTGGAGACACACAGTGCTGGTTTGTAGGTGGGAGAACTTCCTGATGCTGGATGATCTAGGAGTGGTATACCTTCTTACCTCACCAACCAGAATGCAGGAACTGAGATGAGATGTGTGCTGGGGCAGGATTCAGAATGTCCCACATCCTCTGATCTCATGAGCCAGGTTATGTGTATTACAACGGTTGTGTGTGCTGGTCACGATGTGCTAACATGTGTCCTGACCTCATGAGCCATGCTCCACAGAGTGCAGTGGGTACATTCACCAACGTTTGATCCAGAGCAAGAACAAGACATGATGTTGCCACACTTCTGCCGGTCTCCTAAACTGACCTTCCTGCAACCACTGTTGCTGCTTATATGTCCCATGATTAACTATCTCAAGTCTATGATTTCACTCCTGTGTTTATACCCTCTGATTGGTGCTTAACATACTAAAAATACACTGATTCCTCCCCTCTCTCTGTATATATCATGAGGCACTATTTGTTGTGTCTACCCCCATTCAGCAGTATTTCTCCAATCTGTCTGCTTGGGATGTGTTCTATGATTAACTTCATTAAAATAACCTGACCTCATGGAATTGTGTTGTGCTGGTCCATGATTTGTTGTCTCCCTAAGATCTAGTCAACCTTAAACTTGCATTTGTTCATACAGGTTTATATTACATTCTTAAAGCCAGCAGTCAGTAGGTGAAGTCTGGAGGATTACAAATTGAGGCCAGTCCTGTGATACTGTCCTAGTATACTTTGTATTGTTGACAGACAGGTCCTGACATAACTCAATGTGATTGAAAGAGTTTATTAGGCCCCCATGTCCTGTTCAATGTCCATCATTAGGGAAGTTTTCTAGGAACTCTAGCAGATTCAGAGGACAGCTCTTTCCTGGCTTGCTCTTCACGGCTCCTTCACTTTACTTTCTTACACAATTCAGGAACAACACACAGGGGTGGAGGCACCCTCAGTGAACCTGGATCTCCCATTTTAGGCATTAATAAAGAAATGGGTCCTGTAAACTGCATGCAACTGCAAAATCACAGGCCTAGTTGCAGACACTCAGCAAATAATCCTCTTTGTTTTTAAGGCATTTTTCTGTGTAAATGGATGGATGTGGAAAAGATATTGAGTGAGAGAACCCAGATCCAGAAAGACAAATGCCAGAGGTCATCTCCATCAGCTGTTTCTGGCTCCCAAACTTCTGAAGTGAGTGTAAAACATAGAGGGGGGCGGATACCAAAAGTACCTGACATCTAGCTTTTTATGTCTAGCTCTGGATATATATATATATATTCCTCTTCCACAGCTAGATATCATGTCCTCTTAGAGGTTCTTCTGAGATCTTCCTAGGGAGATTGTACCTAGAAGGAGTTAGGAAACTAGCCGTGTGTGTATGTGGGACTTTCCTGTGGGGAGGAAATGTGTAGAACAGATACATAGTTGTGTGCATGTGTGTATGATAGAGACAGACAGAGAGACAGAGACAGAGACAGAGATAGAGTCTTTGATTATAAGGCAGGGGGTAATCAGAATGACCTAACTCCATCTCTTTGTGTACCTGTAACATTGGCTATAGAGATTAGGGTACCTAGCATGATGTGACACCTGGCCAGTATATTTGAAGCTTTGCTTTTGGGGAGATGATACTGAGGAGGACATGATACCCTAGTCATAAGTGGGTCTTTTCAATATAGGGTGACATTCTAGCAGGTTCTGAAATTTGTGTCAGTTTGGCTAGGCTGTAAGGGAGGGTTTATCCAGCAGGAACTGATAGTGAGCCATATATGTGAATAAAAATCTTTGGCTGTAGGGTAGGTGTGTCAAGACCTAGTAGGCATTACTTCACCAAACTAATGCACAACCCTACACACACACACACACACACACACACACACACACACACACACACACACACACACAGTCAAGTCCTGACGGACTTCTTTCTATTTTAAGCCCTAGCTCTCCTCACAGGGCTAGGTGTCAAGGGTAGCATTGTAGTCTCACCCTTACAGCCAAAGCCATAAACATACATGACAACTTGTCAGGTCCTGAAAGGAAGACCCCAGTTCTACAACAATGCCACACACCCAGAGGTAGGTGCCAAGTCCTAGCCTTCCCCTAAGTCCATAGCTCCATTCATGGGGCTAGGGGAAAAACTCCTGAGACTCACAACCTGGGGAGGGTTCCTACAGGCCTGCATGCATGATTGTATATGTGCATGTGTGCATGCTTGTGTTGGTGTGTTTGTATGTTTGTGTTAACCTGTTGTTTTACTGTGGGGAGAAAGGTACCTAGCAGATCCTAAAACCTAACCATGTTTGTATGTGGAACTTTGGTTGTAAGGCTAGAGACAAATACCTGAGCATGACACCTTATATGAATATGAGAGCTGTGCCTGGGATGTTTGCCCATGTCTGGGGTTCCTAGCGGGATTTGACGCTTGACCCTGTGCATGGGACTTTACTGTATGGCAGTGGATCTCTAGGAGTCATGATACCTAGCTGTGTAAGAGGAATATTGACTGTAGGGAAGGGTGGACCTAACAGAAGCTGACACCTGGCCCTGTTTAGATGCTTTGGCTCTAAGGAAGCTGTAAATCCAACAGATCCTGCCATGTAACTGCACTAGTGTGTGTGTGTGTGTGTGTGTGTGTGTGTGTGTGTGTGTGTGTGTGTGTGTGTGTGTTTGTGTGTGTGTTTGTGTGTGTGTGTATTGTGTGTTGATGAGGGGGTGGCTTTGCCTATAATGGAGACAATAACCCTGAAGGACCAGTCAAATCGCATGTATTGGGAGTCTTTGGCTCTAGGCATGTGTATACCTAACAGTACAGGGGCTTAGATGTACATATATACATGTGTGTGTATGTGACAGAGGGAGGGGATGGAGGGGGGAGAGAGTGGAGAGAGAGAGAGAGAGAGAGAGAGAGAGAGGAGATTGGCTGTAGGTAATGGACACCTAGCAGCAGAAGCACCTTGTTGGCTGTGTGTACATAGGGCTTTGGCTCTATGTGGGACACCTCACAGGACCTAACACCTAGAGATGTGTGTTTGTTTGTTGTATGGGTGATACCTCTACCTCACAGGACTTAACACCTAGAAGTGTATGTGGGGCTTTCCTTGTATGGTGGTTGTCTTCTAGGACCTGATAGCTAGCTGAGAGTGCATTGAATTCGTGAAGGCATTTGTAGGAGCATGTGTGCCTGAATGTGTTCCTGAGTGTGTGAGTGTGTACTTAGCATTTGAATTATAGGGGAGCAGTGCATACTGGTAAACTAGCTGTGTAAGAATATTGCACTGTGAATACAGAAAAAGAGGTATGTATCAGGACCTGACACCTAGCCCTGAGTAGACAGCTTTGTCTGTTATGGAGTGGGAACAGCAGGACCTGACCTCGGACTCTGTGTCTCTCTGTCTGTCTCTGTCTATCTCTGTCTCTCCCTGTCTTTGTCTCTGTCTCTCTGTCTCTCTGTCTCTCTGTGTATGTGTTTGGCTGCAGGGGATGGACACCCAGAAGGGCAGCACTTTGATGGTTGTGTAAATAGGGCTTTGTCTGAATGGGGGAGACCTTGTTGACATGACAGCTAGATGAGACTGCATGAGCACGTGCATGGGATCATACAAGCATGTGTGCCTGAGTGTGTTTGTGAATGTGTGACTGTGTACCTGGCATTTGACTATAGGGTAGGGGTACCAGTACTAGAAAACTAGCTGTGTAACTGTATGGTCCTTTGGATGTAGGGGAAGAGGTGCCCAGCAGGATGTGACACCTAGCTCTGGGTGTGTGGCACTGCTGTAGCTGAGGGGATTCCTATCAGGAATGTGACCTAACCATGTGTGTCTATGCGGTTGTAAGGGAAGAGATAAACACTAGACCCTGACACTTGTGTTATACTATGTGGGCAGCTGTTTGTGGCTTCTGCGGCTGTAGGTGAGGGCATCCTTAGAAAGACCAGACACCCAGCCCTGTTCAGGGGCTTTAGCCATCGTGTTGTTGATCTCTTGGAGGACAGACTTCCCAACTGTATGAGAGGAGCATTTTTTTTTAGTGGACAGTTGATCTAGCAGGACCTCACACCTAGGCATGTGTGTTTGGCACCTGCTGTAGAAGACATTTTTCACAGTAGCACCTGACACCTAGCAATGTGCAGGTGGTTTTAATTTAAGTGTGGGGACACCTTACAGACGATGATACCTAGTGTTGTTGGCAAAGAGAAAACTTGGCTTCTTGGTACAGTAAAAATAAAGTCAAATTCCTCCCCCAGGCCTGTATTCATCAAGTCTCACATTTCTTGTTTTCTACCCTTATTCTCCAAAATCTCTCGTCTATAACTTGAAGACACTTTCTCTGATCAACTTCACTAATAATATACTGACCCTGGGCTTCTATTTTCCTAGTCACTGACTCGTTTTCTCTAAGACAGCTATCTCCATGACAATGCAGCATTGTCACATTGACCATTGCCACAAGTTCAGCACAAGTGCACACACACACACACACACACACACATATTACACACACACACACACACACACACACACACACACACACACACACACACACTTTTCCCTATAACATCTCTATCTTTAGCACTGCTCCACATATATTACTATTGAACAGGCATGGCAGGAATCTCCCCTGGTATCCTACATAGACTGCTAGGTGTCATGTCCTAATGGATCTAGACAGCTCCCAACTGCTGCCACTCAACATACACTGTTGTGTTCCTAAGACACACAGCAGAGCATCTCCCTCTTCTCCCACAGAGACTCATCCCACTATCAGGGGCCGCCCACACAACAGGCCTTACTAGCTACTGCCCCCCAGGCCTGCTTCCAAACCTACCCATGTACCACTGCCCTGCTGGACACTCCTACCCCTGCCACTATAGCCTGAAACACACTACTTGGTTTCACGCTTTGCTGGACACCTACCTGAGGCCTGGATGCACTACTGTGTATCATATCCTCAGGACTCCCCAGTCCTAACCCAGACATTGTGCATGATAACAGGCCTCATCTAATAAGTTTCTCTTCCTACACCCATACTGCTGCCGCAAAAGCACTGCTAATTTTCAGCCGTGCTTAGACCCATGCCCCTGTCTGGTAGTGTATGTTGTCAACAGAATGGTGCTATTTTGGGTAAGGCTTGAAGCCAATTATTGTATATGCATACAACATACTTTAATATACATGACTGAAATCTGCACAGAGTGTTAGTAAGAGAACAATGGCAAGAAACTTGATATGTCAGTGATGGAGGTGTTAGCAGAGCCTTTAAAATTGTAGTGTTCACTGGGCCAGTTGTGTATATCGATGGTAAGGGTGTGTGTCAACATTGTTGGATACCTAGCATGTCATGCGTGATGGAGCCTGGTGTTCAAGTGAACCTGACACACAGCACTTTATATGCACTGTGGTTTGGACAGGAGTTAATGTCCAGCATGACCCAGTAACCAGCAGTAGAACCTGAGACCCAGCACATGGTATAGCAGAGGAAGGAGTCCAGTAGAAGCTGATGCCTAGCAGTGTAGGTGTGTCTTAAGCAGAAGGAGGGTGTCCAGATGTGCAAATTTCTAAGTATTGTGGAAGACCTGACATGGGGAGAAGTTCCCAGAATGGTCTGATGGCTGTCGATTAATGTGGGGAATGAAGTCAAACTGGACCTGGTACCTAGAGTGGATGTGTGGTCATAGGGGTGGTGATGTGTCCAGTATGTTTGATGCTAACTGTATGTCAGAGAGGAGCAGTGGAAGAACGGGGTGTCAAGCTCTGCACAATCCCTACGGAGTATGTGTCAGATTATGGCTGAGCTGATGTCCATCAAGGTCTGATCATTCATGTTGAAGTAGGTTGGCAGTGTGCGATGTGATGTCCGAGTGTGCTTGACACTTCAGAGTGTGTGTGTGGCATTGAGGGAGCCAGCAGAGCCTGACACCTAGCAGTGCACGTGGGGCAGCTGCAGGGCGATGTGTGCATTCCAGGGCCGTTAGCTAGCCTTGTAGGAGTTGCCATAGAGTTTCAAATGCCCAGCAGGTCTGAAATCCAACAGGGATATATGGGTTGATGAAATGTGATATCCTTTGGGCCCTGATACTAACACTGTAGATTGTGGTGGTGGTGGTGTGATATTCAGGAGGGCCTGAACCCTAGCAGTGTATGTGGAATTTCAGTGATATTAGGGTGTCAACTGGGGACCAATACTAGCAGAGTATTTGCATACAGTGGCAAGAGAGTGTCCTGTATGACCTGATAAGTAGCTGTTAATAAAGGATTATGTGGGTTACATTCTGGATCCAGACCTAGGAATACATGGGAGGTATGCGAGAGGGTTTATTTAACAATGTCTGATAGCTAGCAGTCAATGTGTAGTTTGGTGAGAAGTCACACATGGTCCAGTACTTAGAAGTACATTAGAAGTTCTCTCTCTGTGTGTGTGTGTGTGTGTGTGTGTGTGTGTGTGTGTGTGTGTGTGTGTGTGTGTGCGTGTGTGATGTAGAGGTTGTTTATCATGGTCTGACAGCTGGTAGTACCAGTGAGGTGGCATGGCTGTAGTGTCCCATGCTGCATTATACCTAGTGTTGTACATCAGTGCAGGAAGATTCCAGGAGTCTTTGAGCCATACAGTAACTGTGTGTCCTTGTCTGGAGGTCAAGTGTCCAACAGGGCCTGATACCTTTCCCCATGTCTTAGTACACTGTGGTTGGAGGCATGTCTAGCATGGTCTAGAATCTAGCACTGTGTGTGGGACAGCATAAGGGGAGTTGAATATCTAGTCCTAATACCTAGAGAACTCTGTGGTGAGTGTGGGTGAGGGGCGTCCTTCATGTCCTTACACTGACCCTGTATGTAAGTTGTTAACCAGGGGAGGGGCATGGGTAGCACATGTGAGTATCTAGGGGTCAGACCTGCTGCTTTCCCCAGCTGACTGGACCATCCACACAGTGCTGTTAACAGATCAGCTGGAGAGCTCATCTCCATCCCAACAATGGGATAGGTTTCAGCCCTCCTCACACCACACAGCACACACGACACCTCCACCTCCTCACAGCCACACAACATTCACTGTCAGGGATTTGTTGTCTGCCAGGGTGTGTCAGGGGCCAGGCTCTCTCTAGACGTCCTGGGGGAGTGTCTGCTCCAGCCATGCTCCAGCCTCTGTATTTCATGTCTGGGGGGCCGCAGGCATCCTGAGTCCACAGTTCATCTTCTCCGTGTTATTTCTGATCCTCCTTTCTATAAGGCAGGAAATCATGTAGTCCTCTTCTATAACTTTATGTGAGCATTACAGTGTTTGTATTTGAGGTCAATTGAAATGGTGACTGTGTTCAGTTTTTCAATTGGTTCCTTATTGCTTGTTTTTTTAAATCTTCTTCTGCAGTCATTTGTGGACAAGCCATTCTCTCTGCCTTGATTTCCATAGGTGACTGTGAAAAAAAATCAGTTAGGCCTGTTTCTGAGCTTTTGTTCTGTTCCATATACCCAGTCTCCATTACTTCCCTGTAGCCCTTTATGGATCTCTGAGGCTTTGTGGGAAGTCCTGGAAGAAGAAGATCAGGGTCTGGAGGAATCTTTCCTGTCCTCTGCCATGTCTTCTAGGTTTAGGACCCATTGGTTGTTACATCTTGTGTTTGAGCATCAGACTGGATTTTGCTGAGTCTATAGATGAAGTGCAAACATCTGTCACCTTTAGAAAAGCAACTGGTAGAACCTGAGAGCTCATATTGTTTGGATTTCTCTCCTCCAGTAGTCAAAGTATTCTGAATGCCGATTTATAGAAATTATGTTGGAATTCTAATTAAATACTTCAGTATTTGTTTGTAAATTGTCTCTGCCTAATACCAGTGAGAAATGGGCCAAATGTATGACCTCAAGTTCTGCCTCTTCATGTTAGTGGAGGCCTGGGACAGGTGGTCCATGGGTACTGCCGTTCTCAGGAGATCCACTCTAGAGTTCAGAAAGAGAAGCACATTTAATTCCCAATGCTCTTCTGAGATATTTCTTTACCTGATCAGGAAGGTTTTATTTGTTATCTGTGAAGACAGAGAGGCATAGGTGACTTTCTGAACGGTCAAAATGCAAAGGGGTCTAAGTTGGGCAGGATTCAACAGTAAGTACCCACTGGGAGGCTTCCACAGGGGGATGCTCCTATAGATTCCCCAGATCTTGTTAGTAATTTGGAGTGGTTGTCTGTAGTTGGATGGTGGAAGAGAAACCATGTCATTGTTCTCCACAGCATGTCCTCCCGTTGCTGTGTGTAGCCTCTGAGTTCCTCTGGAGCTCAGACAGTGCATACTAGTCTGCTAGGAAGGGGAGGGGAGAGGCGCTCTTTTCCCTCCATGTCACTAATGCTCAGTGTGCACATACTCAGGTCAGGAGTTCTTGGGGTCCACAATTCAGGATATGGCCAGGCACTTAGAAGTAAAAGCTTGTGTTAGACCATTGGTGAGGCTGGCAGAAAGATTCATTCACCACCCTAGACCTGTGGCCTTTCAGATAATACCTGGTTTATTTTTGGTGGAATTCAGGACCTAATGAGGCAGGAATAATGTCCCTTTTCTTCCCATGTGACTTCCTGAGGGAGAACTCAGTGCAGTCTCCTTGAGAAGTCCTGATTTCAGGGATTGGTTTGTCCTAGCTGCTCTGCTACTGTCCCATAAACAAGCTCTAGGATCAAGAAGGAAAAGCAGTTTCACCAACATGTCTATTTCTAGGCACTGTGTTTCCTGCACCCAGTTCACTGAACACTTGCCTAGATGAGACAGGATGCACATATGGTGAAGATGAGCTTTGTCTCAGAACATATCCAACAGAACCTGCAGATCTGAGGAGAAAAGGATGGTCAATGAGAGTTCTGGAGTTGAACTCTGAGACTACAAGAGACCCAGGCTGTTACCACACTAGTCTATGTCAATGATCTGGGAGGAATTTAAACAGTCCCAACCAGTCAGGTTCTGTCCAAAATAGCAAGCTACCCAGCATCACTTGGACTCCCTTTATTCCACTGGGAAATGAGTATTACTGAGCCACTTTGGGGTAGTGTGTGTAAAGATCTTGGTACCAATAGCATGTATTGTCTGCACCTGTTCCTGCTGCCTCCAGGAGGCAGGCAGTGGTGGAAGGAGTGTGTTGAGTGTGTAAGCCTGATCATAATCTGATATCTCTCACGTAACAATCTAAAGGCCATCACATGCTCCCTGCAGTGGCCAGTGATATAAGAAGTTCACATTAAACTCACCTGGCCTCTTAGGCATCAACTCTGGTTCCTAAGGGTCACATTCTTAGAGACCATCATTACCAGGGCTTGGAGTCCTGGTCCACATGTGCTGTCTCCCGAGAGATTCCATGGCTGGCCACATTACCCAAGACTCCCTTCCACAGGCCATGGTTTTAGTTAAGTGCATCAGGGTGAGACATTCCTTAATGGTCACTCACTGATCAACAAACAAGCTATGGGCCGAGGAGCAAGCAGGCCATTGTCTCTTGGCTGGTTTCCCTTGTTAGGTTGTGTCAGTCCCCATTCCCCAGTCTCTGGAACCCAACACAGACTAAGTCACTGGCCAGTGACAGAATGGATGTCACAACATACAGGTGTGAGAAGATGTTCACCATCTTTGATTCAAACTGTTTCATCTCAATGGTGTTAGGATCAGAGGGAAGAGATGTGCCACCTACACCAAGTCATCTCAATATCCCTCTGTAGCCATGCCTCAGCTATTTATATCTATCTATCTATCTATCTATCTATCTATCTATCTATCTATCTATCTATCTATCTCTTGTCCTCTGTAATACAAGCTAAGTGACCACCTACTCTTGGAATTAAGGGGGACCTGCCTGGTCAGACTTATTCTTCCTAACCTCTAATCCAGAGTCAAATTTAGACAAGAAACCAAAAACTAAGCATCTGCTACAGGCTATTATATAGTGGTCTCAATGATGCTTTCGGCCATGTGTTGCCCAGAGATGAGCCTTGACAATCATCCCATTCAGAGTGGCCATCCTTCACTGCATGGAGAGGCTGTCTGCCTGTCAGGCGCACCTGACAACACTTTAGACAATTATCCCAGCAGGACAAGCAAGCAGTCAGCCTAGCTGAAAGCCCTAGCTCTATGGTCAACAAGACTGTCTAGGCCTGACCACTGTACCCAGTGGGACCTGGGTACAAAGTAGTTTTAAGAGTGCTGACCCCACCTCTGACCACTGTGCCCTACTAGGTAAGGCCTACTCACTTCCAAAGTGGAGCAATGTCCCAGCATTCCATCTGAAGTGGTACCCATTTTCCTCCAGCTTGCTGTCACTTTCCTGTTAGGAGACAAATATGGTTCTGATGAAACTCCCTACAGTGAGGCCCCTTCACAAGCATGTAAACTAGGCCAGCATGCAGTGGGACTGTGTCTTTTCTGATGGGCAGGACACAGGGATAAATGAAGGCTGCAAATACAACAGCAGGGAAGAGGGAGAGGAAGGAGAGGGAGGAGAGGGAGGAGAGGAAGGAGAGGAAGGAGGGAAAGGAGAGGAAGGAGAGGAAGGAGCTCCCTTTCCCTCATGTGGGGAAACATTTCACTAGGACCACAGACCTGAAGGGTGCACAGATTAATGAGTACTGCAGGTTATTCCCCTGCAGACTGGTCCACAGGGTCTGCACAGTCATGGGTAGCTTGTACCTGGTATTGGCTCATGGCCCCCTCAGACAAGGATGCTGTGAAACACCAATCCTAAATCCTTGATAACTAAGGTTTCCTGGAGGGAAACCTGTGGTAGTTGGTTTACCTCCTCCTGTGCTGGACAGAGACCCTTCATGCTGGGGAAGTGGGCACACTGCCATCTGGACTTCCTGCAGAGCTCCGACTTCTGCTGTCTCAGGCCACACCTCAAATTGCCATCGTGTGTCTCCTGATGTAGAGAGCTCATCCCTTTAAAGAGGAAGGACATGTGAAAGGGACTCTAGGGGAACTTGAAATATGCAGCACTTAAGCTAGACCTACTATGCATCCCTCTCCCCATGGCTCCTCTCCTCTCTCTTCCTTTCTCCCCAAATCCCTCCCTTAGCCAATTCTTTCCTGCTGCCTCTGCAATCTCTGGTTCTCATCTTCTGCTCTCCATCTCCAGATCAACTTTGTCACTTTATTTAGAAGTGGGTTTGTACTGTGGCACTGATGATTTTGAAGTCAGAGTTTTAAATTTGCATGCCCTTACAGTGAAGCAAGATAATGTGCCAATTACAGAGGACAGATGACAGTACCAAACACAAAATTAGTGTAGTAGAAACCCGAGGCCTGGAACTGACCAGTGACTCTGCAATGAACACTGACAAGTGAAAATATGTGGACAGAGAGGTCTACAGTGTGACTCACTCTGTCACACTCGGTCACTGCAGCTTCCACAAGGAAACCTTTAAGTCTCCCCTTTTTAAAATGTATCTTACTTTCCCTTTTTATTCTCTTAAATTTTGTTTTGTTTGGGCAGGTGTAAGTTGGAGGGCAGATGTGAAGTGATGGGGACATGAATGTAATCAGGATACCTGATGTAAAAGACACATAGAATGAATATATAAATGAATAAATAACTCAGTAGAGAGATAAGTAAATAAATAGATGAAATAAATACATGAAGAGCATACAGGGTAAAAAGCACATTCTCACCCTCATGAGTGAATGAAATTTGGACATTTTTCAGAAAACAGATACAACTGAGGATGACTGTGTTATGTGTGACAAGCTTGTCCCAAAAGACAAGGATCACTGTTTTCTCTCATACGCAAAATGTGCAGGTCATAGGGGTCAGAACATGAACAACAGAACACTCAGGACATGGAATAGGACAATGGTCTTCCTGGGACTGTTGACAGTGTTCTTGGGAGGGGCTGATCCCCTCTACCATCACACACTGTCTAGAGTGGGGTGCACAGAGTCCTAGTTGGTTCAGAATCCAGAAACCTGCAGCCCTGGGTTCTCCATTAGCCAGTGAGTATGAACAAAGTTCAGTGGCCTAAATCCAACCCAAAGTGGTTTTGACAAGTAACAAAAACACTGTGGGACCCATGAGCAAGAGTAGACATAGAAGTCAGCAGACAAGCATACAGTACCTGGATGTCGGATGAGTAGAACTGGAAGCTGCTATCTAGATTCTGTGGCTTCATGCAATGCCTCTGCCACTGGTGTCCTTTAGTGAGAGCCCTGCTTTCAACATCCCAAGACAGGCACCAGCTGTCTCAGTGACCCACCTTGAGTCCTCAGCTGTGATCTCAAGGCTCAAATGGAAAGAACTCAATCAATCAGACCAGGTAGCCAATCTGGACTCTCCTGATTGGTCAGGTTGAAGTCATGGGATGTGTGCCTGGTGGGGATCCTGGGAAAGGGTTAGAGAGCAGCCTTTGCATGCTCTGTGCCTTGTTCCCAAGGATGTGTCAGCTAGTGCATACCTCCTCCAGCCCACTGACCAGGGTCCCCAGAAGAATTCATGACAGCAGTTCTCACCTCCAGGTATCTGTTCACTGGTGGACATAGACTTCTATTCTGAAGGGTCGATTCGGACTTTGCTGCTGTTTGTAGTCCATCCTGGATGACAGAACCTTCAGTTCAATCCCTGACCCTGTCAGGATGAAAGAAGCACAGAACTTGTCTCCTTTCCCTCAAATGTCTGATGAATTTACCATTGGTGCTATACATACAGTACTTGAAGCCAGGCATGGCAGTCCACATCTGTAATCACAGCACCCAGGAGGCAGAGAAAGGGGTCACTCTCTGTGAGGTTGAGAGCTGCATGTTCTACACAGAGAGTGTTGAGATAGTAAGGGCCATACAGTGAGATCCAGTCTCAAAAAAAAAAAATAAAAATAAGATGAGGATTCAGGAAATTTTCCTATCTCATTTCTAGAATTCAACAGAATCTGCCTTCATTGATATGCAGCAGATACACAGTCTGACACCGGGTGATACCCACAAACTGAAAATTCCTCTCTCTTCCTGAACAAACTGACTGATCTTGTTCTCTGCACTTGGGACTCACCAGATGGTCAGGGTTCTAGAAGTCAGTGACAGCACAAGCTGACTGTCATCCACTGGGAAGATCTGGCCAAAGACTTTAACATGCATCGGTATTTGTTCACAGGCCAGGATCAGATGGTCAGAACGGATCTGGAGGCCAACTACAACAGAGAAGACGGTTCCTCCCTTGTCACACCTCTGCAGTCTCTCAGTCTCCCATTGCTCTTCAGTTGAGCAAGTCAATGATAGCTTTCCCTCTGTGTCAGGGATGCTGGCACATGCCACCTCATGGGATCCTTTTCAGCACATCAAGACCAGGCTTCAGAGACTTGTCTTCTACCACACACAGATACTTACTGTACTCAAACTTACCTGCAGGCCCATGATTCACACAGATTAGTACCCTGGATTCCCTGTTGAGTTCATTTTCCCTTGTAAATCAGTGAGATGCTCCCTACCTGGAAGGTGTCCTGTAAACAAGTGAGACACTACAACTCAACCAGTGCTTCACACTGCACCAGGGGCTGTTGCTGTGGGATGGTCTGTATGGCAAATGTGTTGCTGATTGGTCAATAAATAAAACACTGATTGGCCATTGGCTAGGCAGGAAGTATAGGTGGGACAAGGAGGAGAATAAAGCTGGGAAGTGGAAGGCTGAGTCAGAGAGACACTGCCAGCCGCCATGATGACAAACAGCATGTGAAGATGCCGGTAAGCCACGAGCCATGTGGCAAGGTATAGATTAATAGAAATGGATTAATTTAAGCTATAAGAACAGTTAGCAAGAAGCCTGCCACGGCCACACAGTTTGTAAGCAATATAAGTCTCTGTGTTTACTTGGTTGGGTCTGAGTGGCTGTGGGACTGGCAGGTGAGAGAGATTTGTCCTGGCTGTGGGCCAGGTAGGAAAACTCTAGATACAGGCTGTCATCAAGAGATCCATGATGATCAAGGTTTCCTTGTAAGTCTGACCCCAATGGTGGGCGTTGGTCATAGAGAAGTCCAGTGTTCTGGCCTTGTAAAGACAATACCCAGGATCAGGCCTGGCAAGGCCTACTTACCTTCCCACATTGGAGCAGAACAATGTTAATGTAAGGTCAAATGTCAGTTATAAATCCCTCCATGAGATGGAAAAAATGATGTAAGATTCTTGGATCAGGAGGTGGGAGACAGCAAGTGAATCCTGGATGAAGGAGGCTATGGAGACAAAGACATAGATGTCATCAGATCTGCCAAAGGACATGTCAGACAGGAGCAGGAGAGGACTCCACTGCAGGATGGAGCCACCCTTCTCTTCTGCCAGACCCTTCTTCAGTAGCCCAGAATGGAAGTCCCTTTCCAAAGCAGCCTCATACTTCACTACATTGACGTATGCCAGGAACCATCAGAACAGGTTCCATTCCTCCTCATGGCTGGCAATACACCCAAGGTCACACTCTGCTCTGTTTGAGACATTTGTTCCTGGTCTCACTTTTTCAGACCCTTAACCCAGCAAAACCTCCTTTTCTCCACTCATTGCAGGTAAGCTCTTCTGGACAGACTCTACCCTCTCTCCAGGTCCTCTCATTTCCTCTTCATCCTCTCCACCTCCTTTCCCCTGTTTCACCCCTTATCTCCATCCCTCTGTCTCCCACTGGATTTACAGTTCCTGCAGTTCTTCTAAAAGACTGTCAGAAAGCAGGTTGGAGGTGATGAAGTGATCAAAGAAGAGGGAAGCCTGAGACCTGTGTGCAAGTCTGTCCTGTTGACAGAGGCAGCCCTTGTAGATGCCGGGGAACCCTGGTTCTACAGGAACCATGAGGGATGTAGACATTCATTAGGTCGATGCTACACGTGACTACTTAGTGATGTTCAACAACAGTGCAGGGGCAGCAGTGAGGTGAAGGATGGGGAAGATGGCAGCTGAGACCCTACACCTGGAGGATGGATACTGGAACCTGTAGCCCTAACGTGTCATCACACAGGACACAGAGTTCCAGCCTGGATCCTTCCTGCTGCACCACACCACACCAAGACTGTAGTTCAAGTAGACCATTTCACTTTCCCAAATAAAACCCGAAAGAATAAAGAAAGTGCCTCTCTTAGTGACTTTAACAGACAGGACTTACTCAGCACTGAGGAGGACGTGACTACACAGACCAATAGTGCTGCACTTTTCTCCTGCTACACCCCAGATCTGTAGGAAGAACAGGATGTTATTTACAAGACAGCATCCTACCTGTGTGCCTTGACACATGATAGGAACCATCGGAGCAGGCCCTCTCCTCCTCATTGCTGGCTGTCCCTAGCTCCCTCCCACTCTGCACTTCAGGGCAGGTTCGTTCCTGCTGTAGACTGTGCAGGGCCCCTGTGGCAGCTCAGCACACACATCTCTTTCATGCTACTTTGTTGACAGGAAGTTCCTCAGGACAGACTCTACTCCTTATTCTACACCACCTCTCATGTCCCCTATTCCTGTCTCAAAACTGTTCCCCAATTAGTCCTCCTTATCTCCTTTCACCCGCCTCCATTCTCCAGAGGACTTACACAGGTCTTGCTGTTTTGTCCATAAGGCAGTCACAGAGTAAGTTGGAGGGTTAAAGTGACCAAGATGATGAGCAGCCTAGATTGGTATAAAAATCCTTCCTGGTGGTAGAGGCTGCTGTTTTCCATGCAGTGTGAGTGGTCCTACAAGCACAACCAAAGCTAGGAAGGTAGAGAGGGTCATGGGGTCCAAGTGACTTATGACCCCCAGTTGTTCCACAACAGTTCTGAGGCTGGATTAAGCTGAAAGAGATGCAAAGTGGCAGCTCAGACCCAATAGCTGGAGGATGAATGGAGGCAGGAGCCTGTTGCCCTGGGTTGGAGGGAGCTGGCACACTGGAGATGAGTTCTGGCTCACTTCTGTGGCAGTCACTCCTCACCAGGTCTGGAATTCTATTGGGCCATTTCAGTTTCCACACTTCAAAGAAGAAAGAAACATGAAAGCACCTCTATTAGTGACTTTGGCAGATGAAAGTTCTGTGCCATATTTCTCCTCCTGATTCCTCCATTCTGAACCTTTAACCCCTTTAGACAAACTCTCCTCCCTTCCTTCCACCCTGTGGTCCCCATGCTAGGCTATCTGCTTTTACCTCAACCTTCCAGGACTTTACATGAACAGGAAGCTGTGAATTTGCCATCTAATGTACTACATAGCAAATTCTGTGCCCTCTGAGTGGGTATAACTTTTCATTTCAAAAGGATATTGAAATAGCATATTGAAAAGACAACATAGGAATTCATCTGTGTGGCCCAACCAACTGTTCTCCATGTAGGTCTCCACTGTCCTCTCTTTCCTTGCAGCCCCTGATGCAAGGGTTCAGGGCTCACCTTCGGGTGGGCAGGCAGCACCACAGTGCTCTCAGTGCATAGAGAATTTGCTTCCTCACCAGTTCCCAGACCCTGAATGGCCTGGATCCAGATGTTGTGGGTGCCACCTGGGGCTGGTCACTGGGAATGTCTGGCTCCTGGGATGAATCTTCTTCACAGAAGCCCAGGTTGAGAAATACTGTGGGTGTTGCATCCAAGACTGATTCAGGGGAGGAGAGATTGCCAGGTAGGGGGTCAACAGAATTCCTGTTGACTGCAATGTCCTCTGCAGGAGTGTTGATGACGTCAGCCACAAGAGCATCTCTTTCTGGGACTGTGTTGTCTGAACCGGGCATCGCCTCCAGGAAGGAGAGTCTATGAGGCATGGTGTAGCTTCTGCATCTTTTGCCTCTTTCTTCCACACCCTCCTCCTTAAAGTGATCCTTCCCAGCATGTGTACTGGTTGTAAATGCTGGATCACTGGCTCTCTTCAAGGGGAGAGGGAGGCGAACAGGATCTGCTGGGCTGCTAGTTAGCCAGGGCACCTGATCTTGAAGATGGCTGTCCCCACAACTCAGCTGATATTTGAGAATGTTGCACGTAGCCATTACACGATTATCTTCTCGCCTGTGAGTTAGGGATGACACAATCTCCTCACAGGTATAGCCGATGGTGCACATAGTCTCCACGACCCTGGGCAGGATTTCTTTGGTGGCAGGCAGTACATGTTGTTGAATGGGGCCCAGCCATGGTCGTTCCACAAGCTGAGAGATTGTGAATCGGAACCAGGTGGGGACCATGAGTAGTCGGGCAATGATGATGTGACAGGGTTTGGACAGATGGTAGGGAATGGGACACATTGTGGTGGTGATGAGTCTGTGCATACCATCAAGGGTTTCTTCCATGTATGGAAAGTGCCCTGTGATCAAGACATATAGAACGATACCCAAGCTCCACATATCACCTGCCAGTCCATCATAGGGCTTTCTTGCCAAGATCTCTGGGGCCCAATAGAGCAAGGAGCCACAGATCTCCTGCAACATCTGCCCCTCTGTGATTTCAATCGCCATCCCAAAGTCACAAAGCTTTGCATTTCCTGCTGCATCGACTAGGATGTTTTCCAATTTAATATCACGGTGTGCGATGTGTCTCTGGTGGAGGAAGTGAACCGCTGACACCACCTGCCGGAAAATCCCTCTAGCCTCCTCCTCCTTTAGACAGCCCCGTGCCCTGAGGCAGCTCTCCAGATCTTCTCCTGCCACATACTCCATAATCACGTAAGTGGTTGACAGTGTGTCGATCATGTCAAAAAATCGAACGATGTTCCTGTGTTCCAGTGACTGAAGGATGTTCACTTCAGTACTGATGTCAGCCACACTGTTGGTGTTTTTCTCAAGGACCTTGACAGCCACTCGTGTATGTGTGGGAAGGTGGCAGGCCAGCTTCACCTCCCCGAATGAACCACACCCTAGAGATGTTAACATCCTGAAATCCTTTTCAAGAATGTCCTCTTCCATGTGGCTGCCCATGGTGTTGTGCTCAATTTCAACCACTTTATCTTGTGGGAAATTTCAGACCCACACAATGCTAAAAGAAAAAGATTAATGCAGTTTTAGGAGGGAAGGCTATAGCTTGGAATTCTCTGTCATGAAATCTGAAATATCCCAAACAATCTTATGATGCTCTTCAAGGATATAAAAATACTAGAAGAACCTAAACCCAAGGCAGTGAATGAGGAATCATAGGAAAGATCAGAGTTGGTATAAGTAAAGGTGGCATGCAAAGGAAAATCCTGAGATCCCTGAAAGAATGAGCTGCTTCTGTTCAAGGATGTGCCACAAGGCAAAACCCTCAAAAGCTGATCAAGAGAGATCAGATACAAATTACACTATAGAAAAGTTGATGTTGTAACTGATACATCTACAGTCCAGAGGGCCTTTAGGATGTTATAATTTTTATACTCCAGAAAATTATAAAATATGAAAGGAATTCCTAGACATGTGTGAATATTGAGTTAAGATAAAATAAAAACACTTAAACACATAAGTCATAAGCAACCATTTTGGACTGGCAACAAAAACAGCTCCAAACAAGCAGAGCCCAGATCTCATAGATTCCCTGAATCATTTAAAGCTTAGCAGAAGAATGAAGGCCAGGGTTATAGAAAATTCTTCAAGAGAGAAAAAGCAAAGGCCCATATCCAAACTCATCCCTGTGCCAATGTTAGCCTGATCCCACCACCAAGTAAGCTCAAAGAACGGAGCAAGTGTGAGCTCCTTTCCTTGATGAGCATAGATGTGAAGATCATTCGTGAGAGTCCCTGACACTTCACCTCCATCATCCAACACACTAAAGAGCCCTTTGTTCACAGTCCCAATGGCAGAAGTAACATTTGTAACAAATGGAACAACAGCATAGCACATAAGGAGACTGTGGGAAGAATCCACACTCAGCACAGTGACTAGAGAACTGTTGTGTTATAAGGAAAGTAGCTAAACTAGATAGAGTTCTACAGGAGACAAAGCAGGTCCACAAACAGAAACAGGATCTACTCTGTCTCTCCTGGTCATGAGGAAGGAGAGGGCTAGGCTTGTGTAAAAGTCCCAATATCAGTCACAAAGACATGGTGGGGGACTGATGTAGTACAGGGGAATATGATCAAGTACAGTGTAGGCATGTGTGGAAATGTATCATTCAATTGCTTATGAGAATGTGTATATATAAAAAATACCCTGAGTGAAATAACCCAGACTCAGAAGGATAAACATGGTAGGTATTCACTCATAAGTGGATAGTAGATGTAAAGCAAAGGATAACAAGACTACAACCCACAGCTCCAGAGAAGCTAGCTAACAATGTAGTTCCCAAGAGAGACACATAGATAGCCCAGCAAAGGAGAAATAGATGAGATCTTCATGAGCAAACTGGGGATGAGGTGGGGTAATGGAGGGCAAGGAATGGAGGATGAGAACATAAGGGAATGGGGAGGTTTGAGCTGGAAAAAGGACAGAGTGGGAGAGCAAGGAAAGAGACACCATGATAAATGAAGACATCATGGGTATAGGGAGAAACAGGATGCTAGGGAAGTTCTCAGGAATCCACAAGGATGACCCCACCTTAGACTATTAGCAATAGTCGAGAGGGTGCCTGAACTGTCCTACTCTGCTAATCAGAACAGTGAATACCCTAACTGTCATCATAGAGCCTTCATCCAGTAACTGACGGAAGCAGATGCAGAGATCCACGTCTGAGTGCCAGGCCAAGCTCCCGGAGTCCAATCGATGAGAGAGAGGAGGGATTCTATGAGCAAGGGACATTGAGATCATGATGGGAAAAAGTACAGAGACAACTAGCCAAACTAGTGGAAACACATGAACTGTGGACCAATAGCTGAAGAGCCCCCATGGGACTGGACTAAGCCCTCTGGATAGGCGAGACAGTTGCTTAACTTGAACTGGCCAGGGGGCCCCAAGGCAGTGGGATCGGGATCCATGCCTGGTGTATAAGCAGGCTTTTTGGAACTCAGTGCCTATGGTGGGACACCTTGTGCAGACTTAGTGCAAGGGGGAGGGGCTTGGACCTGTCCCAATGAATGTACCAGGCTCTGCTGACTCCCCGTGGGAGACCTTGCCTTGGAGGAGGTGGGAATGGGGGGTAAGTTGGGGGGAAGGCTCAGGGGCAGGAGGAGGGAGGATGGGGGAATCTGTGTATGCATGTAAAATGAAAAGAAAAAAATTTAATAATAAAAATAAAATGAAATTCTCAAAGAACAAAAAATTAAATGTTTCTTCAAAAGTATTTACACATTAAAAAAAGAAAACAAAAGTTTCAAGGTAATCTAATTGCGTCTCGTTCTTCTATGTTCAGGTGCTCTCCCTTGGAGCCTGCTCTTGTCTCAAGGAAAACAGAGGAGCAGTGGATCTGGTGGAGAGAGGAGCTGAGGGCCAACTGGGAGGAGTGGAGGGAGGGGAGGATGCAGTCAGGATGGACTGTATGAAAGAAGAATACATACAAAGAAAAAGTGAAAAACATAAATAGAAATATGAAACAGCAAATCTAAATCCCAGGAGCCAAAACCAACAAAGTGGAAATCAACTTGTCCAATCTCAACAACTAGCAGCAATGATCTGCAGTATTTCAGTAGTCCATAAAATGGAGGGAAGGCACACTTTCAAGCACATTTCATAAAAGAAGTATTCCCCTAATTTCCAAACCATAGAAGACATTTAAAAAAGATCCCAGTATCAGGTAATATCCTTGAGTGACAGATTGGAAAAAACATGAATGAGAATAATTGAGAGCTCATCTCAAATTCAACACCACATTAATAAGACCAGACTTCATGATCAAGACGTCTTTAACCAGGAACACTCGAGATTCGTCCACAGACACAAATTGCCAAAGGGCACAGCATACACACCACACTGAGGTAAGTCCTAAATCAGACATCAGTGGAATAGAATGCTTAATTCATGAAGAAACTTGGAATTAGTGAAAGTGTTACTACAAACATGCCAGTTCCACAAACACAGGTGTCACATTTTGTTCACTGCAGGTCATGAGCAGGCAGGGGGATTGCCTTTGTATAATGGGTCCAATTCAATGGGACTTGTCCCATTGACAAAGTACTTGTCCAATTCAATGGGTTGGGAAGTAAAATATAGCAGATAAATATGATCAAAGTAGAGTACAGCCATATATCAGTCATGATCAAATTCCTCATCCTATGCATTTAATATATATAACACTAAATTTGTAAAATACACAAGAATACTGCCAAAAATGACAAAGAAAAGAAGTTGATAGAAGGAAAACAAGTTGAAATGAAGAAAAAGGAATTACAGGGAAAAAATACTACCCAAACCAATAATGTAAATAAAGAAATAATTAAATACAATTGACAGAATCGCAAACAGAACTTGGGAAACAAACTCACTATGTCCAGATCCAACAGGTCAAGGAAAAGGTCAAGTGTATGGGAAACACGAGTCCAACTGCTCTCCCACCAACCAACTGCTTCTCTGAAGTACAGACAGAACCTAGCCTCAGGCGGTACCTTTTGATTGGCTAGTGTCTAGCATACCTCACAAGGATTCCGTGTGATGTCACATGCTATGGACCAATCAAGGCTCGGAAAAAACCACAGTGATTTTTTAAAATTATTTTCTGTTAAATTATTTAAATTTTTTTTCCATTCACGTTCTTGTCCCCAAGGACAAATACCCTTAGCAGAGAGAGAGGGCTGTTATTCTTCCCCATCCCTCTCCTGTTACTTTCCCAGAAGCCAAGACAGATTCATTGCTGTCACACAGTCACATATTGACTGTATCTCTCCCATCCACCCCATGAATCTAATCAATGAGCTCTTCAGTAGCCTAAATTCCAGATCCCATCCCCTGTCATGTAACACAAGTCTCATATTAACCACGCCTGCTTCTTGGTGTTGAAGCAACTCCTTTCCCCTCAGATACCATGAAGCTAATGGAGACACACTTTGTCTGGTGGGAATAAAACTCCTCCAGACACCCACAGAGTGTCCAGACCATCTTTACTAATGACCTTTTGTCTGAAAGGAAGATCTGTCCGTGCATCACTGTCCTTCTGTAAGCTCTGGCCATTCCCTCCCTCCCCTGATAAAAAATAAAAATACATCCAAGAAGGAGGGAAATAATAAGTCAAAGGGAAAATTAAAGTCTAGGAAATAAAACTAGACAAAACACTCTGAAAGTATTGAGTCAAGAAAGACTCATACAGTGACCAGGACAATTCACTGATGAATTCTATCATCTCAACATCTAACAGCAATGTTCTCCAGATATTTCAGTATCCTATAAGTCTGAGGGAAGGAACATTTTCAATTTTTTTCTCATAAAATATGCATTACCCTTATTCTCACACCAAGTAAATAAAACTTGAAAAGAGGTCAGTGTCAGGCAATATCCTTGACTAACATAGATTAGAAAATCCTTAATGAAAGATAGCTCACACCAAATTCAACAACACATTAAGACCATACTTCACGATCACTCAGGAACATTACGATTCATCCACACATAGAAAATGACACAAAGCAGAACATACACACAACATTGAGGTAAGTCCTGTGACTGGACATCAAAGGAATGAAATGCCTTTTTTCAGGAAAACATTTGGAACTAGAGAAAGTGTTACTTCAAATATTCCAGTTCCACAAACACAACTGTCACAGTTTGTTTCCTAGGGATCCTGAACAAGCAGAGGGAAGAACCTCAGATCATTTGGAAGTACTTGTCACATTCAATGTGTGGGTTAGTGAAATAGAGCATGTAAATATGATCAAAATTCAAAATAGTCAGATATGGGAAGTCATGATCAAATTTCTCATGCTATAGAGATAATATATACCACTCTATGTGTAAATTACACAAGAACAAAGGCAAAAATGACAAAGAAAGAAGTTGATAAAAGGAAAATGAGGTGAAATGAGGAAAAAGCATTTCCAGGCAAAAATCAAAACCCAAACCAAAAAATGTAAATAAAGCAATGAATAGATAACAAATGACAAAAGCCTAAACTGAAAACCTGGGAAACATACTCACTAAGTCGAGATCCAACAGGCTTTGAAAAGTCCAAATCTAGCAGAAACAACTGAATCCAACTGCTCTCTCACCAACCGCTTCTCTGAAATACAAAGATAAAACCTACCCCTAGGTGGCACCCTTTTATTGGCTGATACCTAGCTTACATCACTCGGACTCCATGTGATGTCACATGAAACTGTCCAATCAATGCTTGTAAAATCCACAGTGATTTCTAACTTTTTTTTCTCTCACATTCTTCTCTCAAGCCACTCAACTACTAATTTTTCTTGTGGTTATGATCTAATAGTTGGCAAAGATCTGCTTACAAGAAGCAGGGTTTATTTAACTTCAGATTTATAGACACACAAGTCAACACAATGGGAGGAAATAATGGCATGGACATCAGCAGAGTTGTCCAGTGGGTTACCATATGGCATTTGTAATATCAATATTCTCCTGACATGTCTCCGTCCTCTTCAAGTAGCACTAATGCAATCTCAAGCAGGTGTCTCTAGTCAGAAGGGTCCAGTTACATTTTAGGTGCCCTGACAGATACAGTCAATCTGTGGTTCTTTCTTCTTGACTTTATTCAGAGTGTCTGCATCTGAACAGGCCAGTGTCCATGCCTGTCTATTGGACCACCTGACACACACAAACTCAGTCAGTGTGATCCCCAGGCTCCTTGGTGTTTGACTATTCCATAAACTGTCCCAGTGGGCCCCTGATAATAGTACTCTATGAATTGTGAATAAATGGAGTCCCTGTGTTCACAAATCTAGTCTGCCTTGAAGACTGTCACAGGAAATTTCTCCACTAGGTTGACACATACCAACACCACATGTCTCTCATTTGAAATGGAATGCCAGTCTTTCAGAAACAGGGCTCTTTGCCCAGATGCCTTATCCTCTGTGGGTCCTCCCATCTACTATCACCTGGTCTCCATGTGGGAAGTGTGGACTGCTTCCTTCCTCTCCCCACGTTGCCTTTCTGGTTTCCTCTTTATATGGGTCCTAACTCCTTTGTGGATTCCAGTGCTCTTCCTTTCTTGCATGCCAAAGAATGAACTCCTCCTTTGTGACCCTGAACCTTTATACTCATTTTGTACCATGTAAATACTGTCTAAACTTCCATCCACACTGAGACTTCTCAGCTTTTTTATTTTTATTTTTTAAGACTATAAATGTGAGTCCAACATTATTACCCATTGTCTTTAGGCTGCTGAGTTCCAAATTTTATTTTTACATTTTGATATCACACACAATGAAGTATCTAATTTTCAATCAAACAGGTATTATATTCCAAGAGAAAAGATGTGTTTTGGGGTGGGTAGGAAGGTGCAGGAGATCTGGGAGGAGTGGGGGAATTGGAAACAGCTACTGGGTTAGGAATGGAGGAATGTGAACATATCCACTTTCACCCCATCTGGTACAGACCAGTGCAGGCCCTGTGCATGTTGCCACAGTTTCTGTGAGAACACTTGTGTACCTATCTTGTTGATGTAGAGAGCCTTTTCTTCTGGTGTCCTCTAGTCTCTCTCTCCAACACTCTTTCTGCCTCATCTACCACAGTGACCTCTATGTCCTGAGGGGAGGGATTAGATGGAGACATACCATTTAGGGCTGAGAGTTCCAAGGTCTATCACTCTCAGCATAATGTTCAACTGTGGGTCTCTGTTATTTGCCCTCATCTGCTACAAGAGAAAGTTTCTCTGACAGTGGTTGAGGAAGGCACTGATCTATTCCAGAAGGTCATTAGGAGTCATCTTATTGCTATAGCCTTTTAATAGAACAGTGGCATTTGGTTTTACCCTCCGCCCTTGTTCCGTTTACCTTCAGGTGTTTGGCACACACACACAAAAGTGTCAGTATGTTTTCCATAGAGTGGACCTAAAGTCAAGTCAGATGTTGACTGGTTACTCCCTCAAAATCTATGCCACAATTACACCAGCTTATATTGCAGGCAAGACACCTGGGTGTGTAAATGTGCATTTGTGTATGTGTGTGTGTGTGTGCCTAGCTTTCCATGTATTCTACACACTTCACCTAGTTTTGTTATTGTTTATTTTGTTTTGTTCTGGTTGGGTGTCTTTTCCTGTTTGTTTCCTAAAGAGAGAGAAAAAGAGGTCATGAAGTTAGTTGGTTGGCTTTAAGGAAGATCTGGGAGGAGATGAGTGGGGACAAACCATGATAACAACATATTATATGAGAAAATGTATTTATAAAAGTCACCCTGATGAACCCATTCACAAAGACAGACTCTGGCTTGTTCTCAATTTACCTGTAGTGATTGTCATAAGTTATCCTCTACCTTATTCTTGAAAGTTTACAGCTTGTGAACTACAAAAAACTAATTACAGACAAACGACAAGATACAAGGCACACAGCACATAATGTCTTACATATTTATGCAAATGTACACTACACAAGAAATAAAAAGAGTCAGAAAAGTTGTTCCCAAAGAATTACGTATCTCTTCAGAAATATTGATAAAATATGGAAAAATGAGTACTCATAAATATGCAGGAGTTACACAATAAAGAATACAGAGCAATTTATCAAAATTGAAGAATTGTGAATGAGTGAGTAGAAAAGCCATTTTGAATTCTATAGTCAAAGATAGACATGAGCACAGGTTCTACAGAACTGGTTACAGCAGGACCTTTCACAATCTTTACAGATCTAACAGAAGCTTCATGTAACCGGATAAATATCTTATTACCTGATATCTGACTTTGGGTTATAATGAAGAAATGAATTGGTCTGTTCTATTCTAGTATGCAGCTAATTATGCAGTTTTTTGGCAGAGTAATTCCTTCATGTCAAAATCATATTCATTTTTAAAAATGTGCCTTCCTTCATAGCAAAAGCATGCGTGAAATGTAAGCACAATGAATCAGGAAACATACCAAGGGCATCAAAAACACATGGATACGTATGAAAACATTTGGTGCTATAAAGGCAACGTTATGCAGTGTGGAAGAGGTGAAGAATACATACACGTCCCATTAATATTCTCTTTAATATTAATTGAGAAAGACATTAATTTTATGAAAATAGGCTTTCTAATTTAGAGAACTATGTAAAAACAATAGAAGATGAAAGAATAAAGATCAATTTCATCAATAAACAGAAACAATAAATATAAAATCTCAAACTGCTATATGATCTCTGACAACTGGGTTTTTGATAAACTGGCTTGAAGACTTCTATGTAATTAAGCAAAACATGGAGTAATCTGTAAGATTGACTTTTCCTCGAGAAGGTGCTTTGTTCCTGATATGAGGAAGCACATTCCTATGTGGTCTGAACAAAATAATATAGCACTTGGTGAGAAAGATGCAACCTAGGAGGCCTGCACTGGAAGCCTAGATGGAGAAAACTTCCATGACCACAGTGATTTTTCCCCTTGGTGCTGTGGTAGACAGGCAGGAAGGTGACCCACACACTGAAGAACACCAACATGCTGAAAGTGATGAACTTGGCTTCACTGAATGTGTCAGGCAGGTTCCTGGACAGGTAAGCCATAGTGTAGCTCCCAAGTGCCATGGAGCAGAGGTATGCCAGCACAGAATGGAAGGCAGTAGTGGAGCCCTTCTTGCATATAATAATTATGTGGCCATGTTCAGAGCAAGCATCTGAGTCAATAGAGGGAGGAGAGGTGCTCAGCCAAATTCCACAGAGCACAAGTTGGATGAGGGTGCTGATGGGAATTACAAAGTTAGTTGCTCTTGATATCATTATCCACCTTATCAGTCACCCTGGAACTGTTATCTTGAAAGCCAGAACCACAGTAATCGTTTTGGCCAAGACTGTGGAGAGAGTCACTGTGAAACAGAACTGCAAATGTGTTCTGCTGCAGGACACAGCTGGCTGTGTTGGGATAGCCAATGAAGAGCAATGGACAGAGAAAACAGAAGATCAGAGTGATGAACAGGATGTAAGTGAGAACCTGATTGTTGGCCTTGACAATGGGAGTGTGGTGGTACTTTACAAAGACACCAAGAACAGCAGCTGTTAGTGCAGAGAAGCCCAGGGTCAAGTAGGTGAGTGTCATCCCCAAAGGGTCTTCATGTTACTGCTTTCTGGAGGCAGTGGTTCCGCTCTGTGTTTGCATAATGACTTTCTGGACACCTCACACAATGATCCACATCTACCAGGAAAAAAGTTATTGTGGGTCTCTGCTCAGATTCCCCTTTTACTTCAAGCCATTTCTCTGCACTGGCTCTCTGGCGTTTGCCCAAATTTCCTTTGATTTTTCAGACTCGAGTAAATCATTGTTCAATAGTGAAAATTCCCAAATGCTCTCAATTAACCATTCCAGATTGGTATTGCCCATCTACTTTGTTGGAATAAAGTGAACAATCTATCCTTTTCATTGTTATACTTTAATATTTTTTCATTTAAGTGATAATCTGTATTTACTTATATTGACAAAAATTATTGAAATAAATTACACAAACCTAACATTATCATAGAATTACCTCCCTCTGAATTACTTTGTCTGACTTTTTCATGTGAGTTCAGTATAAGGATTATGTGCTTTGAATTTCTTTCTTGTAATGTTGTTCTCAGTCATCAGAAACAATTCTACCTATTTCCATAGGATTTATTGAATTCTCCCGTGTGTTCATTCTCTGACTATAATTGTGAGAATGAGAATTATTAGATTCTTGAAAGCTGGGAAAAACTCCCTTTGTGAAACTGTTTAGTCATTTCCAGGGAGAAAAGATCTACTTAATAGATAGATGTAAAACTCTTGCTTTAGTCTTAGTTGGTCATGGAATAATTTTGTGGTACTTGTCCACTTATGATTTGTGACTGTCATCATGAATTCAAAAGATATAACTATCAATATATTTATTTATTACTTATTTTCATTCTTTAAAAATATCTAGTATTTTTGCAAAGTAGATTTTTCAATTTGCTTTTTCTGAAAAATCTTATTAAGATCTATTGAATTCATTATTTCGCTAGTGCCTATTGTATCATTTCTTCCATTATCAGCATTTTATTTGTTATTTCTTTCAGATGTTCCTAACTGCTACTCTCTACAGAGGCACTCCATCTCTTCTATAACCTGTGTGTTTACTTCTGTTTGTTTCTTACAGAGCATGAGTGCTTCATATGCACAACACCATATCTTCATTGGTAAAAGCCCAGGGTATATAAGAAATGACAATGGGTGAGACAGTTGATTGGCTTGATCTGTTTGGGAGGCATCCGGGCAGTGGGACCAGGTCCTGTGCTCATTGCATGAGTTGGCTGTTTGAAACCTGGGGCTTATGCAGGGTCGCTTGGCTTGGCCTGGGAGGAGGGGACTGGACCTGCCTGGACTGAGTCTACCAGGTTGATCTCAATCCTCAGGGGAGGCTTTGCCCTGGAGAAGGTGGGAATGGGGGGTGGGATGGGGGGGAAACAGGGGAATCCGTGGCTGATATGTAGAACCGAATTGCACTGTAAAATAAAATTTAAAAAAAGAAATGACAAATATTTTATAGAGATTTAAACATATTTTTTTAAAGATAGATATACCTCTTCCATAGAATTGGAAGTATAGGATTCACTGTTTTGAAATATTTAGCATTTATGTTTTAGTTTCTTCTTTCAAACTAAAAATATTTTGAAGTGTCTTCTTAAAATGCAACCATGCAGAGTTTGACATTGATGTTTCTGGTTTCCTCATATAAACGTGTTTAACTAACTTAACCATGGCTCCAATGTACAGAAAACACTTATTTGCACATAAAGTCTTTGGTGGTTTGTATAGTTAGTCTCAATATGTACACTTTGAATTTACGCAAAGTAAAGTCACCAAAAAATTTGGAAGTTTTTTATGTTTATGAAGTAATGTTAAAATATCTAAGTGTGGACTGCAACTGTTCCCTGAGACAGAGCCCGCCAGCACCCAATTGGACTAAGGGGTAAGTTTTTATCCTCATACCCGCACACTGCAGCCCCTAGGCTTTGGGCTCAGGGGCACAACCCTGCGCCCCCACACCACCACCCTGATTCCTAGGCTGGAGTGGCCAGAGGATTACCTAGTAGAGTGTCTCCAGGTATTGGATGGCTGATACCAAGTTGTGGAAATGGGTCAGAGGGGAGTCAGACAAGGTCACAGGTAAGAGGACACCTGAGCCGGCCATGAGAATCCCTTTGTATAAAGTAAGGACATGACAACTTCAAGGTATGGTTGAGGGGAAGGTTTTTAATTTTGAAAGGAAGAAGAGTACAGCCATGGGCATCTGGAAGAGTCTAGAGGAGGGAGAGAAATTAGTAGACTAAACATGGTCAGTAGACTACTGAACTGGGCCATGAAAGGAGAGAGACAGGAATAGAGAGAGACAGAGAGACAATGACAGAGACAGAGACAGAGGAGAGAGAGTACAAAGAGGAGAAAGGGTCAAGAGAGAGGGGACCGAGAGGACCACAAGACAGCCAAGAGAGCACAAGGCCAAAATTGCATGGTTATATATGAATGAGAACCTGGAGGAAGAGAACCCATGAATGAAAAATTTCGTGGTAGGGAGCATTGTGAGAAGAGCTGATAGGAACCAGGATGTCAGCATGCACTCTGTAAGAGCTACTTCTGATGCTGAGAGCCTGGGAACCAGCACGTACTTTGTTATGCTAATATGCATCACAGTTGACAATTGGTTACCAGTTTTTTTTTGGATCTGGCACCCTGGAGTCCCCAGGGATAGGAGTCAGGGAGGTAGTATAGGCCCCTGTAATGAAATAAATCCACTGGAGTCTGCTTAAGGAGTATTGGGGAAATTTATTAGGGTAAATTGAGGAAATACACTCAGAACAGAGTGGACAGCTGAAGTCTTCCTCTGATCTGACTGGAAGCAAATCCACCTGGCAGTTCAGTCACACCAGAAACAGGGAGATGGGGTCACCCTTTTCCCTTTCCTTTTAAGAGGTCACATACAACAGCAAAAAGCACCACCTCCTTCCGGCCCTATAGCCCAAGGTCATGGGCAGAGCAAATACCACTACATTCCCCTGAAAGAGGATCTTATTTTCTTTTTGTTGTTCTTGTTTATTTTTAAAAGTTTATCTATTTATTTAAAATTGTTGTTTTCATTTTAAATACTGCCTACTTTTCCCCCTCCCTCCCCTTCTCCCGCTTCCCCCCACCTCTCCCCATCCCACTCCCACCCACTACTCATAGTGGGTAAGTCCTCCCTTGGATATTCAATACAGGCTGTCTCACCAAGTTGGGGCAGGCTCAAGTCCCTGCCCACTGCATCAAGGCTGAGTAATGCATGGCACCATAGTGAACTGGCTTTAAGAAAAAGTCAGTTTATGCACTCAGGATGAGTCCTGGTCCCGTTGGCAGGGGACCCACAAACACATCAAGTTGCACAACTGTCATCCTCATTCAGAGGGCCTAGTGAGGTCCCATGAAGGCTCCCCAGCTGCCAGTCCAGAGTCTATGGACTCCCACTAGCTTGGATCCACTGTCTCTGTGGTTTTTCCCATCATGATCTTGATTCTCCTTGCTCCTATAATTCCTGCTCCCTCTCATCAACTGAACTCCAGGAGCTTGGCAAAGTGCTTGTCTGTGGGTCTCTGTTTCTGCTTCCATCTGTCACTGTATATAGGTTCCATGATGAAAATTAGGGTTGTCACTGATCTGAGTACAGAGGAAGGCTAGTTCAAGCACCCTCTCCACCATTGCTATGAGTCTTAGCTGGGGACATCCTTGTGGGTTCCTGGAGATTTCCTTAACACCACATTTCTCCCTAACCCCATAATGGCTCACTCTGTCAAGATATCCCTTTCATTATTCTCCCTCACTGTCCCTCCCTGAAGTCGGCCATCTTGAACCCTCATGTTCCTTCCCCCCATCTCCTCCGCTCTACACCCCACTTCCTAGATTACCCAAGTGATCTTAACCCTTTCTCCTTACTGGGGTGATCTATATGTGTTCCTTTTAGGGTCCTCCTCTTTACCAGGCTTTTCTGGATCAGTGGATTGTAGCCTGTTTATCCTTTGCTTTGCCTCTAATATTCACTTATGAGTGAATACATACTTGTTTTTCTCTCTGGGTCTGAGTCACCTGACTCAAGATCATTTTTTCTAGTTCCATTCATTTGCCTCCAAATTTCATGATGGCATTTGTTTGGTTTTGTTTTACCACTGCATAATACTCCGTTGTGTAAATGTACCACATTTTCTTTATCCATTCATCACTTGAGGGGCATCAAAGTTATTTCCAGGTTCTGGCTATTATGAATAGTGCTGCTACAAACATAGTTGAGCAAATGTCCTTATGGTGGTGTTGAGCATCTTTTGAGTATATGTCCAAGAGTGGTATTGCTTGGTCTCGAGGAGGTTGATTCCCAGTTTTCTGAAATACTGCCATACTGATTTCCAAAGTGACTATACAGTAGTGTACTCCCACCAGCAGTAAAGGAGTGTTCCCCTTGCTGCACATCATCTCCAGCATAAGCTGTCATCAGTGTTTGTGATCTTAGCCATTCTGACAGGCATAAGATGATATCTTAGAGTCATTTTGATTTGCATTTCCCTGATGGCTAAGGATGTTGAACACTTTCTTGAATATCTTTTGGCCATTTGAGATTCTTCTGTTAAGAATTCTCTGATTAGATCTTTACCCCATTTTTAATTGGATTATTTGGTATTTTGATGTCTAGTTTCTTGAGTTCTTTATATATTTTGGAGATCAGCCCTCTGTCAGATGTGGGGTTGGTAAAAATCTTTTCCCATTCTGTAAGCTGTCATTTTGTCTTATTTACTGTGTCCTTTGTCTTACAGAACCTTCTCAGTTTCAGGAGGTCCCATTTATTAATTATTGCTCTCAGCGTCTGTGCTATGGGTGTTATATTTAGGAAGTGTTCTCCTGTGCCAATGCATTCAAGACTACTTCCTACTTTCTCTTCTATCAGGTTCAGTGTAGCTGGATTTATGTTGAAGTCTTTGATCCATTTGGACTTGAGTTTTGTGCATGGTGATAGATATGAATCTATTTGAATTTTTCTACACATGTTGACATCCAGTTATGCTAGCACCATTTGATGAAGATGCTTTCTTTTTTCCATTGCACAGTTTGGGCTTCTTTGTCAAAAATCAGGTGTTCATAGGCATGTGGATTAATGTCAGGATCTTCAATTCGATTCCGTTGGTCCACATGTCAGTTTTTATGCCAATACCAAGCTGTTTTTATAACTATAGCTCTATAGTAGAGCTTGAAGTCAGGGATTGTGATGTCTCCAGAAGTTCCTTTATTGTACAGGATTGTTTTGGCTATCCTGGTTTTTTTTGTTTTTCCATATGAAGTTGAGCATTGTTCTTTCAAGGTCTGTGAAGAATTGCTTTGGGATTTTGATGGGGATTGCATCGCAACTGTAGATTGCTTTTGGTAAGATAGCCATTTTTACTATGTTGATCCTACCTATTCAAGAGCACGGGAGATCTTTCCATTTTCTGATATCTCCTTCAGTTTCTTTCTTCAAGGACTTAAAGTTCTTGTCATATGGTCTTTCACTTGTTTGGTTAGAGTTACCCCAAGATATTTTATGTTATTTGTGGCTATTGTAAAGGGTGATGTTTCTCTGATTTCCTTCTCAGCCCATTTATCATTTATATATATGAGGGCTACTGATTTTTTTGAGTTAATCTTGCATCCTGCCACATTACTGAAGATGTTTATCAGATGTAGCAGCTCCCTGGAAGAGTTTTTGAGGTCACTTATGTATACTCTCATATCATCTGCAAATAGCAAAAGTTTGACTTCTTCCTTTCCAATTTGTAGCCCCTTGATTTCTTTCTGTTGTCATATTGCTCTAGTTAGAACTTCAAGCACTATATTGAATAGATATGGAAAGAGTGAACAACCTTGTCTTGTTCCTGATTTTAGTGAAATTGCTTTGAGTTTCTGTCCATTTAGTTTGATGTTGGCTTGCTGTATGTTGTTTTTTATAATGTTTAGGCATGTTCCTTTTATATCTGATCTCTCTAATACCTTTATCATGAAGGGTAGTTGGATTTTGTTGAGGCTTTTTCAGCATCTAATGAGATGATCACATGTTTTTTTTTTTCCTTTCAGTTTGTTTATATGGTAGATTACATTGACAGATTTTTGTATGTTGAACTGTCTCTGCATCTCTGGGATGAAGTCTATTTGATCATGGTGGATGCTTTTTTTTTGGTGTGTTCTTGGATTCAGTTTGCCAGTATTTTGTTGAGTATTTTTTACATGAATGTTCATGAGAGAGATTGGACTATAATTCTCTTTCCTCATTGCATCTTTGTGTGGTTTGGGTATCAGGGTAACTTTAATCTCATAAAGAGTTTAACAATGTTCCTTCTGTTTCTATTGTTCAGAACAATTTCAGGTAGTATTCATATTAGCTCTTCTTTGAAATTCTGGTAGAACTCTGCGCTGAAACCTTCTGGCTCTGGGCTTTGTTTGGTTGGGTGTAGCTGAAGTTGTATTGTGTCCAGCTGGGCCTGCCAGCAGTTGGGACACTCCCACTGCCGTCCTCCAAGTAAACACACGGAGGCTTATATTAATTAAACTGCTCGGCCTTTAGCTCAGGCTAACTATTGACTAGCTCTTACATTTAAACTAACCCATAATTTTTATTTATGTTTAGCCACATAGCTTGGTACTTTTTCCCAGTTCTGCCTTCACATCTTGCTTCCTCTGTGTCTGGCTGGTGACTCCTGACTCAGCCTTTCTGTTGCCAGAATTCTCCTCTCTGCTTGTCCCGCCTATACTATACTTCTTGCCTGGCTACTGGCCAATCAGTGTTTTATCAACCAAATCAGAGCAACACATTTACAGCATATAGAAAGACATCCCCAGCAGTTGGGAGACTTTTAATATGCTGTGGGCCTCAGGAATATGAAGCAGGGATTCAGCTGTCTATAGCAAAAGCTAATACCTGGAAGAAGCAGGGCTCTTCTACTGGAAAAAGCCAAGACTCCAGGAGTCTTGGTGATATTAGCTTATATATATATATATGCCAGTTCCTGCAATGATTTTCTTCTGCACTATGTTTTCCCAATGATTATTTTCCTAAGAACTTCTACACAGTGTGAATTGATCATTCCTTGGGCATATACAACTAAGGTATTTGGATACAGTCAGGCAGGCAAGGCTTCCTGCTTCCATGCTTTCTGCTTATTCTTTATAGCATTAGAATTCAGATGTTTACCTTCTACAATTATTTCCTTTAGCAAGCACATAAATCCAGGGCCAGCTCTGGACAAAAGCACCCAAGGACAAATGGCAGACAGAATAAGCTCTTCAGACCACCACCAGGTAAATATCCATATGGAGACACCACTTAGGCCAGGCAGACACTAGGCACATAGCTTTGCTTCTTGTACAAATTAAGCTCAGACCCCCCTTTCTCTCACAGCCCAAGTGGCACCCTCAAACAACTTACTTAGAACAAAGGGGCTTTTACATATACCAGGTTCATCAGGCTGTGAGGCATATTTCCTAGCTCTGAGCAGATTTACCCCACCTGACCAGCAGGAGGGCCAGAGTATCGCTGATGGTAGGTATATGGACGGGTCACAGGGAGAGGAGAGGAAGGAACAAGGATGAAGAAAGGAATAAAGAGAATGAAGAGAATGTGATGGAAAGGCCTTAGAACTATGAGAGGACAGGAGGAGAAGGGACAGAGAGGAGGTAAGTATGAGAACAGAATTGAAGCTGTGTAGATAGAATTTTGTCTCCGAAGAATAAAGTGAATGAACCTAAAAGTTTCATGTAAGTAGTTTCATTTGATATCCTTGAGATTGGTAACCCCTGCCCTTCATAGCGTCTTCCTCAGGACTCTGGAAGAAATCTCAGGGCAGCCACCTGATGGGAATTTGATATTAATAACTGCTTCTATTTACTTAGGAGTTATAGGTATTTAAATTGTTTATCTGGTGTTGATTTAATTTTGGTATGTGGTACCTATCCAGAAAACTGTCCATTTTTTTTGAATTTTCCAATTTTATGGAATACAGGTTTTCAAAGTATGACCTAATGATTATCTGAATTTCCTCAGTGTCTATTATTATGTCCCCCTTTTCATTTCTGATTTTGTTAATTTGGATGTTCTCTCTCTGCTTTTTGGTTAGTTTGGATAAGGGTTTGTCTAGCTTGTTGATTTTCCAAAGAACCAACTCTTTGTTTCATTGATTCTTTGTATTGTTCTCTTTGATTCTATTTTATTGGTTTCAGCCCTCAATTTGATTATTTCCTATTGTCTACTCCTCCTGGGTGAGTTTGCTTCTTTTTGTTCTAGAGCTTTCAGGTGTGCTGTTAGGTCACTAGTGTGAGGTTTCTCAACTTCCTTTATGTAGGCACTTAGTGCTAGGAACTCCTCTTAGCACTGCTTTCATGGTGTCCCACATTTGGGAATGTTGTGCATTCATTCTTGTTGATTTCTAGGAAGTCTTTAATTTCTTTATTTCTTCTTTGACCCATTGATAATTCAGTTGAGCATTGTAGATGAATTTCTAAAGGGTCTTATTAAATAAAAAACACAGAGCCAAATATAGGGGTGAAAGCCTTAGATCAGGGAAATAGGAAAAGCCACCTGCCAACCCTACCTCTGCAGCTTCCAAATGCATGTTATTTCCTGTCTACCCATGCCTTTATTGCCTTGCTGTTCTGCCCAGCTACCTCACTTCCTGTTCCTACACAGCTCTGTCACTTTCTGTCTGTCTGAACAGACCTCCAGGCCCCTATGGTTGGTATTGAGATTAAAGGCATGTGTCACCACGCTTGGCTCTCCTTCCTAGTGTAACCTTGAACACACAAAGATCCTGCCTGCTAAGAGATTAAGGGCGTGTGCTGCTTGACTTCTCTGTTTACTTAAAATGGCTGAACTTTTCCCCCTGATCTCCAGGCAAGCTTTATTTTATTAATGCACAAATAAAATATCATGACAGAACATTGTTCAGTTTCCATGAGTTTGTAGGCTTTCTGCAATTTGTGTTGTTGAATTCTAACCTTAAGCCACGGTGGTCCAACAAAGTAGAGGGGGGTTTCTAATTTTTTGTATCTGTTGAGATTTGCTTTGTTATAAAGTATGTAGTTAGCTTTGGAAAAGTTTCCATGAGGTGCTGAGAAGAAGGTATATTCTTTTGTTTTGGGGTGAAATGTTCCATAGATGTCTGTTAGGTTCATTTGAGTCATAATATCTGTTCATTTCCTTATTTCTCGGTTAAGTTTCTGTCTGGCAGACCTGTATTATCTATTAGTGTGTGGGCTTTGATGTGTAATTTAAAATTTAGTAATATTTCTTTTACAAATGTAGGTGCCCTTATGTTTGGGGCATAAATGTTCAGAATTGAGACAGCATCTTGATGGATTTTTCCTGTCATGAATATGAAATGTCCCTCTCCATCTCTTTTGATTAATTTTAGCTTGAAGTCTACCTTGTTAGAAATTAGAATAACTACACCAGCTTGATTCTTAGGTCCATTTGATTGGTAAATTTTTTTCTGAACCCTTTACTCTGAGATAATGTCTGTTTTGGAGGTTGAGGTGTGTTTCTTGTGTATAGCAGAAGGATGGACGCTGTTTCTTTACCCATTCTATTAGCCTGTGTCTTTTTATAGATGAAATGAGTCCATTGATATTAAGAGATATTAATGACCAGTGATTTTTAATTCTTGTTATTTTTTATTTTTTTGTTGTTGGTAGTAGTATGTGTTTGTTTCCCTTTTTGGGGGGGGCTTTGCTGATGTGAGATTATTGATTGCCTGCATTTTGGTGGTTGCAGCTAACTTCCTTGGGTTAGACTTTTCTTTCTAGTACTTTCAGTAGGGCTGGATTTGTGGATATATAGTGTTTAAATCTGGTTTTGTCATGGAATATCTTGTTTTTTCCACCTATGGTGATTAAAAGCTTTGTTGGGTATAGTAGTCTGGGCTGGCATCCATGGTCCCTTAGTGTCTGAAGTACATCTATTCAGGACCTTCTGGCTTTCAGAGTTTCCATTGAGAATTTGGGTGTAATTCTGATAGGTCTGCCTCTATATGTTACTTTACCTTTTTCCTTTGCTGCTCCTAATATTCTTTCTTTATTCTATATGTTTAGTGTTTTGATTATTATGTGTCATGGGGATTTTTTTTTTTTTTGGTCTAGTCTATTTGGTGATCTGCAAGCTTCTTGTACCTTCATAGGCATGTCTTTCTTTAGGTTGGGAAAGTTTTCTATTATAATATTGTTGAAAATATTTTCCATGTCTTTGAGCTGGAATTCTTCTCCTTTTTCTATCCCTATTATTCCTAGGTTGGGTCTTTTCATAATGTCCCAGTTTTCCTGGATGTTTTCTATTAAGAATTTGTTGGATTTAACATTTTCTTTGACAGACAAATCTATTTCCTCTATCATATCCTCAATGCCTAAGAGTCTCTCTTCCATCTCTTGTATTTTGTTGGTTATGCTTGCCTCTGTAGTTCCTGTTTATTTACTTAGATTTTCCATTTCCAGCATTCTGTCAGTTTGTGTTTTCTTTATTGCCTCTATTTCAATTTTCAAGTCTTGAACTGTTTCCTTCACCTGTTTAATTGTTTTTTCCCCCTTGGCTTTCTTGGCTTTCTTTAAGGGATTTATTGATTTCTTCCAGTTTTTTGTTTGTCTTTTCCTCCATTTCTTTAAGGGAATTTTTCATTTACTCTTTAAGTAATCATCTTCATAATATTATTTTTAGGGTCATTTTCTTCTGGATCATCTGTGTTGGGATATTTAGGTCTTGCTGTTGTAGGGTCACTAAGTTCTGGTGGTGCCATGTTGCTCTTTATGTTGTTGAGTGTGTCTTACAATGCTGTCTACCCATTTCTTCCTTCAATCCATGCAGGTAGAGCTCCGGGTCCTCTTCTTTCAATCCCTGTAGGTGGGACCTGTGGCTCTAGCAGTCACTGGTGCTGTGAAGTGATGAGGAATTTGCCAAGGGGGCTAGGGAGGAGGTTGTAGCCCAGTCTCTGAGGCTGCTGTAGCTGAAGGCCTAGGGGCACAAAATGTGCCTCCAGGGTCTAGAGGCTAGAGTACTGGGCTGTCGAGTCAGGAAATTGGGGTTTTACCTCTTCTTTGCAATTGTGCAAGAGGGGCATGTGGCTCTGGTGGTCACTGCTGCTGCAGGGGGATGGTTGGCAAGGGGGCTGGGGAGGAGGCTACTGCCCTGGTCTCTGGGGCTTCTGTGGCTGGGTGGGAGGGGCATGGAATGTGCCTCTGGGGCCTGGGGTTAGATTACTGAGCTATTCAGTCAAGAGCATGGGGCCTTATCTCTTTTTCCTAATCAGTGCAAGAGGGGCATGTGGCTCCAGTGGTTGCTGGTGCCACAGGGTAATGGTTGGTGAAGGGGATCTTATTTTCTAATTGAATGTTCATTCTATCAGTTTGATGTGGAATGGAATCCATTAACATTGAGTGTAGCTAAAGTTTTCCTGCCTGGCCCACAGTTAGGACAAATCTCTCTCTCCTGCCAGTCCCGCAGCCGCTCAGACCCGACCAAGTAAACACAGAGACTTATATTGGTTACAAACTGTATGGCCGTGGCAGGCTTCTTGCTAACTGTTCTTACAGCTTAAATTAATCCATTTCCATTAATCTATACCTTGCCACATGGCTCGTGGCTTACCGGCATCTTCACATGCTGTTTGTCATCATGGCGGCTGGCAGTGTCTCCCTGACTCAGCCTTCCACTTCCCAGCTCTATTCTCCTCCTTGTCCCACCTATACTTCCTGCCTGGCCACTGGCCAGCCAGTGGTTTATTTACTGACCAATCAGCAACACACTTGACAAACAGACCCTCCCACAGCAATTGAGTTATTACCAAATGATGAGTACTAATTCTTGATTTTGTTTTGCTTTTAGGTGTGAGACCTCTTTTTTTTTAATTGCTTAAAATTTATTCCTATTTAACTACACTCACTTAGATCCCTTTAATCTTGTTTTAAATAGAAAATACAGGCCAAGAAAGTACAACTAAGGAACTGTGGTGGTTTGAATAACCATATCCCCTACAGGCTCATACATTTGAATGCTTGGTCATTAGTGAATGGCCCAGATTGAAGGAGATTAGGAGGTGTGGAGAAGGCATGACCTTGTTGCAGGAAGTATGTTACTAGGGGTAGGCTCTGTGTTTTCAGAAGCCCAATCCAGACCCAGTTTCTCCCTCTCTCTTCCTCATGTCTACCTCCAGTAACACACTTCCTGCAACAAGGACATACCTTCTCTAATAAGGCCACACCTCCTCTGAGATCCCAACAACTTTCCTAGTACCATGTCTGCCTTCATGCTACCATACTATCTGTCATGATGAAAATGGACTAAAACTCTGAAATTGTAAGCTAGTCCTAATTAAAAGTTTTCCTTTATAAGGGTTGCCATTGTCATGGTGTCTCTTAACCTCAATAGAATACTGATTAAGACAGAAACAAGTTGAATGCATTTTGTCCTTTATTTTCCCTATATAATTTCCATTTAAACTTGTTAGCTGCAAATATAAACAAAGAAATGTTATTGATAATATTTTTAATTTACTTTTTGAGATTTCAATATAATTACATCAAGTTTCTCCCTCCAAAACTTCCCATGTACCTATTGCTGATTTTATTCAAATTCCTTCATATCCTGTGTGGCCACTTTTTTTTGTTACATATGTATGTGTTTATACACAAACACACACACACACACACACACACACACACACACGTACAAGCTTCTCAGTCTGTATAATGTTACTTGAAATTATGTTTTCAGGGCTGATTATTTGATAAATGATCATTGAGTAATCAATTGGTGTGCTCTTCCATGTGGAAGAATGTACATGGATTTTTCTTTGCAATGCAGCTCACAAACAATGACACAGGGACTTATTATTAATTATAAAAGTTCTGCCTATAGCCTCGGTTTATCCCACTAGCTCTTAAAATTTAAATTAACCCGTATCTTTTAATCTAAGTCTTTCACATGGCCCGGTTATCTTTACTCTGTAATGTCCATTCTGTTTTCTCTCCTTCTGGCTGGTGAGCCTGCCTTTCTTCTTCTCAGCACTCTCTCTGTCCAGCAGTCCCTGCTATACCTCTTGCCTAGCTATTGGCCATTTGGCTTTTTAATTAAGCACAGAGATACATCTTCACACAGTGTAAAGGCATATTCTAAAACATTTCCCCCTCTTTGTCTAAATAAAAAGAAAGCTTTGAGCCGGGCGGTGGTGGCGCACGCCTTTAATCCCAGCACTTGGGAGGCAGAGCCAGGCGGATCTCTGTGAGTTCGAGGCCAGCCTGGGCTACCAAGTGAGTCCCAGGAAAGGCGAAAAGCTACACAGAGAAACCCTGTCTCAAAAAACCAAAAAAAAAAAAGAAAGCTTTGAACTCCAATACAGTTAAATTATATACAATAAGAATATCAGATAAGAACTACATTTGCAATGTCCAGTCCATTTACATTTGGCAAATTTGGAGAAAATACTCTATTATTTGTTCTATCTTAGTCCAGTTTCATAGCTAATCTTTTTTTTTTTTGTGGTAACTTGTATTACCATCCTAAACATATCTTTTTAGACATTAAAACATTTTTTAGATAAACAATTTAAATTTTTACATTTTTCAGTCTTTTATACTTTACACCTTTTATGTAAGTTTCTTTTCTGGAATTTGGTAACAAAGAAAATAGTAAAACTATCTAGTGTCCAATCTCCATCAGAGACTCAAGAAGGATAAAATATTGAGTAAACAGGAAGTGCAGAGAAAGCAACTTCTAAAACTAAGAGAAATGACAGAAACAGCTGGCTGCCTGAACAGTCACCCAAGGTTCCTCTGTAATGTTGGATCATCCATCTTTGGCCTACAAGCCTAGAACATGTAACAGACTTTTCTGTGAAATACGAATTTTGAAGGACTGTCCTACTTTGTCTTGGCAAAGTTCAACAGATACTTTCCTTTGTGTACAGCTTGTCCATTTGGACAGCACATTGTGAGAAGTTGAGGCAAGTGCAGTTTCTTGTCCAAATGACTAGCTTTTGCCACAAAGAAAACAAACTCTGTATGGAGGTTCTTCAATGTCCATCATCCTTTTTTGCAATAAATTGATGCTGCTAGGAGCAGACATACCTCACTATCATAAATAGCCTTCTGTTATTAAAACATTTTAAATGACATATTCTGTAAGTCTTAGAAATGTTTGGAGATTACCTATCTATCTAAAATTTGTCTCTGTATCTCCTTGAAATATACCTAATATCACTATAAGTTTGATGGTTATAGATGACTATTAACCTATATTTCTTCATTACCTTAAATAGCTTTCAAGGACAAAAACTTTACATTACAATTTTAAATGATATGTACAGGTACAATACCTTAAACAAGAACAGAAACATATATACAGTATAACAAAAAATAACCTTAAATTTGTGTCAATATACAAAAATCCACACCAATGTCAAATATTTCAGACTAGTCTTATTCAAAAGTAGAGTCAACAATTCACCTTATTATCCCACCATTTCTATACCATAGTCCCCCTTTTTCCTGTTCAGAAAGTGATTTCTGAATCTAATCTCCTGTGTTTCACTTTTTCCTTAACCATTACCAGTAACAATATGTACTGTTATTGATGATAACAAACATCTATAACCCATCAAATGACTGAAAACCACCCACCCCACCTCTTGGGCATGTTGGCATAGTGTTCTATATTGCTTTCTGTTGTCTGGGTGTGATGGTATCTTTTGGGAATCCTGAGAAAATTAGGAAAAAGGTAAAGTCCTACCTATAACAGTCTATGAGTCTGGACCACCTCAGGTAACTGCCTTGAAGCTGTTCTGGATGCAGAACTTTGAAGAAACCACAATCAAGGTATTCTGAGAGGCTGGATCACCTGAGCCACCCATTTTCATTGATGTCTTGTCCCATTGTTCTGAAAACACACAAACTTTAAAAGGTAACATATACATCTGCATTAATACAAGTATGGAATATGTAATGTGTACAAGCCAGCCAAAGATAATTTTTTGTGTTTGAACAGGTAAAATATGTATCAGCTGTCTTGTATTTTTTAGGTTTATCTCTTTATGTATGTAACCAGAATTTTCAAGGAGTTTCCCCTGATGAAATCTGATCTCTGTCAAACTTCAGTGAATCTACAGCCTTTTGTTTTCTGTGGAAACAAAAGCATAACCTCTTTACCAATGCAACACATTTTTTGACTTCCATTTTGAAGTTAAGACATTTATAAAATATATAGATTGGTTTAATTTAGCAGTTTCTGTAATCCAATGTCACTCAGTATATGAAGGCCCATAAATGTTTCCTAGTGAAATCTGAGCTTGCTTCACCCAGCAGGGCTGCATTAAAGGATTGTTTGACCTTGTATGTGGTTGCCAGGTGATTGGGAAGGGTCTACACTTGGCTGAGCTAGAGGAAGGTCTTTTGCTCCAACCCTTGACATTCCTATAAATAGCACTTTAGAAGAGATAGAAGGGCCCATGGATAAGGATGCAGGCCCTCCCAAGGCTACCCTGTGTTTCTGTCTGTTTCTCTCCCTTCTATCTTAATTTCTTATCCCTCACTCCTCAAGTACCTGGGGTAAAATATGGGAGCCAGTCTCCCAACTGACCTCCCACAGATGGCACCTGAACAGGGACAGGGACTTGGCAAAAGGAGTGTCAGGGGGCATTGTGGGTATAATGAGGCATGCCTGATAAGGATTAAAATATAAAGGTGATGGTATTTTATTCTGGAGAGTGAACATTAGGCAGCAAAATGCTGAAGTTGAAAAGTAAGGCTGCAGTATATATTTCTCTCTATCTAAGTTTCTTACTTTTTTTCTCTCTCTTAATTTCTACCTATAAAAATTAAGAAAAAATGTAAGATAGAATATAGGAATATAGTGTAAGAAGAAATTTAGAATAAGAGTAGAATTAGAAATATTAGGTAAAAAGAAACATAGGGTAAGGCAGAATAAAAAAAAGCAACAAGACAGAGGATCTATGTCCTTGATTTCCAACTATGGGACTATGAACACAAACTCTTGAGAACTGGAGTCATGAAAAAATACTATGAAAGAAAATAGGCAGAAAAATATTCTTGTGAAAGCTTTTGTCCTGTTGACAGATTAGACATAAGACCTGAGATACAGAGAAAGAATCTTCCCTAAGGCAGGTGTGGATAAAATAAAACTGTTCACTCTGCTGGCATTCTCACTGTATGAAAACATCATACCATAAGAATTAATTCCTCTTGGCCATGAAGCCAAGAATAGGGAACAGAAGTCTTGGAAAAAACTAGTAATCTTTCTCTAAAGAATGGGAAGCTTTTTAGGTCTTTCATTCTCAGATCTCTTTTCTTCCTGTCAGGACAAAATTAGATTCACCTGGAAATAACATCTATCAGTATGGGAAAAATCACCTGTAATTGCTCTAAGAAAAAACTAAAAACCTCTTGGAATATGGCAAATCCTCTTTGCTAATCCTGTCTCTCCTTCAAGCCAGTAGCAGAGAAACAGCCTCAGCTAAGGCATCAGGGACTCTACATCTTGGAGGAGTGGACAAGCAGGAACAAGCAGAGGATCTATCCTAGAAAAAAAAATCTTATTGAAAAAGCTTTATTTTAAGTACTTTCATTTTCTTTCACTGATCTGGTAAGGAAGGGGAGCAAGCCTCAAGGGTTTTCACTTCTGGCAACAAGCACTTGTTTAAGTGCACTCAGACAGGCGCCATCCATTCCGGGAATAGTGACAGGTGAAAAACTTAATCTTGACTTAAAAACCTCCTGTGATAAGTGAAGAAACTTGAATTTGACCATGTGAACAAAACTGGGAGAGTAAAGGCTGCCATTGACTGCAGTTGAATTTTCTTCTAGACCCAGAAAGGCAACCTGGGAAATGTAGTTCAAAAAGTAGCTTGGGAAATGTAGTGATGATATAGAGAAAGGCAGTTTGGGAAATGAAGTCAGTAACAGAAATGCCAGTACTACACTGCCCCCAAAGCCTGTTTTTTAGTGTGTGTTTTTTTTTTCAACTCAAAATGCTATTTTTTCCACAAACTTTGTTAGCTTGTCTCCAGGGAATGTGAAACAGGTGAACAGTTGCTTGTCAGGTGGGAATTATTTGATATGAAAAAGCAAGATGGTAAATGGAATATAAAACAGGCATTCCTTATAATTCTCAAGGACATAGCATAGTGGAAAGAGCCCATGGAAATCTTAAGGAACAGCTTAAAAAATTAATAAGAGGGAATTTTACTCTCAGTCAAGTTTAGAACTACTGATAAATTAGGCTCTGACTTTAAACTCTCAAGAAAACTTTCAGAATAATATCAAAGCTACTAATAATCAAAGTTTACTAATAGAGTTTCCTCTTGAATATAAGTTTGGTAAATAGTTCTTTTAAGAAATCTCTTCTAGACATGTGCTAAAGTTTGTAAAATAGTTTTATATAGAGTTTCCTTTTGAATATAGTTTTGTAAAATGTGTAAATGTTGAATGTAAGTCTAGCCGGGCGGTGGTGGCGCACGCCTTTAATCCCAGCACTTGGGAGGCAGAGCCAGGCGGATCTCTGTGAGTTCGAGGCCAGCCTGGGCTACCAAGTGAGTTCCTGGAAAAGGCGCAAAGCTACACAGAGAAACCCTGTCTCGAAAAACAAAAAAAAAAAAAAAAAATGTTGAATGTAAGTCTAAATGTTGATTATAAGTCTATAAAAAGTATACATGTTGAAAGTGTAAATGTTAAATGTAAGTTCACACTAGTATTGTTTTTATTATTCAATCAATAACTGTCTAGTCCAGACAAATTAGGTAACATTAATTTTTAAAGGATAAACCAAATCAATCACATTAGAAGCATCTTGAAGTTTTTATAACTTTTACCTTTAGATATATTTGAATACTTTTTATTATAACTTAAAATGTAATTTTATGATCTCAGTGGCCCTTGGAGAACTTAAGTGAAAGTGTCATAATTAGGGGAGCTTTTTGGTCTTCCTCCTATAAGTTTCCACTCTATCTCTGTTTAGGAAGGGATAGGCCTCCCACAAACGTGTAGGCCTCCCACAATTGAGTTAGTTTGTACTGAAATGCTACTGCTGTGTTAGGAATGCATGTATATATGAGTTACTTAAACAACTAAAAGTGTTTTTATAATTAGCATGGGTTTTTGTTTACTTGAGTGGATACTTTGAAATGACTGCTTTCTCCTGGGAATCAAAATAGTCTCTTGAAAGTTTTATTGAACATCTGTTAAGAAAGAGTTTTGATCCAGGAAAAGGGCTTGGTGCACCTAAGACTGCTATAATCACCTTAGACCCATTCCAATTAGGATATTCCATCTTTATTATCCTCTACTCCTTTACTGGGAGGTTTGACAGCTATGGAGATCACTGTGGGTGTTTACAAGCTCTTAGTAGGACCTGGGTCAGAGCTGAGTTAAGCTCTGTACCCCCTCTTGCCAGAGGCTGGTAGCCAAAGATGGGCAACTTTCTTCTTGATAACTTCCTGAATGTATAAATGTAAAATTAGTCAAGAAGGATGACCTAAGATTGGCACAGTCTATCTGAGGGGCCTGGGAAGCCATTTTTTTTATATTAAGAAGGGGGAATTGTGGAGTCCCATAAAAGTTTCCTAGTGAAACCTGAGTTTGCTTCACCCAGCAGGGCTCTATTACAGGATTGCTTGACCATGTGTGTGGTTACCAGGTGATTGGGAAGGGTCTACACTTGGCTGAGCTAGGGGGAGGTGTTTTGATCTTTTGGTCCAACCTTTGGCATTCCTATAAATAGCCTTTTAGAAGAGACAGAGGGGCCAGTGGATAAGGATGCAGGCCCTCCCAAGGCTACCCTGAGTTTCTGTCTGTTTCTCTTCCCTCTATCCTTCTATCTAAATTTCTTATCCTTTACTCCTCAAGTACCTGGGGTAAAATGTGGGAGCCAGTCTCCCAGCTGACCTCCCACATCAGTAGCAATTGTTCACTCCTCAAAAATAAAATATTTAAAGTCAACAAGACACTATATAGGATCCAAATGCTCCGTGTATTTTCCCTCAATACATGGCTTATACTTTTTATATAATTTTATTCTCTTTTAAAGACTTTATTTTATTTTTTATAAACTATTTTTTCTTTTAACTGTCTATACCCATTTTCTTCTCTTTTTAAGCCTACACAAATTTTTTTAAACTCACTGTAATGTGTTTAGAGGGTTTTTTGTCTCTCTGGATATGTCTGGACTGGAGCTGCTTGCTCCAGTCCACAGACAGTGGTCAGTAGCAGCATCTCTGTGTGCCACTGATCCTACCTGAGAGACTGTGGTCATCAGGAAGCCACATTTGAATCTGTGTTCTGAACTTTTTTTAAGGCTTTTTCAGGTCTTATATGGATGTGCATGGCCTGAAGTGGGGTTCCATATGGAGACAGATTTGTCTTTAAACTGCCAACTCACAAAAAGTGACACAGAGACTCTATTAATTATAAAAGCTCAGCCTATATCTTAGGCTTTTCCCACTAGCTCTTGTATCTTTTAATCTACACTCTTAGATGTGGCTTGTTTATCTTTACTCTATCTGTACTGCCCATACTGTTTCCTCTCCATCTGTCTCGCAACGCTGCCTTTCTTATTCCCAGAACTCTCTCTGTCCAGAAGTCCTGATATACATTCTGCCTAACTATTGGCCATTTAATTTTTTATTAAAGCCATCACAGTGACAAATCTTCGTACACTGTAAAGGAATGTTCCATAACAGAAGACTATTTCTACTTCTCTCAATATGTCTTAGTTGTCTATAAATCTCTTAGTGGATTTGAGGCCATGTGGAATTTTTCTCATCTCAGTTAACATGCCTATTGGTGTCAGCCTCATTAAACTCATGCTTAGGCAGTTATATTGTTGGGATTTTATGAGTGTATCTTTTGACTTTGCTGGGAGATACAACCTCAGAACAAACTACCTGTTCCTCAGGTTCTTAGATTATTGCCATTCCCTCTTCTTCAATGATTCCCAAGTATCAGGTTCAGGAGTTGTATTGTAGATATTACCTTGAGACAGGAATCCACAACTCTTCATTTGTATTGGTTGTGGTTTTCTGTAGCAATCTCTGTCTGTTTCCTTCATTAAGGTTTTCTCTGGGGAAAAGAACAAAGATTTAGAGTATAGTTAGGTATTGTGCTGATTTAGTGAAGTGATGCTTATTGGTTCTCTTCCAACATCTATAAATTCATCAGCCTTGAGTAGTTACCTAGGTTTACATTACCATTTATGGTTTACCTCTTGTTGATCATGTCTGAAGTCTAATTAGACAATTGTTGGCTATCAGCATTATCTACATGCAATTATTGCATCTTTATGATTATTTTTGTCATGCCGATACTTTGTGTGGTTCATAGTTGGGTAAGATTCTCAGTGTCTTTGCTACTTTGGAAACTTACATAGCACTGAATATAAAAATATAGACTCTTGGTTTCTTTAAAATTAATAGCAAAAGGAACAATTTACTGTACTCTCTTTGCTGTACTTTTTTTGTATTTTTGCTGTTTATTTTTTCTTTTTTTTAATTGAAAATAAAATCCTCTTTTATACAATATATCCAGACCACACTTTCCCCTCTTTCAATCCTCTCCCTCAGATCTACTCCACTTCCATTTCCTCTTCAGAAAAGATCAGGCCTGTGAGAGTCAGACATTCCAAAAGGACAAAACAAGATACACCAAGACAAGGCAAAAGTTTTCACATGGAAGCAGATATATGCTCAGATTTGGAGCTAGACACATTAGAAGACAGAGAATGTACCAGGTTTGTATTTATGGGTCTAGGTTACCTTGTTCAATATGTATTTGTGTAGTTCTATCCAATTTTCTGCAAATTTCATTTTTTTTTAATTTGTATTTTTATTTTGCAATACAATTCAGTTCTACATATCAGCCACGGATTCTCTTGTTCTCCTCCCTATAGCCCCCCTCCCCTTCATTTTTTAAACAACTGAATATTTTTTCTTTTTTTGAAGTTGTAATATAATTAAATTATTTTCTGCCTTACCTTTCTTCTGTCTAAACTTCCACAAACAGCTTTCCTAGCTCTTTCAAATCTATGGTCTCTTCTTCATTAAATGTTATTACAGGCATATGTGTATGTATATACACTACCTATATAACCTGCTCAGTTTTTATCATGTTACTTGTCCAGGGCTGACCATTTGGTGTTGGAAAACTGATAGGTGTGCTCTTCTCTGGCAAAGAATATTGTTCCCACTCTCAACCTTTTTTCATTCTATGTAGATTTTTGTGTAAGGTTAAGGCCTTACGATCTCTCCTTGGACCACTTTGGCATGTGTATTAGCATTTTCCTTGTTCAATACATGTTTATGTATTCATATTGGTAAGACTTATGAATACAGCTTCTGACATTATTAGAAGACACAGTCTTAGAAAAAACTCTGATCCTCTGCCTTTTACAACCATTTAGCCCCCTGTTCTGTGTGTTCTCTGAGCCTTAGATGTGGGAATTGTTTTGTAGATGTGTCAGACGTGACTAGGCTCCAGAATTCTGCCATTTGATTGGTTATGGTTTTATCTCAAGAATTGTTGCAAAGAACATTTTTTTTTGGTGTGAGGTGAACTCTACTTATATGTGGGTTTAATGATATCTTGGTAAACATTACCCTCTTTTATTAAAGTGATGATTTTAAGTTTTCCATTTAAACTGCATTTGTATATTTATACTTGAATTTACATATATTGTAGGTATTGTTAGGTAGCTAGTTCATAGATTAATTGCTTATGATTTTCTCAGATATATTTGCAGTAATTACACCTACTGCCTTCTTTTGAATTGATCTACCCTATTCTTATTTAGAGCAGCACTTTTCCTGCTTCCCCAGTCAGATCCCTTGAACCCTGGTACTTCATTCTCCACTGTCCCCACCCTCTTCGCTGGTCTCTACAGTTACTCTGGGGTGAATACTCACATCTGAAGATTGGAGCCAGATGCCTAAGAATAGAGAGAACATGTGACATTTGTCTTTCTTGGTCTGGGTTACCTAATTCATTATAATTTTTTCTATTTCCATCCATTTGTGTGTACAACATTTTACTATCCCTTTATCAGTTGAAGGGGAGGTAGGTGTTTCCACTTTCTACCTATTGTGACTATGACAGCAAATTGAATGTCTGAGCAAGAATCTCTGGAGTGGGATGTGCACATGTCCAGGCATGGTATAATTGTCTCATGTGGCAGATTTATTTTTAGCATTCTGAGAATTCTCCACACTTATTTAGGGATTGGCTAGACCTGCTTGAAAACTCCCTTTCCCAGAGAGCCAGTTCTTTGCCTGTCCCACAGAAGAATCTCAATTACCACACAAAGCCTTCTTATGCTCAAAAAAGTAAAGGATTGCAAGAAAAAATATTTAGTTCATGTATTATTATTTTCAGTTACTATCATGTAATTGATTTTTAATATGTCTGTTGGCCACAAATTTATAAGTAACATGAATAACTAAATAAAATGAATTTTCAGCAGTGGCTTCTATTCTGAAATAGATTGTATGTGAGACACAGTGAGGGGCTCTTTATTTTTGTTTAAATATACATTTCAGAAAAACTTACTGAAAAGTAGTTAAATAACTTCAATTTTTTAAATTTACTATACTAAAGGATTTTTACTAAGAGAAAGACTTAGCTAATTCATTAATATGATCTTTTTTTCTACATTGTGTTTTGTTCTTAAGATATTTTAAAGGGTTCTTATCAGGTCTTAAAAGAATAATGTAGCATTTTGGGAAAAAGATGCATCCTAGCAGCCCTGCACTGGAAGCCAAAATGGAGAAGATTTCTGTTCTCCCTGAGCTGCCCTAGCTAGGTGTTTTTCTTTCATCTGATACTGGCCCCAGATCAGATTCACACCTGCCCCATTATTATGCACAGAGGGGAGCATCCCTAATACCAAAATTCTCTCTGGGTTTGTTCATTTGCCTCAGCCAGTGAAAAGGAACAAAAGAACTTAAAGTAGAGCTTTCCTGCAGCTCCTTCAGAGAAACTTTCCCTAAAAGATCTTTATCTAGTCCTGCTGGTTCCTTCCTCCCAGAAGCAGAGCTTCAGATGCCTCAGGCTGCAGTTCTGTTCCTCTGTTAGCTGCCTCTGGAGGTAGGAGCTTTACTCTGTTTCTGTTTTCAGGGTCTATGTGGTTTGTGTTCATAAATCAAGCTTCTGCTTTTTTATCAAGGGAAGTTTTTGTAATCCCTAAACTCACATTAGGACAGGTGCACTTCCCTAATCAGACCTTTCAGCTGGATTAGTCCCTCAGTGGTTTGTGTTCATCTGTCCTTGCAATCTTACTCCCAGAGGCAACAGCCCCTGAGGGCTTCACTCCCTCACCTCACTGGGAGTCAGTGAGGGAAACAGAAAGTGCTTGAAACAAAGCTTTTCTCAGAAGGTCCTTTCTCCGACAGAAAAGAGTTTTTACTCCTGGATAGTTCTTCATTCTCTCCTGGCTCAGCTCTTCCCCACAGATGAAGTTTCTGATGCTGCCACTACTGCTGCTGCAGACAGGGCTCAGCTTTATTGCTTTCTCCAAGCCAGGAGCTTCCTCAAGCTGCCATGCACTTTCTCGAGCATCTTTGGTTAGGTTCTAATTGCGGAGGGATTTTTCATCACTTTTTACTGGCTAGAAGAGTCAGAACTTTAGCAGAGAGGATTTGCCCTGTTCTAAGAGGTTTGTTGTTTTTTCTTAGAGTGAACCACAGGTGAATTCCTGCACTAATATCTCCAGGTGATTCTTATTTTTTGTCCTTACAGAAAGAGAAACTGAGAAAGTTCTGAAAGCTTTTCAGTTTTTTAGACAGAGATTAAGTTTTTTTAAGAAAGCTTTTAGCTTGAGAGAAACACCACCACTTTTTTTCCTAGAAAGTTTTTAGTTTGAGAGAGATCAAATTTTCCCAAGACTTCTAAACTTTAGTTTATTTCAATCACATTTTTACCTCAGTGAGAATTACTTTCTCCTGCACTAGAGACCAACAGCTACCCACAAAAATCTTTTTTCTGCCTAATAAGCTTAAGGAAGAGCTTTTTTCTGCCTGTTAAGCTCAAAGAAGAGCTTTTTTCTTCCCAGTTTGTGTTCATAGCCCTAAAATTAGAAAATTATAGATGTGGTTTCTCTGTCTTATAGCTTAATATATTCTAAGTTTTCCGTATGCTATTTTTCTAAATTTTTTCTACACTGCCTTACTCTAAGTTTCTTCTTGCACTGTATTGCTACACTCTACCTTCCTTATATTTCATACATAGAAATTAAGAGAGAGAGAGAGACAGAGACAGAGACAGAGACAGAAAGAGAGAAATCTTATTAGAGAAGATTCTATGCTGCAGCCTTATACACAAACATCCTTCTAGTCCATTTTTTCTTTTTCTCTCAAGGATAAAACCCCCACTCTCATTAACTTTTTTTTTTTTTTGCTACAAAACCAGGTCAGACCCTCTTTACCTGGCAGGGCCTAACTCTTTCTTTCACCAAGCACTTTGGATATTTCTGTTGTGACATCTGTGGTGGTCCATCCCTCACCCCCACATTTCCCACACAGTACTCTTGAGTAGGCTCAGCAGGAAATATTAGTTAGAATGATAGAGAGGAGAGAAACAGAGAAAAATGCAGGATAGTCTCATAGGGCCTGGATCCTAATCTATCAGATCTTGACTGTCTCTGCCCTAGGAATGCCAAGGGGTGGAACACAAGACCTCTCCCCAGCACAGCCAAGTGCAGACCATCTCAGACACCTGCACTCAGGCTCGTGGTCCAATCATCCTCTCTATACAGACCTGCAGGGTAAAGCCACTAGGAAACCTGAAAATGGGCTCCAACAACCTTTGCTTTGGGAGCCATTTTCTTTTAAACCATCACATTCTATTCACTGGCCTCAAAAATTGTAACAAATTAATGCAAAAATATTTTCAGTCCAACTTCAAAAGTCTGCATAGTCAGTAACACTACTAAACTCATTTAAAAGTCTGAAGTTCAAAGTCTCTTCTGAGATTCATTTAATATCTTAACTCTAATCACCTATAAACATCAAAATACAAAATCAGATAATATACTTCCATCATGTAATGATGGCACAGGATATACATTACCATTCCAAAATGTAGAGAATTGAGCTCAATGAGGAACTATTGGACCAAAGCAAGATCAAAAACCAGCTGAGCAAACTCCAAACTCTGCATCTCTATGTCTGATGTCAGAAAGCTCTTCAGATCACCAACCATGTTCAACTTTGTTGACTGCAACACACTTCTTTCTCTTGGGCCATTTTCACTCCCTGTTATCAGCTCCCCTAGGCAGGTATTGCAAGGCTCTGGCATCCCCAACATCATAGAGTCTCCCAACACAATCCAGGCTACAACTTCAAAGCTTCACACAATGGCCTCTCTAGGCCTCCACTCAGGGACAACACTGACACATGTCTGGACTCAGTGACTTTCCTTTGCACATGGGCAATTTCCATTGCTCCTTTCTTCTATCCTTAACTACAGAACCATATGGATGGAGCTGCCAAGTTCTGCTGCTTCCTGGGACTGGATCATGCACCCCATCATTTAAACACATCTACACCAACTTTCTGTTTTTAATGAGTGCCTTCACACCTCAATTTGGGTGTTCTGAAACTTACTCTTTGACCAGGCTGGCCTCAAACTGAGAGTTTTGCTAGCCTCTGCCTTCCAGGTGCTAGGATTAAAGGCATGTACCATCATACCTGGATCTAAGCTTTTCTTTAATTCCTTTTCACAAGTTGGAAACTTAGCTGGGTGGGATCTTGCCCTGAGGTCACCACTCCATTTATACCATTACTAAATCTGTGTATCTCTTTGCTCAGCTTGCTCCTTTTTGTTATGAATCTTTATTAGAGTTACCACTAATAACCACAGGACAAGAGTCTATACCAGGCTGTTTTTAGATTTTTTTCTGCCAGTGGAATTAATCCAAATTATTTCAAAACTCTTCACTTTAGCCTCAGGCAGACTCTTCTGACAAGGGCAAAAATCAAGCACATTCTTTGCCAAACTATCAAAAGAATAATCTCTTGGCCATATATTAATATTCTTCTATTCTGTAACTTCTTGAGCAAGGCCCCAGAGGTTCATCAAATCATACTAAGCACCACCATGTTCCATGCTCATATTAGTATGGCTCATTAAGCAGGACTTAAAGTTTTCAACTGCTTTTCTAATCCACTGTTCCAAGGTCCATATTTCATCAAAAAATCATGGTCAGGTCTATCACAGCATTACCTCAGTCCCTGGTACCAACTTCTGTCTTAGTTATCATTTCTATTTCTGTGAAGAGACACCATGACCACAGCAAGTATTGTAAAGGAAAACATTTAATTGTGGTGCCTCACTTACAATTCTGAGGTTTAGTTCATTATCATAATGGTGGGAAACAAGGGAGCATGGAGGCAGACATGGTGCTAGAGCAAGAGCTGAGAGTCTTCACATATTGACTCACAGGCAACAGGAAGTGGGTATTATCTTGAGAATATATGAGTCTTCAAAGCCTGCCTCCACAGTGACACACTTCCTCCAATAAGGTCACAGCCTACTCCAACAAGGCCTTGGCTTCTAATAGTCCAATCCCTTTGGTGGCCATTTTCTTTTAAACCATCACACACTCTAAAGTATTTTTCATGCTCCACTTTCTTGTAATGTCTCCTTCTGTCCTTTTATCCAGTAGTGATATCTATCCTTGATGGTAAAGCATTTTTAATAGATAAAGAAGAAGGATGGATCTTGTTTTCTAATCCATTAAGTTAATCTGTGTCCTATTATTGGGGAACTGAATCTTTCTAGTTGAGAGTTTTCCATGAATAATGGTTATTGATTCTTGTTATTTTGTTATAGTAGTGTGGATTTTTCTCCAATTTTTGATTTGTCTCTCTGGTGAGATTTATTCCCCTTTTCACCTTAGGTGTGTTTAACCTCTTCAGACTGAAGTTTTCCTTCTATTGCCTTCTGTAGAGTTGGAGGTATAGATAAATATTGCTTACATTTGATTTTATCATGGAATTTTTGTATTTCTCCCTTTTTTTCTGATTGAAAGTTCTCCTGGGTATAGTAGTCTGTGTCTCTTAATGTTTGTATTACATCTATTTAGACCCTTCTGGGTTTTAGAGTCTCCCTTTAGAGGACAGGTGTTATTCTAATGGGGCTGAATTTGTATATTATTAGTCTTTTCCCCTTACAGCTTCCAATAATCCTTCATTTTTCTGTACACTTACTGATTGATTATTATGTGTTGATGGTAATTTCTTTTTTTTTTTTTTTAAAGATTTATTTGTTTATTATGTATACAGTATTCTGCCTGCATATATCCCTGCAGACCAGAAGAGGGCACCAGATCTCATTACAGATGGTTGTGAGCCACCATGTGGTTGCTGGGAATTGAACTCAGGACCTCTGGAAGAGCAGCCAGTGCTCTTAACCTCTGAGCCATCTCTCCAGCCCCGATGGTAATTTCTTTTATGGTCCAGTCTTATTTGGTGTTCTGCATGCTTCTTGTAACTTTAAGGCCCTTCTTTCCTTCTACCATTTTGTTGAAAATATTTTTTGACCTTAGCATGACTCTAGTCTTCTTCCTTTATTTCTATTAAGCATAGAATATTTTTCACACTATCTTACTATTCCTGGAGTTTTTCATATATTTTTTTCAGTTAACATTTCCTTTAACTGAAGAATCCCCAATGATAGGAGTCAGAGAAGTAGTACAGGCCCCTGCAATAGGATCATTTTTTTCTAATTGAATGTCCATTTTTTTCTGTTTTTTTTTTTCTGGAGTTGAGTCCCTTAACATTGAATTATTATCAAAAGATGGATACTAATCCTTGATTTTTTTTTTTTGGTTCTATGTGTGAGACTTGTTTTTTTTTAATTGATTAAAATTTATTCCTATTTAACTACAGTCACTTAGCACCATTTAATCTTGTTTTAAATAGAAAATACAGGCCAACAAAGTACAACAAAGAAACTGTGGTAGTTTGAACAGCCATATCCCATTCGGGCTCATATATTAAATGCTTGGTCATTAGTGAGTGGCCCTGTTTGACAGGAATTAGGAGGTGTGGCCTTTTTGGAACAGGTGTCACCTTGTTGGAGGAGGAGTGATATTGGATGTAGGCTCTGTCATTTCAGAAGACCAAGCCAGGCCCAGAGGCTCTCTCTCTCTCTCTCTCTCTCTCTCTCTCTCTCTCTCTCTCTCTCTCTCTCTCTCTCTCATCCTGCTATCTACGGGTCTCAATGTGGAACTCCCAGTAACTTCTCCAGTGCCATGCTTGCCTCCATGCTACCACACTACCTGCCATTCTGTAAATTGACTAAACCTCTGAAACTGTAAGCCAACACTAATTAATTTTTTTCCCTTGTAAGTTCTGCCATGTCATAGTGTCTCTTAACTGCAGTAGCATACTCATTAAGACAGTAACCAGTTGATTATATTTTTCCAATATAATTTCTATTTACTCTCTTGACTACAAATATAAACAAAGAAATGTTATTCATAATATTTTTATTATTTACTTTTAGAGATTTCCTCCTTTTTAATTTTCCCCCTCTGAATCTTCTAATATACCTACTGCTGATTTTATTCAAATTCATCCATGGCCTGTATGGTCATTAATTTTTGTTACATATATATGTGTTTATACACACAGAGCGACACACACACAAACACACACACAAGTACCATCTGCTCAGTATGTATATTTTTACTTGAAATTACATTTTCAGGGCTGATCATTGGTAAATGATCATTTAATAATCAATTGATGTGTTCTTCCATGGGGAAGAGTGTCACAGAAAATGACACAGAGACTTATAATTAATTATAAAAGAGCAGCCTACTGCTTAGACTTGTCCCCCTAGCTCCTATAACTTAAATTAACTGATGTCTTTTAATCTAATTGATTTTATGTGGCTCAATTATCTTTACTCTGTAATGTCCATCCTGCTTTCTCTCCATCGGGTTGGTGACCCTGCCTTTCTTATTCCCAGCACTCTCTCTCTACAGAAATCCCTGCTCTAAATTGCTAGCTATTGGCCATTGAGCTTTTCATCAAACCACAGTGACACATCTACACACAGTGTAAAGGAATATTCCACAATATCCCCTCCCACTTTTTCTAAATAAAAAAAAAGGTTTTAACTCTAACACAGTAAGATTATATACAATAAGAACAATATCAGGTAAGAATTACATTCACAATGTCCTGTCTATTTGTATTTGTCAAAGTTAGAGAAAATACTCAATTATCTGTCCTATCTGAATCCAGTTTTATACCTAAACCATTTTTGTCATAACCTGTGTTACCATCCTAAAAATATCTTTTTAGACCTTAAAACATCTTTTTGGAAAAAAAGTTTAAGCTTTTATGTTTCTCAATCTTATAAATTTTATGCCTTAGGTAAGTGTCTTTTCCGAATTTAGTAACAAAGGAAATTGTAAAACTATAACTATCTCTATCATAGACTCAAGAAGGACAGAATATTAATTGACTAAAGAGGAAGTGCAGAGAAATCAGCTTCCAAAACTAAGAGAAATGACAGAAACAGCTGGCTGCCTGGTCAGTCACCCAAGTTTCCTCTGTAAAGCTGGGTAATTCATCTTTGGCCTACAGGCCTAGCACATGTGACAGACTTTTCTGTAAAGCAGGAATTTTGGAGGATTCTCCTTCCTTGTCTTGACAAAGTTTGGCAGACACTTTCCTTGGTATGCAGCTTATCCACTTTGGACAGTGCACTGTCAGCAGTTGAGGCAAGGGCAGTTTCTTATCCAAATGGCTAGCTTTGCCACAAAGAAAGCAAACTCCATATGGAGGTTCTTCAATATGCATCATCCTTTTCTGCGGAAAATTGAAACTGACAGGAGCAGACATGTCTCACTGTCAAAAAACATCCTTATGTTTTAAAACATATTAAATGCCATATTTGAAGTGTTTGAAGATCATCTATCTACCTAAAATATATTTCTGTATCAACTTGAAACATACATACCATCATTTTATAAATTTGATTTTTATAGAGTATTATTAACCCATATTACTTTATTATGCTAAATATCTTTCAAGGATGAAAACTTTACATTACTATTACAAATGAGCTGCAAATGTACAGTACAAGAATAGAAACATATATACAGTATAACAAAAATAATATTAATTCATATCAATAAACAAAAATATCTTAAACAATATAGTAGAAACAAAAAGTATACATACAGTATAAGAAAAACAACCTTAAATTTGTATTAATATACAAAAATTCATAACAATGTGAAATATTTGAGACTAGACATTTTCAAAAGTAGACCAAACAATCCATCCTTTTTTCCCATGATTTCTATACTATATTCCCTCTTTCCCTTCAGAAAGAGATTCCTGAATTTCTGAATCTAATCTCCTTTGTTTATTCTTTTCCCTGGCCATGTCCAGCAGCAATATGTAACTAACCCCCCAAATGGTGACAAACATCCATAACCCACTGAATGGCAAAAAACCACCCACCCTACCTCTTGGGAATGTTGGCATCATATTCTCTATACTGCATCCTGTTGTCTGGGGGTGATGGCCTCTTTGGGGGACCCTGAGAAAATTAGGATAAGGTGTAAGTCCTAGTTAGAAAAGTCTGTGAGTCTGGACAATCACACCCAGCAGCCCTGAAGCTGTTCTGGATGCAGAACTCTGAGGAAACCGCAAGAGAGGTATTATGAAAGGCTGGATCACCTGGACCACCCATTTTCATTTCAAGATCCCCTTGTTCTGAAAACACACAAACTTTCAAAGGTAACATATATATCTACATTAACAAAAGTATAGAATGTGCAGTGTGTACAAAGCAGGCAAAAATGATTTTTTGTTTTATATTGAAGCAGGTAAAATATACATCAGTGTGTTGGGTTTTTTAGGTTTATTTCCTTATGTCTGTAACCAGGATTTTCAAAGAGTGTCCCCTGATGAAATGTGATCTCTATCAACCTTCAATGAATCCACAGTCTTTTGTTTTCTGTGGAAACAAAAGCATAACCTCTTCTCCAATGCAACATATTTTTTACTTCCATTTTGAAGTTAACACATTTATAAAATATATAAATTGGTTCAGTTTTGCAGTTTCCATAATCCAGTGTCTCTCAGCAGCTATTGTTCACACCTCAGCAATCAAAAAATTTAAAGTCAACAAAACACTACATAGGATTCAGAATCTCTGTATATTTTCTCTCTATACATGGCTTATGGTTTTATATTATTTTATTTTCTTTTAAAGGCTTATTTTATTATTTATGAACTATTTTTCCTTGACTGTCTATACCCATTTTCTTTTCTTTTGAACCCTTCACATGTTTTTTAAACATACTGTAACCTGTTTAGAGGTCTTTACCTTTCCGGATGTGTCTTTATTGAGCATCTTAAGCTGCTATGTCATCCAATGGTGTGGCTCATTGCTGGAGACACAACCAAACACAAACTACCTGTTCTTCTGGTTCTTAGAATGTTACCATCCCCTCCCCTGTAATGATCCCTGAGTTTTAGGTTCAGGAGTTACATTGTAGATGCAACTTTGAGACAGGGATACAAAACTCTTCATTTCTGTTGGTTGTGGTTTTCTGTAGTGGTCTCTGTCTGTTTCCTTCATAAGGGTTGATTGCTTTACATTTCTTTGGTGAAAACAACAAAGATTTAGAGTATAGTTAGGGATTATGCTGATTTAGTAAAGTGATGCTTGTAGGTTCCCTTCCAACATCCATAGGTTCATTAGCCATGGGTAGTAACTAGGTTTACATTACCAGTTATGGTTTACCTCTTGTTGATCAGATCTTAAGTCTAAGTAGACAATTGTTGGATATCAGTATGATCTACATGCCTCTATTGCAGCTTTCAGGTTATTTTATCATGCTGATATTTTGTGTGGTTCACACTTGTATAAGATGCTTGGTGTCTTTGCTCCTTTGGAATCTTATATATCACTGAATATAAAAATATAGATTCCTGCTTTCTTTAAAATGAATAGCAGAAAGCAATATATTGTTCTCTCTATTTTTGTATTTTTTCATTTTTGCTGTTTATTATCTTTCTTATTTATTGAAAGTGAAGTCCTCTCTCATACAATATGACTGGACCACAGTTTCCCCTCTCTCCACTCCTCCCAGCTCACCCCAACCTATCCTCTCCCTCAGATCTACTCCCTTCACTTTTTCTTCAGAAAAGATCGTGCCTACAAGAGTCAAACATTCCAACAGGACAAAACAAGATACACTAAGACAAGGCAAAAGCCTTCATATAGAGGCACATATGTACTCAGATTGGGAGCTAGAAACCTCAGAAGAGAGAGAATGTTCAAGGTTTATATAATGGGTCTAGGTTAGTTCATTCAATATTTTCTCTAGTTTTATTCAATTTTCTGCAAATTTCAGTTTTTAAACATCTGAATACTTTTTCTTTTTTTTTGAATTTGTAATATAGTTACATCATTTTCTGCCTTACATTTCTTCATCTAAACTTTCACAAACAGCTTTCCTGACTTTTTCAAATCTATGGCCTCTTCTTCATTAAGTGTTATTACAGGCATATATGTATGTGTACATACTCTCTATATAACTTTTTCAGTCTTTATAATGTTATTTGTATGTATGTTTTCAGTGCTGACCATTTGGTATTGGATAACTGATATGTGTGCTTTTTCCAAGGGAAGACTATTTTTCCCACTTTCAGCCTTTATTCATTCAATGTAGATTTTTTTGTGTGAGGTTGGGGCCTTAAAGTCTCTTCCTGAACTACTTTGTAATGTCTATTAGCATTTTCTTTGTTCAGTTTATGTTTATGCATCACATTGGTAAAACTTAAGAGCGTAGCTCCTGATATTGGGATACACAGTCTCAGAGAAAAACTCTGATCCTCTGCCTTTTACAATCTTTTAGCCCCCCTGTTCTGCATGTTCTCTGAGCTTTAGATGTGGGAATTGTTTTGTAGATGTGTCAGACATGACTAGGCTCCAGAATTCTGCCATTTGATTGGTTATGGTTTTCTCCCATAAATTGTTGCAAAGAAATTTTTCTTTGGTGAGGGAGAAACTATATTTATATGTGGGTATAATGATATTTTTGTTTAACATTAGCCTGTTTTATTAAAGTGATGGATGTAGATTTTTCATTTATACTGCATTTGTATATTTATACCCAAAGTAACATGTATTATAGGTATTTTTAGATAGATAGTTCATAGTATAGCTGCTTAGTATTCTTTCAGATATATTTGAGTTAATCTTGTATCCTGCCACATTACTGAAGAAGTTTATCAGCTGGAGGAGTTCCCTGGTAGAATTTTTTGGGTTGCTTATGTACACTATCATATCATCTACAAATAGGGAAAGTTTGACTTCTTCCTTTCCAATTTCTATCCCTTTGATCTCCTTTTGTTGTCCTGTTACTATAGCTAGAACTTCAAGTACTATATTGAATAAATATGGGGAGAGTGAACAGCTTTGTCTTGTTCCTGATTTTAGTGCAATCACTTTGAGTTTCTCTCCATTTAATTTGAGGTTGGCTGTCGGCTTGTTGTAAATTGCCTTTATTATATTTAGGTGTGTTCCTTGTATTTCTGATCTCTCCAAGACCTTTATCATGAAGGGGTGTTAGATTTCGTCAAAGGCTGTTTTAGCATCTGAGATGATCATATGTTTTTTTTTCTTTAAGTTTGTTTATGTGGTGTATTACATGGAAAGATTTTTGTATGTTGAATCATCCTTACATCCCTGGGGTGATAGTAGATCATTGTTTTGATGGGTTCTTGGATTCTGTTTGCCAATATTTTATTCAGTATTTTTGCATCAGTGTTCATGAGGGAGATTGGTCTGTAATTCTTTTTCTTTGTTGCATCTTTTTGTGGTTTGGGTATCAGGGTAACTGATAAAAAGTGTTTGGTAATGTTCCTTCTGTTTCTATTGTGTAGAACAATTTGAAGAGTACTGGAATTAGCCCTTTTTTGAAATTCTGGTAGAATTCTATGCTGAAACCATCTGGTCCTGGACTGTGTTTGGTTGGAGACTTTTAATGACTGTTTCTATTTCCTTAGGGGTTATTGGCCCATGTAAATTGTTTATCTGGTCTTGATTTAACTTTGGTATATGGTACCTATTTCCATTTCTTTCAGATTTTCCAATTTTGTGGAGTACAGGTTTTCGAAGTATGACCTGATGATTCTCTGGAATTCCTCATTGTCTGTTGTTATATCTCCCTTCTCATTTCTGATTTTGTCGTTTTGGATGCTCTCTCTCTGCCTTTTGGTTAATTTGGATAAAGGCTTATCTTCTTGATTTTTTTCAAAGAACCAACTCTTTGTTTTATTTATTGTTTGTATTTTTCTCTTTGTTTCTACTTCATTGATTTTAGTCCTCAATTTGATTATTTCCTGGCATCAATGCCTTCTGGGTGAGTTTTGGTTCTTTTTGCTCTTGAGCGTCCAAGTGTGCTGTTAAGTCATGAGTGTTAGATTTCTCCATCTTCATTATGTCCATATTTAATGCTATGAATTTTCCTCTTAGCCCTGCTTTCATAGTGTCCCATAAGTTTGGGTATGAAGTACTTTCATTTCAATTGAATTCTAGGAAATCTTAACTTCTTTCTTTATTTCTTCCTTGACTTATTGGTGATTCATTTGGGCACTGTCCAGTTTCCATGAGGCTTTCTGTAAATTTTGTTGTTGATGAAATCTAACTTTGAGTCATGGTGGTCCAATAGGATACAGGAGGCTATTCCAATTTTTTTTTTATCCATTGAGATTTACTTTGTGATCGAGCATGTGGTTGATTATAGAGAAGGCTCCATGTGGTGCTGAGAAGAAGGTATATTCTTTTGTGTTTCAGTGAAATGTTCTGTATATATCTATTAAGTCCATTTGAGTCATAACTTCTGTTAGGTCCCTTATTTCTCTGTTAAGTTTCAATCTGGCAGATTAACCAAGTGGTAAGTTGGGGTGTTGAAATCTCCCACTATTAATGTGTGGGGCTTGATGTCGATTTAAGCTTTAGTAATGTTTCTTTTATGTATGTGGGTGTTCTTGTATTTGGGGCATAAATGTTCAGAATTAAGACTTCATATTGGTCAATTTTCCCTGTGATAAGTATGTAATGTCCTTCGTGATCTCTTTTGATTCATTCTAGTTTGAAGTCTATTTTCCTAGATATTAGGATAGCTACACCAGCTTGCTTCTTAAGTCCATTTTATTGGAAAGTATTTTCCCTGCCTTTTACTCTGAGGTAGTGTCTGTCTTTAAAGTTGAGGTATGTTTCTTGTATGCAGCAGAAGAATGAATCCTGTTTTGTATCCATTCTGTCAGCCTGTGTCTTTTAATAGGTGAATTGAGACCAATGATATTAATGGATATTAATAACAGTGATTGTTAATTCCTGTTATTTTTGTTGGTAATTGTTGTGTGTTTCTCTGGTATTTGTTGGTGTGGGATTATCTATTGGCTGTATTTTCATGGTTGCATCTAACTTCCTTAGGTTGGATTTGTCCTTCTAGTGCTTTCTGAGGGGCTGGATATGTGTATAGGTATTGTTTAAATCTGGTTTTATCATGGAATATTTTGTTTGCTCCATCTATAGTGATTGAGAGTTTTGCTGCATATAATAGTCTGGGCTGGCATCCATGGTCTCTTAGTGTCTGCCTAAGGACTAGCCAGGACCTTCTGGCTTTCAGAGTCTCCCTTGAGAAGTCAGGTGTTATTCTGATGTGCCTGACTTTATATGCTACTTGGTCTTTTTCCTTTGCAGCTCTTAATATTTTTTCTTTATTATGCATGTTTAGTGATTTGATTATTATGTGGCAAGGAATTTTTTTTTAGATCAATTCTAGTTGGTGTTCTGTAAGCTTCTTGTACCTTCATAGGCATTTCCTTCTTTAAGTTGGGAAAGTTTTCTTCTATTATTTTGTTGAATATATTTTCTATGCCTTTGAGTTAGTATTTTTCTACTTCTTCTATCCCTGTTATTTTAGGTTTGGGGCTTTCATGGTGTCCAAGATTTCCATGATGTTTTATGTTATGACTTTTTTGACTTTAGTATTGTCTTTGACTGATGAATCTGTTTCCTCTATTGTATCTTCAATGCCAGAGATTCTCTCTTCCATCTCTTGCATTCTGTTAGCTATGCTTGCATCTGTAGTTCCTGTTTGTTTACTCAGATAGTCAATTTCCAGCCTTCCCTCAGTTTCTGTCTTCTTTATTGCCTCTATTTCAGTTTTGAAATCTTAGACTTTTTCATTCACCTGTTTAATTGCTTTTCCTTGGCTTTCTTTAAGGGATTTACTGATTTCTTCCAATTATTTGTTTGTCTTTTCTTCAAATTCTTTAATGATAGTTTTCATTTTATCTTTAAAGGACTCTATTATCTTCTTAAAGCCATTTTAAAGGCCTTTTTCTTCAGCTTCTTCTGCTTTGTGATGTTCAAGTCTTGCTGATGTAGCACCACTAGGTTCTGATGGTGCCATATTGGTCTTTATGTTGTTGACTGTATTTTTGCACTGGTGTCTATCCATCCCTTCCTCCATTACATGCAAGTGCTGTCTGTTTCTGAGGGAGACTTTGGGTTCAATTGATACTTTTGGTCTAATGGTTGGTCTTGGTCTAATCCAGGCTCTTGGTCCAATCTGTGCTGATGGATTCTGTGTCTCAGGGAGCAGAACTTAGTCCAATGGGCACCAGTGGGCTCTGCCTCAAGGAGCAGCTATTTCCAATGAGTGCAGGGTGGGACCTGTTTTCTGTTCCCAATAGGTGCAAGGTGGGCTTATGTCTCTGTTTTTCACTGTTGTCACAGTGGGAGGTTTTCTTCGCAAGGAGGTGGGGGAAGGGGCTGCTGGCTAGTCCCTGGGGTTCCAATGGCTTGGTGGAAGAGCATAGGGTGTTCCCCCCAGGGCCTAGGAACTAGGGACCTGGTCTGCCCAGTTCAGAGATGAGGCTTTACCTGTTCCCAATTGGTGCAGGGTGTGTTTGTGGCTCTGGTTTTCAGTGGTGTTGCAGGGGGCTGTTCTCTTGGCCATAATTGAACTTTGAACATATCTATTGCCCACAAATTTTAACTAACAAGAATACCTAAATAAATTGAATTTTCAGCAGTAGCTTCTATTTGGAAATAGATTGTCTGTATGTGAGACACAGTGAAGGACTCTTCTATTTTGTTTAAATATATATTTAAGAAAATCTCACTGAAAAGTTAAGTAAGTTCAATTATTACTATACTAAATTAAAAGATTTTATGAGAAAGACTCAATTCATCAAAACAATCAATTTTTTCTAGATTGTGTTTTGTTCTTAAAATATTTCAAAGAGTTCTCATCAGGTTTAACAAGAATAATGTAGCACTTTGGGAAAAAGATGCATCCTAGCAGCCCTGCACTGGAGGCCAAGATGGAGAAGACCTCCACAGCCACCATGGCCTTGTCCTTGGTGCTGTGGTAGACAGGGAGGAAGGTGACCCAGACACTGCAGAACACCAGCATGCTGAATGTCAGGAACTTGGCTTCATTGAATGTGTCAGGCAGGTTCCTGGCCAGGAAAGCCAGAGTGAAGCTCCCTAGGGCCAGGATCCCCAAGTATCCCAGCACACAGTAGAAAGCAGTAAGTGAGCCCTTGTTGCACAAAATGATGATGTGACTATGTTCAGAGTGTGCATCTGCCTCAATATAGGGAGGCGAGGTTCCCAGCCAGACTCCAAGAAGAATAAGCTGGATCAGGACACAGATGGGGATGACAGAGTTATGGATGCCTGAGACAAGCAGCCTTCTCATTGTCCTTCCTGGTTTCAGGGCTCTAAAGACCAGAATTACAGTTATAGTTTTGGCCAAAACAGTGGAAAGAGCCAGAGTGAACACAAGTGCAAATGTAATTTGCTGCAATATGCAGGAGGCTGTGCTTGGGTGGCCAATGAAGAGAAAGGAAAATAGAAAGCAGAGGAGGAGGGAGATGAGCAGGATGAAGCTGAGCGTCCGGTTATTGGCCTTAACAATGGGTGAGTCTTGATGTTTGAGAAAGGTCCCCAAAACTACAGCTGTGCTGACAGAGAAGCACAGAGCTGTGCAGGCCAGAGCCATGCCCAGAGAATCCTCAAAGGACAGAAATGTCACTGACTTGGGAAGGCAGTTGGTTCTTTCAGGATTTGAATACTCTTGAAGTGGGCAAGGGATGCACTCCTCCTGATCTATGGGAAGAAATGAATCAACATTTAAGCTTCTACAATTATTTTCATTTTGTACTTCAGCCATGAATATCACTGAGGTTGTGTGTAGCCTTGTTCATTCTGCCTTACTATCATGTCAAGAAGGACACTACCTCTTTAGACATCCTCTTCCTAATGTCTGCCATGAATACCTCATGATACGCCATGGGCTGACAAGTTTGTTCTTCTTTGTCAAAGACAATGAAAATAAATTTGTAATCTGCTTTTTCAATTGAAGTAAAACTGTCAAGTAATCCTTTAAAGAGTTCTAAACTTAAGCCACACCAGCTTGATCAGACTTCAACTGCTCAGGTGTGAAGTCAGAAAGTTTTTGTGTTTGTTCCAGCCTGCTGGTGGTAGGGACAAATCTCTCCCACTTGTGTCCCCCAAGTAAACACACAGAGGCTTATATTTTATAACTGTATGGCCATTAACTCAGGCCTACCATTGACTAGCTCTTACACTTAGACTCAGCCCATTCTTGTTAATCTACATGTTGCCACATGTTCCGTGGCTTTTCCTGTATGCTCCCTGGACTGTGGGCTGACTTCTGCTGACTCAGCCTTCCTCTTCCTAGAATTCTTCTTAGTTTATCCTGCCTATACTTCCTGCCTGGCTACTGGCCAATCAGTATTTTATTTATCAACCAATCAGAGCAACACATTCACAGCATACAGAAAGATATTCCCCATCACATTGCAGGCCAAACCAGTCAGAACAGTGATCCCCTGCTACAACAAAGGCCTAGCTAACAGCCAGACGGACAACTTCCAACTTGAACAGGGATTCCCAACTAGACTAGAGGTCAGACCAGCTGCCAGAAATCCAGGCCACAAAGACTAGAAAACTAAAGAGCAAACAGAAACCGAGAAAGAAAACACCCAATGAATGAAGAGAAACTTTGAATTCAGGGACTAGAACTAATCATTCCAAACCCAGATGCCTAAATGCCAGTGAAAAAATACAATAAACAACAGCTAGAGGAATATGACCCCACAAGAGCCCATCCATCCTGTGATATCAAGACCTGAATATTTCAACATTGCCAAAGCAAAAGAAAATTACCTTGAAACAACTTTATTGAATACGATAGAAGTCCTTAAGGAAGAAATGAAAACTCCTTTAAATAAATTGATGAAAAGCTAATTGAAAAATAAAATGAAATGAACAAATCCCTTAAAGAATGTCAAGAAAGCCAAGAATAAAACAAGCAGGTGGAGAAAAGTATCCATGGCATGAAAATTGAAATAGAAGCAATAGCAAAAACACACACTTAATAATTTCAAGAAAAAGAACAATCTGAGTGAGCAAACGTGAACTACAGATACAAGCAGCACCAATAGAATGCAAGAAATACAAGATATTGAATGCAAAAGAAGTAGTTTCATTGGGCAAAGAAAATACTCAATCTAAAAAACTCTTTTTTTTTTTTTTTTTTTTTTTTTTTTTTTTTTTTTTTTTTTTGGTTTTTCGAGACAGGGTTTCTCTGTGTAGCTTTGCGCCTTTCCTGGAACTCGCTTTGGAGACCAGGCTGGCCTCGAACTCACAGAGATCCACCTGGCTCTGCCTCCCGAGTGCTGGGATTAAAGGCGTGCGCCACCACCGCCCGGCTTCCAATCTAAAAAACTCTTAACACAAAACATCAAGGAAATCTGGGACACTGTGAAATGACCAAATCTAGTAATAATCAGAAAAGAAAAAGGAGAAGAATCCCAGCATAAAAACCCAGAAAATACATTTAATAAAATCATAGAAGAAAATTTCCATTACTTAAAGAAGGACATGCCTCTAAAGGTACATGAAGCTTAGAAAAAACACACAACAAATAGATTCCATCAGAAAAGAAAGTCCTCATGTCACATAATAATCAAAACACTACATGTCCAGAACAAAGGAAGACTACTAAAAGCTGCAAGGGAAAAAAGGCCAAGTAAAATATAAAGGCTGACCTATAACAATCACACACGACTTCTCAACAGAGATTCCAAACCACAGAATTTAAGAGACAACACATGATAGCCCAGACTAATACACCCAGTGAAACCTTCTATCACCATAGATAGAAAAACCAAAAGTGAAATTTAAATAATACCTACCCACAAATTCAGTCCTATAGAAAGTACTCAAAGGAAAACTCTAACCCAAGGAAGTCATATAATACCCACAAATATACTAGCAATAGTTAATCTTTCGTCAACACAATCAAAAGAAGGAAAACACACACACACACACACACACACACACACACACACACACACACACACACACACACAACTATCACCAGCACCAACAACATAATAACAACAATTACAATCACTGGTTATTAATATCTCTCAACATCAATGGACTCCATTCCTCAATAAAAACACGCTGTGTTTTGTATCCATCCATCAGAATGGATAAAAAAGAGGATCCATCCTTCTGTTGTATACAAGAAACATACCTCAACATTAAAGGTAGATATCACCTCTGAGTAAATGTTTGAAAAAAAAGATTTTCCAATCAAATAGACCTAAGAAGCATGCTAGTGTAACTATCTTAATATGTAACAGCATAGGCTCAAAACAAAGTGAATCAAAAGAGATGGAGAAGGAAGTTCTTAATTGGAAAAATCCACCAGGATGACATCTCAATTTTAAATATTTATGCCTCAAATGCACATTTGTGGCATTTGTGAAAGAAACATTTCTAAAGCTTACATCACACATCGAACCTCACACATTAATAGTGGGAAACTTCAACACCACACTCTTGCCATTAGATAGGCCATCCAGATAGAAACTAAACAAAGAAATAATGGAATTAACAGACATTATGACACAAATGGACCTATCAGGTATCTACAAAACATTTCACCCAAACACAAAAGAATATATCTTCTCACCACCTCATAGAACCTTCTCCAAAATTGACCATATAATTGGGCACAAGACAAATCTCCATAGCTATAAAAATATTGAAATAACCTTCCGTATCCTATCAGACCACCATGGATTAAGCAAGATAAAGACTGCAAACGTAGGGAAACTGAACAGTTCGCTAAAGATGACCACTAGGTCAAGGAAGAAAGAAAGAAAGAAATTAAAGCCTTCCTAGAATTCAATGAAAATGAACACACAACATAGGTAAACTGAATGGACACAAAGAAAGCAGTACTAAGAGAAAAATTCATATCACCAAGTGCCTGCATAAAGAAATTAGAGAATTTTCATACCAGAGACTTAGCAACACAGTTGAAAGCTATAGGACAAAGAGAAGAAGGCCTAACCAAGAGGAGTAGATGGCAAGATACATCCAAATATAAAGAAGAGGCACAGAGTACACCCATAGACAAAACCAGAAAAGAAAACCCCTACAGCATATCATTACTAAAACACTAGCAAAGAAAAATATTTTAGAATAAATTTTAATTATCACTTAAAAAAACTTAATAAGAAGGTATGTTAAAAGCTACAAGAGAAAACAAAACACAAGGCAAATATAAATGAAAATCCAAGAGATTAGAAGCTGATTTCTAAAGGGAATCCATGGGAGCCAGAAAAGCCTAGAGCAAAGCATGTCAAGTCCTGAAAGACTATGTTGGCCAGCCTAGAGAAATGTACCCAGCAAATTATCTGCCCTACTGAAGGAAAAATATAAACTTTCTAAGACATAAACAGCCTACAAAATCATATCCATCAAACCAGAACTAAAGAAAACATAGGAAATAATATTTGAGACTGAAGAAAGCAATGACCATAGCAGAGCGATGGTAGAAAGAAAGAAGACATAATTATTACAACATAAAACACCACTGAGACCACAGAAAACAACAAATTTCAACAGCACAGTGACCACAAATAACACAAGTTTCTATAATATCTTAAATATCAATGGCCTCAATTTCTCATTTAAAAATGTGGACTAAGGCCGGGCGGTGGTGGCGCACGCCTTTAATCCCAGCACTCGGGAGGCAGAGCCAGGCAGATCTCTGTGAGTTCGAGGCCAGCCTGGTCTCCAAAGCGAGTTCCAGGAAAGGCGCAAAGCTACACAGAGAAACCCTGTCTCGAAAAACCAAAAAAAAAAAAAAAAAAAATGTGGACTAGCTGAATGGATCATAAAACAAAATTCATCTGCCTGTTCTCTTCAAGAAAAATACTTGATTAGCCGGGCGGTGGTGGCGCACGCCTTTAATCCCAGCACTCGGGAGGCAGAGCCAGGCGGATCTCTGTGAGTTCAAGGCCAGCCTGGACTACCAAGTGAGTTCCAGGAAAGGCGCAAAGCTACACAGAGAAACCCTGTCTCGAAAAACCAACAAAAAAAAAAAAAAAATACTTGATTTTAAAGATAAACACCATCTTAGAATAAAACAATAGACAAAATACTCCAGTTTCATACATTCAGGAAGCAAGCATGTATACCTACCATAACATCTGGCAAAGTAGGTTTAATTTAAAACTAATTAGAAAAAGTAAAACAGGAAACTTCATTCTAATCCAGGGAAGAGTTAATAAAAAAAGACATTACAACTATACACGTTTATGCATTCAATTCTGGGGCAGCTAATTTTCTAAAAATTGTACTACTGTGTTTAGTGATACAGTAACAACAATCTACTAATAGTGTGTGAATTCAAAAGCCCACTATCTCCAAGAGCCAGGGCATCTGGGAAAAATAAAGAGAAATATATCAGAATTAGGTCACATCTCAAATCTCCTGGACTCAACAGATATCTACATAGTATCCCCCACACACTGCAAAGAAAATTTATTCTACTCTTTAAAATACGGGAGCTCTTCAAAAATAACCCAAATCATGGAACACAAAACAGATACTTACAAATTCAAAAAGATTGAAATACCTGTCCTATCTTATCCCAATACAAGAAAACTTAAACTTGACAGCAAATATGTCTCTAGTAAATACACAGGCTCCTTGGAGATAAAACAACTCAGTACTTAATAATGAATGAGTCAAAGAAGAAATCAAGACAGAAATAAAAAATTTCCTGGAACTAGCTGGGCAGCAGTGGCACACACCTTTAATCCCAGCTCTCAGGAGGCAGAGGCAGGTGGATCTCTGTGAGTTCAAGGCCAGCCTGGGCAACAGAGTGAGTTCCAGGAAAGGTGCAAAGATACATAGAGAAACCCTGTCTCAAAAAAACAGTAAAAAAATTTCCTGGAACTAAATGAAAATGAAAATACAAAACAACAAAACTTCTGGGATACATTGATAGGTGTTTTACAAACGAAATTTACAGCCAGCTCTAAGTGCATACATTAAAAGTTATCAGGTAGCCTCCCTGGTGATGTGAGTAGCAGACAAGTTATCCTTGTTTCATGTCTAGTATCCTGCTATGAGTGAGTAAATACCATGTTTGTCTTTCTGAGTCTGGGTTACCTCACTCAGGATGATTTTTTCTAGATCCATCCATTTGTCTGCAAACCTCATGATGTCATTGTTTTTCTCTGCTGAGTAGTATTCCATTGTGTATATGTACCACATTTTGTTTATCCATTCTTCAGTTGAAGGGCATCTAGGTTGTTTCCATGTTCTGGCTATTACAAACAATGCTGATATGAACATAGCTGAACAAGTGCTCTTATGGTGTGGTTGAGCATTCCTTGGGTATATGCCCAAGAGTGGTATAGCTGGATCTTGCGGGAGATGGATTCCCAATTTTCTAAGAAAGCGCCATATTGATTTCCAAAGTGGTTGTACAAGCTTGCATTCCCACCAGCAGTGGAGGAGAGTTCCCCTAGCTCCACATCCTCTCCAGCATAAGGTGTCTTCAGTGTTTTTGATCTTAGCCATTCTGACAGGCGTAAGGACCCCAAGAAAGACACAGGGATCGCCCAATGACAGAGAAATGGAATGAGATCTACATGAACAGCCTGGACATGAGTGGGGGTAATGAAAGGCGAGGGTCGAGGGAAAGAGAGCTTCTGGGAGCGGGAGATCCCAGCTGGATCAACAACAGAGAGGGAGAACAAGGAATAGGAGACCATGGTAAATGAAGACCACATGAGAATAGGAAGAAGCAAAGTGCTAGAGAGGCCCACAGAAATCCACAAAGATACCCCCACAACAGACTGCTGGCAATGGTCGAGAGACAGCCCGAACTGACCTACTCTGGCGATGGGATGGCCAAACACCCTAATTGTTGTGCTAGAAACCTCATCCAACTACTGAGGGATCTGGATGCAGAGATCCATGACTAGGCCCTGGGTGGATCTCTGAGAGTCCAATTAGTGAGCATGAGGAGGGTTTATATGAGCGAGAATTGTTGAGACCAAGATTGGATGAACCACAGGGACAAATAGCCAAATGAATGGAAACACATGAACTATGAACCAATGGCTGAGGGGTCCCCACTGGATCAGGCCCTCCGAATGGGTGAGACAGTTGATTGGCTTGATCTGTTTGGGAGGCATCCAGGCAGTGGGACCAGATCTTGTGCTCATTGCATGAGTTGGCTGTTTGAAACCTGGGGCCTATGCAGGATTGTTTGGCTCGGCCTGGGAGGAGGAGACTAGACCTACCTGGACTGAGTCTAACAGGTTGACCTCAGTCTGTGGGGAAGGCTTTGCCCTGGAGGAGATGGAATGGGGGGAAGTTGGGGGGAAGGTGAGGGGGACGGGAGGGGGGAGAACAAGGGAATCCATGGCTGATATGTAGAACTGAATTGTATTGCAAAATAAATTAAAATAAAAATAAAAAAAATTTAAAAAAAAAGTTATCAGATGGAACACAAGTGGATGGCTTAATGATGCAACTCAAAATTTGGAAAAACAAAAAAATGCAAACACAAACCAAAATAATGGCAAGAAATAATAAAATCAGAGCAGAAATCAATGAAATAGAAACAAAGAAAACAGTACAAGAAGCAACCAACCTTAGAACTGACTCTTTGAGGAGATAAACAATAAGGACAGACACTTGGCTCAAGTAACCCAAAGAAAGAGATAGAGAAGTCAGATGAAAAAAATCAGAAATGACAGGGAAATATTACAACAAACACCAAGAAGCATAGACTATTGTAAATGGACTGTTTTTAAAAGGAAAAGAAAACCTGTATTCCAGTGTTCTTGAAAACCTATATGAAATGGATAAGTTTCTAGATTTGGCCAAACCATAAAAATTAAAACACCAAGTCAACAAGCTAAACAAACACATAATACATAGAAGTTTGAAACACCAATAAATGCCTTCCAGCTATAAAAATGTCCAGGTCCAGATGAACTCACAGCAGAATTCCACCAGACATTCAAAGAAGATGTACAATCAGACCTTCTTAAAATATTTAAAAAATAGAAGAGAAGGATCATTTCCAAGCTCCCTTAGACAGCCATTTTCATTCTAATACCAAAACCAGGTAATGCCACAACAAAAACAAGAAAACTACATGCCATTATCCCTGATAAACAAAGATTCAATAAAATGGTTGCAAATAGAATACAGACTCACATCAAAACTACTTACACCAGGACTAAGATGGCCTTATCATTGAAATGCAGGAATAGTTCAACATATTCAACTCAATAAGTGTAAAATCCACATAAATGGTTGTATAGACAAAAGACACAGTTACATCTCAATAGATGAAAAAAAGGGGACAGAATTCAACTGCCTTTATCATAAATGTTCTAGACAATATACAGAAAGAGGGAACATGCCTCAACACAATAAAAGTAATATATAAGAAACCCACAGGCAATATCATTCTCAATGGAGAACTAAGCTTAAAACAATTCCACTGAAGTAAGAAATTAGACAACTCAGTCCACCACTCCCACTCCATTTCAATATTGTTTTCAAAGTATTAGCTGGAGCAATAAGGCAAAAAAAGTAAATTAAAAGAATACAAATAGAGAAAGAAGTCAGATGATATGGTATCATACACTAGAGATCTCCCAAAAATATACTACAAAAATTCTTGAAATGATTAACAAATACAGCCATCTCACAGGATACAGAATCTTCTTGCCCAAATCAATGTCCTTTATTATACACTAAAAACAAACATAGAAAGGAGATCATGAACAGACTCCCATTCACAATTTTCCTAAAGAAAATAAATTTTTTAGGAATAAATCTAAGCAAGGAAGCAAAGAGCTTTGACAGGAGAATTTTAAACCTCTGAAGAAACCAGGAAAAGACAGTAGAAAATGAAAAAACATACCATGTTGTGTTCACAGATTGATAGAATTAACTTTATGAAAATGATCATTGTACCAAAAAAGCTATTTATAAATTCGATGCAAACCCAAGCAAAATCTTGATCTAATTCGTTGCAGATAGAAAAAGACTGTACCAAAATTCAATACACCAAGGAGACCAAAACAATACTGAATAAAAAATAACTATGAAAGTAGGATTACCATTCTGAATTTTATGATATATTATAGAGGCACAATAAAAAAAAACACCAAAATAATATGGCACTGCCAGAAAAATATACCTGTAGACCAATGCATAAATCCAAAACACAAACTTGAGCACGTGTTAGATTAATCATTTAATATTCAAGAAAGACACTAAAAACAAGATAGAGAATTTAAAGCATCATGAAGACATGTTCTTCGAAAAACTGAAGTTCCACATGAAGAACAATGAAATTACAGCCATATCTAGCACCTTCACAAATTCTAACTCCAAAAGATCAAAGACCTGAACCTGAAAACAGGAACACTGAAATTTTTGGAAGATGATCCAGGTTTAGGAAAAGACTTTCTGAATAGAACTCCATTTGACTAAGAAGTAGGACTTCATGAAATAAAATGCCTCTTTACAGCCAAAGAAACAATCAACTGAGTGGGGATAAAGCCTGCAGAATGGGAGAGATTCTTTACTAGGTGTATATCTGACAGTGAATTGATATCCAGAATATACAAAGATGTCAGAAAAACAAAGTCTTAAAAAACAAATGACCTATTCTATAAGAAATGATCCTCAGGACTGAAAAGAAGGTTTCAGTTGAAAATAAAATGACTAAAAAATAATTCACAAAAGTTTGTCATCCTTAGCAATTATGGAAACATAAATGAAAACAACTTTAGATTTCATGTTACCCAAGGCAGAATATAAAGATCCACAGAATAACTGACAAGGGCTTGAGTGACACAGAGCAGAAAGAAAACCTCCTTCATTTATGGTGGGATTGTAGCTGGGGCAGCCACTGTGGAAATCACCATGGGGAAAAGTAATTCTGCCCCATGACCCTGCAGTACCACTCCTTGTCTTACGTCCCTAGGACTCCACATCCTGCTGCACAGGTATCTGCTCTGCATGTGCAATGCGGCTTTGTTTACAGCAGTTAGGAAATAGAAAAACATCAAATAATCTAGAACTGACTAGAGGATAATAAAACTGTGATACACATAATCCATGGAAAACCATTTGAGTATAGAGAAAAATGAAATCATAAACATTGGATATGTGGGTGGAACTAGAAAAGATTACATTGAGTCAAAAAACCCTGACACACCCTGACGTGTTCTTTCTCATCTGAGACTCCTAGCTCCAAATCTTCAGATGTGAGTACTTGTCTTGGAGAAACTGCAGAAGACAGGAAACTGAGCAGGACCAAGATGGGAGCTGGGGAATAACAGAATGGAATAGCAGAGAAGGAATGATCAGAAGGGGAAATGCAAAAGAGGGAGACTCTAATTATGGAGGTAAGAGGGAGATAAATACAGGTGAGGGAGGGAGGTGGTAAAATATCAATAAGGATGTCTGAAAACCACAAAGACTCATAACATTACTATACCTAGAAAAACTCTATAATCCCATTAATTCTCTTTATACTGTTACGTATAGTTCTAGTAAACCTTTCTCCTCTGGGCTGATGCACCTCCCTCCAAGTCCAACACTATGAACACAAGCCCAACACCAGACATGAGAAGCTTCCTTTGGAGTTGTTGTCCAGGGTTGGTGAAGGGCTTCCCAAAGCATACCGCCTATCGTTGTTGCCCTTGTTTATCCTGCAGAGTTGAAAAGTAAGTGCCTACTGCTGACGACACCATGAACTTCAGAAACACAGCCCAGAGACCCTTGAGGTGGAACTTATATGAATGCCCTTTCCCTGAGAACTGGTTTCACAATACCAGAAGACATCATGCAAGCTTCCAAATGATGGAGACAACCAACAGTCCCTAGCCTGCAATGTCTACTAAGAGCCATATCAATGACCAGCATAACACAAAACCCTAAGGGTGCGGTAGTGGCCTGCATACCTTGAAAGCAATCAACAGTTCTTTAAATAGGACTCAAGATCCACTCAACAATAAAGAAACCATTCCTATGCCTGAAACCTAAGTACTCAGTGATAGTGAAGTCATGATTATTACTAATTTACTAAACTAGCATAATCTGTAACAACAATCTGTAAATGTTTGTCCTGATACCCACAGATAATGGCAGTCTTCACCACACACACCCCCAGCAAGAAAACTTCTCTTCACAACAGATGAGGACATTATGGACCAATCAAATGCAGATTTGTGGAGGCCATCTCCAGTGGATAAATCTCCAATACCATTCCCAAACCAAGGCTCACAGAACATTTTCAGATTAGGGTGTGGAAAGATGGTAAGAATTGAAAGTTCATGGATTTTTCTGTGAGATTTTGTCTCCTAGTAACATCATAAGCTAAACCCATAAGTCCTACCAACATGACCACCTAGACATGTGGAACTGACCAGGGATAACAGCAGCAGACATGCCAAAGTATTCAGGAGAATGACCACAATGCCCCAACCCTACCTAAAGAACAGGATGCAACCACAAAATGTTGAGAAGCAGGAGAAATGGTCTCCCCCAGGGAAGAGCACAATTTCTCACTCCATACAAAATGATCAATCCTAAGAATATATATGCAAGTAATATCATACAGAACAATCCAGTTATATTAGTAATTCATATGAATACATACATGATTATAACCCAATCAATGAAAAAGAGGCTGTTAATGTGAAAGAGAGTAATGAGGTATATATGACACCTTTCACATCAAGGAAAAGAAAGAGAAATAACACAATTTCTTTATAATTTCAAAATCAAAAGTAAAGGAAACAAAAAACAAATGCTTTATGTAGCAATTGCTCTAAGAATCAGGGTAGGAGTTAGTATAATATATAACTCTGTGGAGAAAAGGGCTTACCATGCAAACCTGATAACCTGAATTGGAATTCTAAACACATGCCAAAGTCAAGGAAGATGCCCCAGCTCCACAAAAGTGTCCTGTGTCCTCCACATGTGAGCTTTGGCACATACATGCATGCACACATATACACACACATCAAAATAATCAGAAAGAGTTATTTTAATAACCTTTTCTTTACCTGAAGACATCCACTAAGGAATTAGATATTTCCAGTTATCCTGCCCTTATGATGATGACAATCACATGGCACTCTACCAATAATTTAACCTATGGTAACATTACCTCTTAGAAAACTAAATTCTATTTAATTAATCTCCCTGACTTTCATTTGTTGTGATAACATATTCCATTTGTTATACAGTTGCTTAAGTTTTGGTTTTATTGAAGCCAGTAGTTAAATAGTAGATTGTCATCATTATCAGAATTTCATATTTTACTTTCACCAATTTTTCCTTATGTTATCTGTCATTATTTAAATTGTAATATAATTACCTCAATACCTCTCTTCTCATTTTTCCTCTAATCTCTCTCCTGGACTCAACATAGTCTTGTTTTCTATTAAATTTATTCCTTTGTTTCATTAATTGTTGATTTGTGTGTATGCATGCATGCATGTATTCCTAAATACCTCCTGTTATGTCTATATAATATTAGCTGTATATATGATCTCAGGGCTGACCACCATTCCAGACAAAGATCTACAGGCAGATGGGCCTTCCTTTACAAAGACTTGTTTTTCATACTATGTTTGATATTCTAAATGAAAACTGTAAGTGTTGAAAATTAATTCTATTTTTGGTACATTTAGGAAACAGCCTCATATGTTCTTGTCCAGGACTTATTTTCAGGAAAGAATCATTGGATTCATTTATTCAAGGAATACACATGCATCCTGGACACTTGCACACCTCATATTGCCCGACAGTACATAGCATGGATCACTGCAAGAGCTGAGATGAAACTACCATGTAATGAAAGGCAGTTTTGGAAGTGGAGATGCAGATGGCACAATAACGTGAGGGCTGCCACTCAAATGTTCACACATTGTGTGGCATCAGCAGTGATTACTAATGAATATGGGGATGAGTGAAAAAGATATGGAGAACGGTGCTGCATCACAACACCAGGTCATGTCTCAGTTTTCTCCTTCTACATTCACAAGCAGATTGAGGAAAATATTAATTCTCTACCTGTCTGGTTGGAAATGTAACTCTCTGGACAAAGCACACAAGAAAAACAGCAGATCGGTCTTTCGTCTTCTAGAATTTTCCAGAAACCTGGACCACAGCTCTGTGTACATACAGATTGAGGAGTCTGAGGGCAACACAGAAAAAAATCATCATAATTATGTGCATCAGTCACAGCCTTAAAATATTTTTAAGCTAAACTACTTAAACAGCAAGTAGAATCTGAAAATCGTACATATTTATGAGTCACTGTGAAGTCTCCATGTGGTAGTGTAGAATGTAGAGTTGAAATTCTCACACTTTCTGATGCTAAAAGTTCAAAATTTCTTTATGGTGTCCCAATTGTGACTAACTTTTGCTAGCTTTTGTAAAATGTGTAGGACATCTATATATTCTCTCCTGTGAGAGAGCATGCCAAAAATCCTTCCTTGTATGAATTATGGAACAGCTGAGTTGTCAGACATAAACCCAGTCAGACTTCTAATTCCATTTCTACCTTTACCTTCCCAGCTTGTAGTCACAACCATTCAGTCTCATTTAGATTTCTCATGAAAGAGTGTATAGCCATTGGTGGATGGCCACAGCTTCTCCTGACACCATGATATATTGATAGTCTATAGACACTGAATTATGATCCATCATTGTGACTTTTATCCTTGACTCCTTATATTCAGAATAGTGCTATGTTTTTTCTTCCAAACATTAGTGACATCATCACTTAGAATTTTTATCAATTGCCTTCTTAGTTAATCAATTAATGACTATACTTCTGAGAGTCTAACAGTGCAGATTAGACTAAGAGGTGAATCTTTGTTCTCATACCGATCACCCCAACCTCTAGGCTTTGGGCCCAGGGGCACATTCCTGCACCCCCACACCACCACTCATTGAAGTCCCAGTTTGAGGCAAGCAGACAGGTCTCTTGCAGGCAGGTCATTCTACCACCATCCCCCACTAGACCCTATAAGTAAAAGCCCCACCCCACCTCCTAAACCCACTCACTCTTTGAAACCACAGCTGTTCCCTGAGACACAGAGTCCGTCAGCACCAACTGGACCAAGAGCTCTGATTAGAAAAAGAGTTCCCATTGGACCAAGAGTATCAAGTGAACCAAGAGAGTCTCCCTCAGACACAGACACCACTTACACCAAGTAGAGGAAGAGATGAGTAGACACCAGTGCGAAAATACAGTCAACAATATAAAGACCAATATGGCAACACCAGAACCTAGTGGTTCTACATCAGCAAGACTTGAACATCCCAATGCAGAAGAAGCAGAATAAATTGACCTTAAAAATGATTTTAAGAAGATGACAGAGGTCTTTAAAGAGGAAATGAAAATTCCCTTAAAGAAATTGAGGAAAGATAAACAAAAAATTGGAAGAAATCAATAAATCCCTTAGAGAAAACCTATAAAAAGCAATTAAACAGGTGAAGGAAACAGTTCAAGATTTGAAAACTGGAATAAAGACAATAAAGAAGACACAAACTGAGGGAATGCTGGAAGTAGAAAATCTGAGTAAATGAACAGGAAACAAAGATGCAAGCATAAACATCAGAATATAAAGGATGGAAGAGAGAATCTCTGCCATTGAAGATACGATAAAGGAAATAGATTCCTCAGTCAAAGACAACATGAAAGCCAACAAAGCCATAACACAAAAATGTCCAGGAAATCTAAACCATCATGAAAAGTCCTAACCTAAGAATTATAGGGATAGAAGAAGGAGAAGAATACCAACTCAAAGGCACAGAAAATACACTCAACAAAATCATGAAAGAAAACTTTCCCAACATAAAGAAGGAAATACCTACAAAGATACAAGAAGCTTATAGAACACAAACAGACTAGACCCACAAAAAGTACCCTCAACACATAATAGTTCAACCACTAAACATACAGAACAGAGAAAGAATATTAAGAGCAGCAAAGGAAAAAGGCCAAGTGGCTTGTAAAGGCAAACCCATCAGAATAACACCTGATTTCTCAATGGAGCCCTTGAAAGCCAGAAGGTCCTGGACAGATGTAATGCAGACACAGAGATACCATAGATGCCAGCCTAGACTAATATACCAGCAAAACTTTCAATCACCATAGACGGAGTGAACAAGGCATTCCAAGACAAAACCAGATTTAAGCAATACCTATCCACAAATCCTGTTCTACAGAAAGCACTAGAAGGAAAATGTCAATCTAAGGAAGTCAGATATATCCACAAAACACAGGCAATAGTTAATCCAGCAGCAGTAAATCCCAAAGAAGAGAAATACACACACACTACCACCAAAAGATCACAGGAATTAACAATCACTGGTCATTAATATCCCTTAATATCAATGGACTTAATTCACCTATAAAAAGACATAGGATAACACAATGGATATGAAGTCAGGAACCATCCTTGTGCTACATATAAGAAACACACCTCAACTTCAAAGAAGACACTATCTCAGAATAATAAATAAAATAAAAGGCTGGGAAAAGACTTTCCAGTCAAATGGACTTAAGAAGCAAGCTGGTGTAGCTATCCTAGTATCTAATAAAGTAGACTTCAAACTAAAGAGATCAGGAAAGACATTACATATTTATCACTGGAAAATCCACAAAGATGAAGTCTCAATTCTGAACATTAATGCCCCCAAATACAAGAGCACACACATTTGTTTTAAAAAAATTACTAAAACATAAATCACACATCAATCCCCACACTCTAGTAATGGGAGACTGCAACACCCCACTCTCACCAATGGACAGGTCTGCCCGACAGAAACTTAACAGAGAAATAAGGGAATTAACAGATATTATGACTCAAATGGACTTAATAGATCTCTATAGAACATTCCACCCTAACACTAAAGAATGTACCTTCTTCTCAGCACACCATGGAACCTTCTCTAAAATCAACCACATGCTTGGTCACAAAGCAAATCTCAACAGACACAAAAAAAAATTAGAATAACCTCAGGTATTTTCTCAGACTGCCATGGCTTAAAGCTAGATTTCAATAACAAAAATTACAGAAAGCCTACAATCTCATGGAAACTGAATAATGTCCAACTGAATCACCACTGGGTCAAGGAAGAAATAGGAAAGAAATTAAAGACTTGCTAGAATTCAATGAAAATGAATGTACTACATACCCAAACTTATAGGACACCATTAAAGCAGTGCTAAGAGGAAAATTCATAGCACTAGCACTAAATGCTCACATAAAGAAGATAGAGAAATCTCTTATTAGTGACTTAACACAATACCTGAAAGCTCTAGAGCAAAAAGAAGCAAATTCACCCAGGAGGAATAGATGCCAGGAAATAATCAAATTGAGAGCTGAAATCAATAAAATAGAAACAAAGAAAACAATACAAAGAATCAATGAAAGACAGAGTTAGTTCTTTGAGAAAATCAACAAGATAGACAAACCCTTATCCAGACTAACCAAAACGCAGAGAGAGAGAGCATCCAAATTAACAAAATCAAAAATGAAAAGGGAGACATAACAACAGATAATGAGGAAACCCAGAGAATCACGAGCACATACTTCAAAAACTTGTACTCCACAAAATTGGAAAATCTAAAAGAAATGGACAATTTTCTGGATAGGCACCACATACCAAAGTTAAATCAAGACCAGACAAACAATTTAAATACCTCTATAACCCCTAAGGATATACAAACAATCATTGAAAGTATCCCAACCTGGCCGGGTGTGGTGGCACATGCCTTTAATCCCAACATTCGGGAGGCAGAGACAGGCAAACTCTGTGAGTTTGAGGCCAGCCTGAACTACAGAGTGAGTTCCATGACAGGCTCCAAAGCTACACAGAGAAATCCTATCTCCAAAATAAAGTCTCCCAACCAAAAAAAAAGTCCAGGACCAGATGGTTTCAGTGGAGAATTCTACCAGATTTTCAAAGAACATTTAATACCAATACTCTTCAAATTGTTCCACATGATAGAAACAAAAGGAACATTACCAAACTCCTTTTATGAGGCTACAGTTAGCCTGATACCCCAACCACACAACGATACAACAAAGAAAGAGAATTACAGAGCAATCTCCCTCATGAACATTGATGAAAAATATACTCAATAAAATATTGGAAAACTAAATCCAAGAACACATCAAAAAAGTTATCCACCGTGACCAAGTAGGCTTTATCCCAGGGATGCAAAGATGGTTCCACATATGAAAATCTAAAAACACATGATCATCTCATTGGACACTAAAAAAGCCTTCAACAAAATCTAACACCAATTCATGATAAAGGTCCTGGAGGGATCAGGAATACAAGAAACATACCTAAACATAATAAAGGCAATTTTCAGCATGCTGACAGTCAATATCAAATTAAATGGAGAGAAACTCAAAGTGATTCCACTAAAATCAGGAACAAGACAATGCTGTCCACTCTCCCCATATGTATTCAACATAGTACTCAAAGTTTTACCTATAGTAATAGGACAACAAAGGATATCAATGGGGACACAAATTGGAAAGGAAGAAGTCAAACTTCCACTATTTTCATATGATATGATAGTATACATAAGTGAACCCAAAATATCTACCAGGGAACTCCTACAGCCGATAAACCTTCAGTAATGTGGCAAGATACAAGATTAACTCAAAAAAAAATCAGGAGCTCTTTTATATACAAATGATAAATAGTCTGAGAAAGAAATCAGAGAAACATCACCCTTTACAATAGTCACAAATAATATAAAATACCTTGGGGTAACTCTAACTAAGCAAGTAAAAGACCTATATCACAAAAACTTTAAATCTCTGAAAAAAGAAATTGAAGAAGATATCAGAAATTGGAAATATCTCCCATGCTCATGGATAGATAGGATTAACATAGTAAAAATGACAATCTTCCCAAAAGCAATCTACAAATTCAATGCAATCCTCACCAAAATCTCAACACAATTCTTCACAGACCTAGAAAGAACAAAACTCAACTTAATTGGAAAAACAAAAAACCCAGGATAGCTGAAAGAATCCTGTACAATAAAGCAACCTCTGGAGACATCATGATCCTTGACTTCAAACTCTACTATAGAGCTATATTAATAAAAACAGCTTGGTACTGGCATAAAAATTGACATGTGGATTAATGGAATCAAATTGAAGACCCTGACATTAATCCGCACACCTATGAAAAATCTGATTTTTGACAAAGAAGCCAAAGCTGTACAATGGAAAAAAGAAAGCACCTTCAACAAATGGTGCTGGCATAAATGGATGTCAATATACAGATTACAAATAGATCCATATGTGTCACCATGCATAAAATTCAATTCCAAGTGCATCAAAGACCTCAACATAAATCCAGTTACACTGAACTTGATACAAGAAAAAGTAGGAAGTAGTTGTAGTTGTAAATTTTCCTGTGTCCTGACTGACTGGCGGTAGGGACAAATTTCTCCCACTCATGTCCCCCAAGTAGACACACAGAGGCTAATATTAATTATAACTGCTTGGCCTATGCTCAGGCTTATTACTGACTAGCTCTTACATTTAAATTAACCTATAATTCTTATCTATGTTTAACCATGTGGCTTGGTAACTTTTCTCAGTTCTGCCTTGTCATCTTGCTTCCTTTGTGTCTGGCTGGCAACTCCTGACTCAGCCCTTCCTCTTTCCAGAATTCTCCTCATCTGCTTACACTGCCTATACTTCCTGCCTGGTTACTGGCCAATCAGCATTTTATTAAACCAGTATACAAGGGCATTTTCCCACAACAAGTAGTCTTGAATGCTTTGGCACAGGAGACCACTTCCTAAATATAACACCAGAAGCACAGACACTGAGAGCAACAATTAATTAACGGGACCTCCTGAAACTGAAAAGGTTTTGTAGGGCAAAGGACAAGGTATCTCAAATGAATGAAAGACATTTAAGGAATTGTTCAACATCATTAGTCATCAGGGAAATGCAAATCAAAACCATCTTACACCTGTCAGAATGGCTAAGATAAAAAACACTGATAATAGCTTATGTTGGAGAGGTTATGGAGCAAATGGAACACTCCTCTACTGCTGGTGGGAATGCCACTTATATAACCACTGTGGAAATCAGTATGGCAGTTTCTCAGAAAATTGGGAATCAATCTTCCTCAAGACCCAGCTATACCACTGTTGGGCATGTACCCAAGGAATGCTCACACATACCACAAGGACACATTCTCAACTATGTTCATAGCAGCATTATTCATAATAGCCAGAACCTGGAAACAACCTAGATGCCCCTCAACTGAAGAATGGATAAATAAAATGTGGCACATAGACACAATGCAGTACTACACAGCAGTAAACATCAATTACATCATGAGGTTTGCAGGCAATGGATGGAACTAGAAAATATTGCCCTGAGTGAGGTAACCCAGACTCAGAAGGACAAACATGATATGTACTCACTCATCAGTGGATACTAGATGTAAAGCAAAGGATAACCAGACTACAAACCAGAGCTCCAGAGAAGCTAGCTAATAACGAGGACCCTAAGAGGGATGCATGGATCACCCTGTGAAAGAGGAATAGATGAGATCTCCATGAACAAACTGGGGAACCTTCATCCAGTAACTAATGGATGCAGATGCAGAGATTCACAGCCAAGCACCAGGCCAAGCTCTAGGAGTCCAGTTGATGAGAGAGAAGAGGAATTCTATGAGCAAGAAGCATCAAGATCACGACAGGAAAACATACAGAGACAACCAAACTAAACTAGTTTGAACTGTGGACTAATAGCTGTGGAGCCCCCATGGACCACACTAGGCCTTCTGCATAGGAGAGATAGTTGAATTAATTGAACTGTTTAAGGGGACGCCTGGCAGTGGGATCAGGATCCATCCCCGGTGCATGATCAGGCCTTTTGGAGCCCAGTACCTATGATAGAACACCTTACACAACCTTGGTGCAGGGGGAGGGCTTTGGACCTGTCTCTACTGAATGTGCCAGGCTCTTCTGACTCCCCATTTGAGGGCTTGCCTTGGAGGAGGCAGGAATGGGGGGTGGTTAGGAGGGAAGGCTGTGGGGCGAGAGGAGGGAGGAGAGGGGGATCTGTGGTTAGTATGTAAAATGAATAGAAAATTTCTGAATAATAAAAAAGAAGAAGAAAGAAAGAAAAAAAATATATATTAAAAAACAACTATATTTCTAACACAACTTTAATATTAACATTTTTGGAAATTGTGAATGCAAAGATATATTTCTGTCCTTCCCTTAGACATGCTTCTTGCCATGATTGGAAGTCAGTGTGTGTTTCATAAATATCTACATATTAATAGGTACATGGGGCTGGAGAACTGGCTCAGTGGTTCAGAGTGCAGGCTGCTCTCACAGAGAAACCTGCGTTCAGCTCCAAGTATACAAACTAGGCAGCTCACAAACATCAGTTATAATGAAAAATTGCATAAACATTGGTAATTTATTTCCTCTTTATAAAATCTGTGGGCATGTTTGAGTATGAGTTGTCTTAAATTGAGGGAAAATTAAGCATCAGCATGCATAGATATAAGGAAATATACATGATTGTGTGCATGTATGTGAATACTCACAGAAACACACACTCATATATACAGTCATGAATGCTGATTTATTCATTCACTGTAGCATGAATGAACACACCCAAATTGAATTTCAATTTAAACTAATTCTATCTCCAGCATTATCCATCAATATGTGTGTGCTTGTGTGCATATGTATATGTACTTGCACATGTATATATATATATGTGTGTGTGTGTATGTATATATATATGTGTATATATATATATATCAAAGTCAAAATCAAAAGATTGATTCATTTCTAAATTGAAGATATCAAATAGAACTAAGGAGATGGCTCAGTACTTAATGTATTTGCAATATAAGCATGAGGTCCTGAATTCGATGATGCAGAAGGGAAGTATAGAAAAATGAGGTTTAGAACTGTATTCCTGTATTCCCAATATGGCAGTCATGGAGACAGAGAGACAATCTGGGTGTCACTGTCCAGTTGAGCATAGCTAAATCAGAAAGCAAGGGTTTCAGAGAGAGACCATGTTTAAAATAAAATGGAGAAAAACTGAGGAAGGTAACCAGTGCTGACTGGGGCCTCAATGGGCACAGGCAGTGACATGCATGAGAATTCACACACAAGCTCACAACAGAAGCTAAGAAATTAGAGTATAAAAAAATTTAAAATTTCAAAGAGACATCACACAATCAATTCTCATAAATCGTTGCAGATATTTGTCTACATATTAAATGTTGAAATTCAGCCAGACCTGATGGAAGTTGCTTGGCCATTTGATCATAACTTCATTGATGAACAAGCCTTGATCTTGTGGACTCCTGGAGACAAACTCTCCTACTTTAACTAGAAATGAATAATGATTTGTATGTCCCATAAAATTTTGTACATCATACTTTTCCACATGATTCTTGTCCTCATCAAAGCATATTTGGTCTCCAGCAGCATTTGTAAATTGAATTGTTCTCAGAAAAGGATGAAGCTGGAGAGAGACAGCAATTGGATATGAGTAGTGCACACAAATCTCTCACTTACGGTCCCCAAGAGCAATCCTCTTTCTCTCTCCCTACTCTGGCTTTCTTCTTGAAGAGGCTTCATTTGAGCAATTTTCTCCCCCACTTGTTCCAGTGAGATGAACTTTTCTCCCTATGAAATTAATGTAGAAGTAGCTGAACACAAAGAAAAATGTTGTCTAAGGGGTGGAACATAGTGCAGGGTGGACCATGTTTTAGTGGGAATAAGTCCCTGTGTCTCTCCCCGGCAAGAGAAAAATGTCTCTAATTAGAAAATATAGATGTTTTCTGAGTGAATCTGGAGCAAAAGGGAAGCAACACTATGTCTATTGGTTTATAGGTGTTAAGATATTTACCTTCTTTATGGCACACCATGAACCTATGTGTGTATGGTTAGGTAGGTAGATAGGTATACATATAGATAGAGAGAGTGTCTGGACTTGATAATATTAGCAGGGGTTTATGCAAAATTCCAAATTATTGAAAATATATATTAAATATGCAGAAATTTTGTATGCCATTTGTACTTAAGGAAATTGGAAAGAGATCCACTGCTTGCCACCAATCCTTTATTTAGTTTGGGTCATAATTTTTGTCTTTCAACTTTGATAAGAATAATACTGGAGTCAAAATTAAAACCTAAATGTTCTGTGATTAAGCCAGATTTTTCAGAAGATTTCTTTATATTTTTATATTAATTTATTTTGTTTTGTGTATGAATTTCCTTCCTGGACATATGTATGTGCACTACACATGTTCCTGGTGCCTGTTAAGACTAGAAGAGGGTGCTGGATCCAGTTGAAGTGGAGTTGCAGACATTTGTAAGCTGCTATGTAGATACTAGGAATTGAACCTGCATCTTGTCAAGAGCAGCAGTTACATTTGACTTCAGAGCAATATCTGGTCCCTAGATTTATATTATTTTTAATTCTGTGTATTGCCTATGTGTGTAGCTAGAGTTTTCCTGCTTGGCCCACGGTCAGGGCAAATCTCTCTCACCCGCCAGTCCCACAGCCACTCAGTCCCGACCAAGTAAACACAGAGACTTATATTGGTTACAAACTGTATGGCCGTGGCAGGCTTCTTGCTAACTGTTCTTACAGCTTAAATTAATCCATTTCCATTAATCTATACCTTGCCACATGGCTCGTGGCTTACCGGCATCTTCACATGCGGCTTGTCATCATGGCGGCTGGCAGTGTCTCCCTGACTCAGCCTTCCACTTCCCAGCTTTATTCTCCTCCTTGTCCCACCTACACTTCCTGCCTAGCCAATGGCCAATCAGTGTTTTATTTATTGACTAATCAGCAACACATTTGACATACAGAACATCCCACAGCAGCGCCAGCGCCATTTCAGGCTTAGAAGGCTGCAGTTCAAAGCAATAGGCTCAAGCTAATATAAAAAAATAAGCCACATAAAGATGGCTACCACACAGAAAATCTGGATTATGTTCTCTTTGATATTCGTAACTGAAGAAAAACATTTGATTGTAAAAGCTATTGAGTTATGCCAAAATGTATATTTTAAGGGTACCTTGACTTCAAAATTTGAATATAAGGATATGTTGTTTTGGAAAGGAGACTCTGCTTTTGTTCCCACAGAAAGCCAAAGGCTATGGATTTGTTCCAGATGAAGATACATCAGGTTTGACCAGCGAAGACCCCCTGAAAGGTCTCCGATGACACCATGGCCCAGATGATCCAACATCCAGAATGGTTTCAAGGCAACTGGCTCAGGTGATACAGCCTCACGGACTACTCCATGATCCTTAAATTTTCTTTGTGTCCCCATAAGATACAGCGCCCCCCTCCAGCAGGAAGTAGTAAGAGAAGCTACGCCCAAATTCCCAAATTATATGTAATTTTACTTTGTTAAGGTTAAAACCTTCCTTTTGGAAAAAAAAAAGGGGGGGGAAGAGCTGTGGGATGTTCTGTATGTCAAATGTGTTGCTGATTAGTCAATAAATAAAACACTGATTGGCCATTGGCTAGGCAGGAAGTGTAGGTGGGACAAGGAGGAGAATAAAGCTGGGAAGTGGAAGGCTGAGTCAGGGAGACACTGCCAGCCGCCATGATGACAAGCCGCATGTGAAGATGCCGGTAAGCCACGAGCCATGTGGCAAGGTATAGATTAATGGAAATGGATTAATTTAAGCTGTAAGAACAGTTAGCAAGAAGCCTGCCACGGCCATACAGTTTGTAACCAATATAAGTCTCTGTGTTTACTTGGTCGGGTCTGAGTGGCTGTGGGACTGGCGGGTGAGAGAGATTTGCCCTGACCGTGGGCCAGGCAGGAAATCTCTAGCTACATATGTGTATGTATGTGTATTCACAAACTGTATGCCTGATGCCTTAGGAGAGCCAAAGAGTCTGTCACATTCCTTAGAACTGGAGTTACAGACAACTGTGAGCTGCCTGTTGGTGCTAACCACCAAACTCTGGTCCTCTGCAGGAGCATCAAGTGCCCCTAACTGCTGAGCCATCCCTCTCGCTTGATTTTATTATGTATTTAAATTAATGCAATGGGTTAATAATTCATGTTCTGAGTTTCATTATTGTGTTAACTAATTGACAACTCGTTTCATAAAGAACCATTTTTTAGATATTCAGTTATCTGTACAAGAGACACACTAACTTACCTAATATCACATCTCTGGAAGCCATGTTCACAAATAGTGTCAATATCTATGTCAAATATTATTATCATAACTAAAAACTGCACAGTACACTAAACCTTCAGAGTTCATTTTCTACTTATCTACCTTAGACTGAATGAAAATGAAATAAAAATGAAAAGTTTGTTCAGCAAACTTCTTGATGATCACCTATTTGAAGGGGAACATCAAGGCTCATATGTATAATTGAGTCCTAAGTTTATATCAGGAGGGTTTAAGCCCAAACATACCCACTTGTAACTATAAGAAGGAGATATGGCCTAGGCTCATGAGCACCATCTGTATTCTAACATTTAATAATGGAAGCACAGTCTTTGGTTTCTCCTTCATTTTATCTTATTTAAGAGTAAATAATCTGTAAAAGCAATTTCTTTCTCTGTTACTTTTGAGGTTATGGCAGCCTATTTTTATTTTCCATAAAAGTTTCTTCCTATGGTCTTGGATGGTTAAATATATATTATATTTTATGTGAAATAGCTGCTGTTAGATATGGTGACTATGTCTCTATCTGATGGCATCAGACATATTCCATGAAATTGTGTAAATTTTTATTATTGAACTTGCTAATTTTGACAATAATTGATTTTGGATATTTTAACCGAATTTCATCTCATACAAGGAAAACATTTGTTAAAATATGCACAAATTTCATGTCTTGAAATCAAAGCTACAGTAGCCCAAATCATGCACCATAATTACAGACACATACACACCCACGGTGAAAGAATCCTTTCCATTTTGTCCTTTATTTTTATTTTTATTTTTGTATTTTATTTTATTTATTTATTTATTGTTTGTTTGTTTGTTTGTTTTTTTTTTTGTTTTTTTTTTTTTTGTTTTTTTTTTTTTTTTTTTTTTGTTTTTTGTTTTTTTTTTTTTTTTTTTGAGACAGGGTTTCTCTGTGTAGCTTTGGAGCCTGTCCTCGAACTCGCTTTGTAGACCAGGCTGGCCTCGAACTCACAGGGATCCACCTACCTCTGATTCCCAAGTACTGGGATTAAAGGCATGCACCACCACCACCCGGCTATTTTTACTATAAGATGAAAATGTGCTGTGCATTTGACCTCAGTCCCTCACCTACAAATAAGTTCCCAGTGCTTCCCTTGCTTTTGAGATAGGCTTACCTGCCAGGGTAGAAGCCTGTCGTGGTTTGTGTCTTCATGAGATCCCATTTCTGTTGTCCTCAAAAGCATTTTATGAAGGGCGTGGGCCATCGCATACACTGCATTCCATATGGAAAAACTGGGCTCAGAAGTGACCATCATATTTTTTTCTTGATTTGTCTTTAGGGATGTATTCAGTGGGCAGGGTTTATGATTTCTACATAGCAGAGGAGGAGGTGAGCAATAAAAATTGTCAATCCAAAATTTATTAAAGTAAAGCTCATCTGGGTACTTGAAGGGTGTAAGTGCCTCTAGAAAGTGGTTGAAGCCAGGGATATCTCTCTTCTTTGAAAATGAGAAGCTTCCTTCAAAAAAGTCCATCAAATAATTTTGCTTATTGAATACAGACTCTAAGTAAACTAAGTGGGACTTGGCCATGATCCACACCTTCCTTCTGGCTTTCATGATTGTAGTTTTCATGAAGAAAAATACTAAGTCATCTATATCACCATAGAATACATGCACATTTGCTCGTGTATGTTGGATCAAATTCACCAACCCAACCTCAGATGTTAACAGAAAATTCCATTTAGCCTGGAGTTTTTCTGTAAAAGCCACACAGATACCTTCTGATACCATCTCTGCTTTCAGGTCAGAGAGGAACTCCTTTCCTTTCAGATCATCAGACACGATGAGCCCTACCCACTTCCAGCCAAAGTGCAGCAGTAGAGAGGTCACCCCTTGGGTTAGAGCTGTGTCTTTAGGAGACATCTGGTAAAGGGATGGGAATGTATCTTTGTCACTTAGCATAGAATCAAAAGTTCCATATGTGACCTGCAGAAGCAAACAGAAAAAAGGGGATTCTGAGTTTCTAGGTATTTGGAGTCATCACCCTTAGAGAGGAAGTGAGTTCATTATTTGCATAAGGGGATCAGGAAACTGAATGTTGGTAAGGAGACTGTCTTCTGTGATATTAGCTTCTCTCTCATTATGTGATGGAATACCGTCTTTGTCAAGTGCTATGAGCTCTAAAATTACCATGAGTTCTGAAGGAAGTGAGTGAACAATATTCTGTTCATGTTAGATTTTAAAGGCACCAAGATTTCTCTTGTTCCAAAAACAATGGAATAGAGTATGGGGTGTAGAGATAGACTGCAGAAGCATTCCCAAGTGCTTTACTCTGACCACAGGACATCACCTTCCCTAGAACCTCTGCCTTCAGGAATGTAAATAACACATTTTTTCACAGATTTCTCTCTTGCATTAGAAAAGAGCAAATCATGAATATCTGAGGGAATTTCACAAGCATTGTTGCATCATACTTCCCAAATGAGAGATTTGACAAAGTCATTACCCAGAAACTAATTTAAAATGCAAATCTCTGAGATAAATGGAAATTCCTGTGTATATAATTTTTTCTTACTTTAGGATACAATAAATGTATGAATTGTTTCACTGAGTGATAATAATCAGTTTTACACTGTCTGATTTTCTAATCTTGATTATCCATGAGTAAGGCACTCACCAAATATTTTCTCTATTTGCAGTGATGCCTACTGATGGTTGCTTTGCTTCAGTAGTGCCTGGCAAGAGCTAAATGTTGGGATGTATCTAAGTGGATGTTCTCTGTGAATGGTACTCTGAGATCTACTTTCCAGAATGAGAAAATAAACTCCTTGGAACATTTTCATTTGTGATGGCCCAAGGATTGTCCCAGATTTGTTTACATGTCCTGAACTTACTATTCCTCTATCTGTCAGTCATTGAACACAGGATTATCTTGAAGATGTTTATACCACAGCTTGGGCAGTTGGTTATCTGGGTTGTATGTTTGCTCCATGAACAGTACTCAGCCATGAGCTCCCACAGTACATCTTGCCAATGACTGGAGATAGAATCATGAATATTACTAAGTGATCTTCTTAGAAATCCACAGTATTGACTGCTCATGTTTTTCACCCCATTCCACTGTTTACCACAGCAGGATCCATGTAATTCTTTCACTTACGTTTGAAATCACCGGCAGGAAACATAGACAACTTCTCCATTTTCATTTGGTCAGATTTCCTATGTGATTATGGACACCAAAACTTTGCCAACTTACTTGTGGAACTTTGTAGAGCTCCAAAAGGGTTCCAATTGCAGCTGAAAATTCAGGCCTGGTTCCCGCAATGATTCCAAGAGCAATGTGTTGAGTTTTGCATTTGTAGTTAGGGATAAATTCACTCCTTCCAGACAGCCACACCAGAGGGCCCTCCAAGGTTCTCCGGTGGGAGTTAAAGGCATTGTAGAGGTGGAAACCCAAGGTCACATTGGGAAGCAGGTGGGCATCCTTATTAATCTCCTCCATGGCAAAGTAGAAGGTCAGCAAATGTTGATAGTTTTTCCATCTCCCTCTAAACAGGAGGGGCAGAATTTTGTGCACAATCAGGCCACTATTCTCAGTAATTCTTTAGCAAATTCAGGAAATTAGAAGTCGTTAAGTCCTGACTTCTTTCCTGACACATAAAGCTTGTGTGAATGAGCCCCTGACAGCTCAGAAACATCATGGAATGATTTGTGAAGTCTCAGTACTTGGTTTCTTGAAGAGCATAGTGTGGATTTAGTGTCACTTGTCTGTGTCCTATGTCTGCTGAATACATGGTGCTTATGATGTTTCTATTCATGGAAGCATTGGGCGAGGGAAGAGTCACTAACGTTTTCTCTAGGATTGTGAATAAAAGCTTCATATCTTTTTATTTTGTAATGATTTGATTCCATACTCATTCTTGAAAAGTGTAATAATTTTTTTGAATGCATGCCTAGTGTTAAAGTGTTTCTTATGGAGATAGACAGATAGCTAGGCATTAGGCATTCTGCCTCCTCTTATAGAAAACCTTGCAACATTCCCAGAACCTACATGGTGACTCAGAAACATCTGTAGATCCAGTCAGGAGCTCCTCTTCTAGCATATTTGGGCCCAAGGCACACATGTGGCAAACATACATATATAATAAGGAAACCACTCAAACACCTGACATAAAAATAAATAAATCTTTTTGGAACTGCTTCTGGGGCTTGAGAAGTGACTGAGAGGTTAAGACTACTTGCTGCTCTTGGGGAGCACGCTAACAGGTCAAAGCAGCTACTCTTTGGGTTACAATAGTGTGTAACACCAGTTTTAGGAAATTATATGTTCTCCTCTGGCCTCTTCAGTCAGAAGGCACAAACATGGTACACAGATGGACATGTAGGGAAAACACTCATAGACATAAAATAAAAAAACAACAATCAAAAAACTAATAAAGCAAGAAAAGAGAGTTTCTCTAAGCTTGCAGATTAAATGAGTGATAGAGTCTCCTGTGTAAGCCAGTGAAAGAATCAAAGTAAGTGGAAATAGAATATGAAAAGAGGAAAAGCCCCGAATCAATAAAGGCAGTGAAGAGTGCTCAGAATGAGATTAAAGGAAACTTTGGAAGCAGGAAGTTGGGCTGAACTGTCTCACAAGTCATTCAGTGGTTGGGGAGCGGTCCCTGGGAGCTATTTTCAAAACCTGGGTTAGATGGGAGCCTGGCTAGTCCCACTGGAGACAAGTCAGAGAATTCATGAGGCTCAAGTCTCCTGGGTTCTGTTGAAGCAGAATCTACCTGGAGGCCTGAAGGCAGAAAGAGGAATGTAGTTTACAATGTGTTAATTTGAGGTCTATGACTAGATGCTATGTTAAGAGAGAATCTGTTGTCCAAAACCTGACAATTGACAGCTATCGAGAGAGGAAGAAATTACTCTTCCCCAGGGATTATCCAATACCAAATATTCAGCAGTAAAAGTATGTGCATGTGTATAAATGTATACACGTGTATCAATGTATGCATGTGTCTAAATGAATATGTGTGCATAAGTGCATCTATGTGTACAAATGTATGCATGTGTACACATGTATGCATGTGTATAAATGAATGCATGTATATAAATGTATGCATGTATATAAATGCATATATTTTAAAAATGGATAGATGTGTATAAACGTATTCATGTGTAAAAATGCATATGTGTATATTAATGTATTTATGGGTATAAATGCATACATATGTATAAATATATGCATGTATATGCATGCTATAGTATATGCATGCTTATAAAAGAATACATGTGTATAAATGCATGTATATGTATAAATGAATATTTGTATATGAAAGTATGAATTTCTATAAATGCTTACTTGTGTACAAAACCATAAATGTGTACAAATGTATACATGTGTATAAATACACATGTGTACAAGTATAAGCATATGTATAATGCATACACGCGAATATAATTGCATGCCTGTGTATAAGTACATACATATGTATAAATGCATACATGGGTGCAAATTCATAGATTGGATAAATGAATACATGTGTATAATTGTATGCATGTTTATAAATGCATACATAAGAATCCCTGGAAAGAGCCGTGTCTGCAGACTGGCTGAACAGAACTTCAGTGATATGGATAGGTTGAAGTGTTGTAGGACTAGAGGCTCATTAACTTATTCCAGGCTAACTGTAGCACCCTGAACAGCCATTACTTGGACATGTCTGCAGGTGAGCTAACCTCCTACAACTAGTTAATTAAATATTTTTGAAATCTACTAACTTATGAGACAACTGACTTCCAACAACCTAAAAGCTAAAAATAACATCACATAGCATCTTGGGCCTGTGGGATAAGTTTTCCCATCTTGCCCGTGACTTCCTCTCTGTTGTTTCCACTAATCTTTTGATTTACAAATTTCTTATATTTTACTCCAAAAACTTCATGAAACTGCCCCCACCTTGGAACATGGAATCTGGGGTCAGCCAAATCTGTGTTTACCAGCCACAGTCACTCAAATTTGGTTCTAGAACGAATTGTCTCTTCTTCTCTTTGATCTGAGGGCTGAGGTTTTTCCTATGACACAAAAGCAATACTCAACACGAAACAATTGATTCAGCTGGTTATATTTGTGTACTTATATATTTATATATGTGTGCACCCTTCTTCATTAAAATGATAAAACAAAATTAATATGAAAGGGAGTGGGACTGGGAGGACAAGATAGAGTTGAAGGTAGAAAATCAAAGAGGAAATGATAGAATTGTATCTTTAATATTGAGGTGTTGGGGAGCAGAAAGATCAAAATATATTGTCTGAGATATTTTTATGAGTACTGTATTTAGTCTGCCACATGTCCTGAGTGATAGAATGTATAGAACGTGTATGTTAGAGAGCAGGACTGCAGGAAAATTATGGACCAAAGAATCAAACAGCAGGTAAGCTATTCCAGGAAGGACATAAGAAAGAGAGCCCAGTCCTGGGCAACCACAAAACAGGCTTCTCCCCAAAGAGTTATCCTGGGGTTTGAATGAAACCTCTGAGGCCATGAGGTCAGTAAAAAATACAGAATTGCAAACCTGTTGATCATTGCAGTGAAGGCCAAGACTGTGACATCCTGCCAGTCTGAGAGTCACACAGCAGCCCTCCTGCCTGGTGATTAACACCGAGCAGGTTTTCAAGTGTCAGCGCCTGTACTGTTCTCATGCTATGGTGGCTTTCCAGTTTCAAGTCACCAAGGAGACATCCTCCAGCTAAACAGCAACCATAGCAGAATTGTTGGGTTGGCCCCAAAGAGTGAGAGAATGGAGCCAGCCCCCAGAATTCACAGCTCAAAGTGGCTCTATAGCTCTGATGTTCCAGGTGGGAAAATGGCTCCTATGAGCACAGGCTGGTGGACATCAGGCTCTCATCCATTAAGACGTAGGAACAACATAAGCCAAAAAAAGACAAGAGTCCACACTGTCAGCTGACCTCCCTCCATATGTTCAGCTGGCAGTCTGCAATTACTAAGGATAGGGGATTCCTTTCTCCTAGTCCTCATCTTCTTTTATTTTTATACTTGATTCAAATTTTCTCCACTCCATTTAGCAGAGTATGTATGGTTAAATTACTTGAGAATATCTTATATGCATAGAATATGTGTTCATCAAATCTGCACCACCCCCATTACCACTTCTTCCTCCCTTGTCCTTCCTGACACTTTATCCACCCAATTCAAGTGCATTCTCTGTAATTCCCCATAGAGTCCACTCTGCATTACCAGCATATACATTGGAGTAAGGCCTTCTGCTGCAGTATGGGAATCCTGTCAGTGTTTACACCCTAAAGAAAACTGTATTTCTCATTCCCAGAAGCTATCAAATGCCAAAGGCTCCTCAGGCAGAATGGTATTCATGATCCTCTATCCCATTAATGTGTTTGGCTTCTTTTCCTGCAGGTCCTGTGCAGTAGGTTTGTGTGTGCCATGACCATGTGATGTAAGGAATAATTTCACCCCAAATCATGCACTACTTTTGACTCTTAGAAAAGTCTACCTGTCTTCTGATGTGGTCTCTGAGCTTTGGGGAAAGAGTGCATGATAAACATGCCCCACGTAGAGCTGAGCACAGTCTCTTATTATCTGGTTGGTGACCACTTATAGGTCTATGTAATAACCACGAGCTATTGGAAAATGAAGCTTCTCTGAAAAGGTATGAAGGAAGTATGCATTGAACTGTCTATATAAAGATAAGAACTGAGGAAGCAGGTAATATATATGTCTATTTAGCATAGTAATAATAGTAGGTCTCATTTTGGATCAATGGCATGACTAGCCAGAGTTTCTTAGGTCAGTTAATGGAGTGAGGCATGAGATCTGTCTAATGGAACTGGACTTAAATATGATAAGAATATTGTGGGTTACCCTTGTAATATTCATGCCACTATAAAGATATGCCACCAGTTTGCATATCTTTCCCTGCCAGTCATAGTTGTAGGTTTCAGAAATCACCGGTGGGTTAGAGAGTTGATTATGCTTTCTTTTATTAATGTGCACAAAACTTTTCAGCTCTATGGATGCTAGCAGGAAGGAATAAAGTTTTCATGTCAGCCCATCTTGATTTCAACAAGTCCTATAACTCAAGTATGCAAACACCATCAAATTCTGGAGGGTAACCACGAACAACAGAAATAGCTTGTAATGTTTGGGTGTGTATGGACAGCATTTACAAACAACTTGAAACATATCTAACACTGGGATTTTTGTTTGATGGCCCATGGTATCTGGGAGAAGCACTATTCTGCAGCTATAGAATAACGACATTTAAATTATTGATATATGTATGTACTTTAGGACGATTCTATATTAGTACATTTCCATGTAGTTTTCTCCAAGGTCTTACTGTTAATCCTTCACACACTCACTCTGCTGATCTGCACTCCCAACACTCACTGCCTAACCCTTCCTGCTCCAGTATTTCCATTCCCCTGTTCATACCACTTGTACTCCATTCCTCTGCTAGTGAAATCCCTTCTCCATTGCACCTTACTAGTTCCCTGATTTACATGGGTACACCAGTTAAGTAGAGATACCTGAAGATTCAAAATTAGCATCTGCATATGAGAGAAAGCATCTGGCTTTGTCTTCCTGTGTCTGGGTTACTCCATTAAGAATGGTAATTACCAGCTCCATTCATGACATGTAAATTACATAATTCTGTTTTTTCGTAGCTGAATAAAACTCAATTGTTTACATGTACCACAGTTTCAATATCCATTCATCAATTGGTGGACATCTAGGCTATTCCCATTTCTAGCTATTGTGAATAGACCAACAATGAACACGGATGATCAAAAATTTCTATAGTAGGATATGCAGTCCTTCAGGTATATTTCCAGGATTAATAAACATAGAGAATGTTGTAGATCTCTTTCTACATTTTTAGGAAGGCTCCACACTAATTTACATGGGGCCTACACCAGTTATTGGTCCCCTTAACCCACATAAGGGCCAGTATTTGCTGTAATTTTTCTTCTTTGGTAAGATGAAATCACAAAGAAGCTTTAATGTTCATTTCACTGGTTGCTAAGGAGATTGAACAACTTTAGAATCTTTCTCAGCCATTTGTATTTCATGTTTTCTGAATTCTCCTTTCAACTACACATGTTTTAAATTGGGTTGTTTGTTTTATCTAGAGTTAAATCAATGCTTGTTGATAAGACATTGGGATCTCTATTTTCTGTTATCCCACCTTCTCAGTTTTGAATCAAGTGAGAATGTTTGAGATGCAGTCTTGAGTCTAATCAGAGTTGAATGTGTGAATGAGTTATCTAGAGTATTTGTAACCTATGTTCCAGGCAGCCTCTCTCACCCTATTGAGCACCCACCACATAGAAAGGGATGCTGCTCTCTCAGTCCACTTGGAGACACCCATGACTGAAATTCTTGTCACTGGAACACTTACCTATCTCTCTCCCATCCTTGCTCTTACTCCCAGTGTGTTCCCTCCTTACGCTTGGAGCTTGCTCTGCATACTCCTCATGTGCCTTCTCCAATCTCTTTTCCTTCTCAGATTTAGATATTCCATTAATCCTAGTTGTCTTATTTGAAATAGCTTGACCTCAGAACAGTTCAATGACCGCAGATGACACACTGGACTTCCAAATGCCCAAAGACTGTAACAATTTCTGTCATCATAAGCATATGATCCCAAACTAAATTCTCTCTCTCTCTATCTCTCTCTATCTCTCTGTCTCTACTCTCAAAAATCTCTTGTATCTGGGTCTTAGTTCCCTGCTCTTGTGTTATCTCAGAGTCCTCTCTCCTCTCTGCTTGCTCCAGTCCCTTCTCTCATCACTGGTACAGTTTTACAAACATTCACATATCTTTGGGGTATGGATAATATTAATATTGTGTCATGCTTTTGTATTCTATAAATAAAGTGTCTGTGGGGTTGGGTTTTAGTTCTCCCCCTCCACACCTGAGCATTCTGTTTAAAAGTTTCTTTCAAATCTGTCCTGTGTCAGGTGAGCCACCTCAACTTGTGACAAGATAAACAGAGAAAACAGAATAGCACAGGAAAAGATGCTGTGTGCTTAAAAACAGCTAAAAAGTAAATTATTCCCAATACAGGTCAAGGCTGATAATCTACTCCCTTCTCTTAGATCCCTAAAAATTTTACTAAAGTATAAAGTTTATCTTTATGTTTGTAAGACAAGTCTGTAAACTTTCTCTATCTCAGGGTTTGTAAATTCATTGGATGTGGTTTAAAAAATCTGTAAAATCTGTAACAAAAAGTTAGGGTAAAATTTCTTTTAAAAAAGGATTGAGAGATATAAAATCTACATCATGCTTCTGTGTAACTTTAATTTAACTCTTGTTCTGGAAGATCCATCTAACACAGCACACTGTATATGTGACTTTAATTCAATTACTGTTTGTGGAAAACAGAACTTACAGCAAATGTTTGATGAATCTGCCAGCTCTCATTGAAGCAAGAGGTGAGTGATTATTCTCCCACCCAGAGAGTCCTGGCTCTAGGTCCAGGCCCTGGGGCACAGCCAATACCCAGGAACATCCACCCAACTCTGTCCCAGTTGCCAGCCAGCAAGGATATCTCCTGTGGGTAGGTTCCTCTACCAAAATCCCCCATTGAACCCTGCAATCTACAAGACCAATGCCCTACCCCAATATCCATCTGCTTGTGACCCCAGTAACTTCGAGAGACAAGGAATCCACCTGCTCTCATTGAACCAAGAGGTGTATGACTCTTCTCCCACCCAAAGAGTCTTGCCTCTAGGACCCAGGCCATGGGACACAGCCAGTCTCCAAGAACCCCAACCCAACTCTGTCCCAGTTGCTGGTCAGCAAGGAAAACTCCTAAGGGCAGGTTCCTCCATCAACCCCCCCCATCAGACCCGGCATTCTACAGGACCCATGCCGTACCACAATACCCATCCACCTGCAACCCCAGTAAATTCCTGATACACGAAAAACACCAGCTCTCATTGGACCAAGAGTTGCTGGCCAAGTGGTAAGATTGCTGCTGGCAGGCTCCAATACCAAACCCCCCCATAGGATACAGCAATCTACAAGACCTATGCCCTACCCCAATACCTATCACCCTGAGACACCAGTGGCTTCCTGAGACACGAAATCTGCCAGCTCTCATTGGACCAAAAGAGTCTTCCTGAGACACAGAATCTGCCATCTCTGACTGTACCAAGAGCCCTGATAAGACCAAGAGTGGCTCCCTGAGTCACAGAATCAGCTAGCTTGGACAGGGCCAAGAGCAGCTCCGTTAGATACAGAATCTGCCAGCTCCAATCAGACCAAGAGTTAAAATTGGACCCAGAAGGGCCCCCTGAGACACAGACACATCAAGCACAGAGTGGACCAAGAGCAGCTAGATCAGACACAGGCACCTCTTACACCTATTGGAGGAAGAGATGAATAGATGTCAATGCAAAAATACATACAACAACATAAAGAGCGATATGGCATCACTAGAACCTAGCCCTCCTACAACAGCAAGACCTCAACATCACAATGTAGAAGAAGCAGAAGAAGGTGTCTTTAAAAATAACTAAATAGAGCCGGGCAGTGGTGGTGCACACCTTTAATCCCAGCACTCGGGAGTCAGAGGCAGGTGGATCTCTGTGAGTTTGAGGCCAGCCTGGGCTACCAAGTGAGTTCCAGAAAAGATCAAAGCTACACAGAGAAACCCTGTCTCGAAAAACAAAACAAAACAAAAAAAACAAAAAACTAAATAAAGATGCTAGAGGTCTTTAAAGAGGAAATGAAAATTTCCCTTAAAGAAATTGAGGGAAAGACAAACAAAAAAATTGGAAGAAATCAATAAATCCCTTAAAGAAAGCCAAGAAAATCATGAAAAAGCAATTAAACATGTGAAGAAAACAGTTCAAGACCTGAAAATGTAAATAGAACCAATGAAGAAGACACAAACAGAGGAAATGCTGGAAATAGAAAATCTGAGTAAACAAACAGAAAACAAAGATACAAGCACAACCAACAGAATACAAGAGATGGAAGATAGAATCTCTGGTGTAGAGGATACAATAGAGGAAATAGATTCATTGGTCAAAGAAAACATTAAAGCCAACAAAGTAATAACACAAATTGCCCAGGAAATCTTGGACACCATGAAAAGGCCAAACCTATAAATAATAGAGATAGAAGAAGGAGAAGAATACCAACTCAAAGAACAGAAAATATATTCAACAAAGTCATGAAAGAAAACTTTCCCAAAATAAAGAAGGAAATGCCTATGAAGATACAAGAAGCTTATAGAACACCAAATAGACTAGCCCCCCCAAAAAAAGTCTTCTCACCATATAATAATTAAACCACCAAACATACAGAATAAAGAAAGAATGTTAATTAAGAGCAGCAAAGTTTCTCCTTTCTCAGTCAAGTGACTTATAAAGGCAGACCCATCAGAATAACATCTGATTTCTCAATGAAGCCTTTGAAAGCCAGAAGGTCCTGGACAGATGTAATGCAGACAATAAGAGACTATGGATGCCAACCTAGATTAATATACCCAGCAAAGCTTTCAATCATAATAGACAGAGTGAACAAGACATACACAAGACAAAACCAGATTTAAATAATACCTATCCACAAATCCAGCCCTACAGAAAGCACTAGAAGGAAAACTCTAACCTAAGGAAGTCAGACGCACCCACAAAAACACAAGCAACTGATAACCCCACAGTAGTAAATCCAAAAGAAGGGAAATACACAAACACTAAAACCAAAAGAAAACAGGAATTATAGTCACTGGTTATAACATCCCTTAATATCAATGGACTCAATTCACCTATAAAAAGACACACGCTAACAGAATGGATACAAAATCAGGAACCATGCTTCTGCTGCATACAGAAAAACACACTATAATTTCAAAGATAGACACTACCTCAGGATAAAAGACTGAATAAAGACTTTCCAATCAAATGGTCTTGAGAAGCAAGCGGGTATAGCTATCCTAATATCTAACAAAATAGACTTCAAACTAAAATCAGTGAAAACAGATCAGGAAAGACACTACATATTCATCAAAGGAAAGATCCACCAAGATAAAGTCTCAATTCTGAACACTTATGCCCCAAATACAAAGGCACCCACATATATAAAAGAAACATTACCAAAGCTTAAATCACACATCAAAACCCATACATTAATAGTGGGAGACTTGAACACCCCACTCTCACCACTGAACAGATCTGCCAGAACAAAACTTAAAAGAGATACAAGGGACCTAACAGATGTTATGACTCAAATGGACTTAATTAATATCTACAGAACATTCTACCCTAACAACAAACAATATACCTTCTTCTAAGCACCCCATGGAACCTTCTCTAAAATCAACCAGATACTCGGTCACAAAGCAAATATAAACAGATACAAAAGAATTGGAATGACCTCATGTACTCTCTCAGACCACCACGGCTTAAAGTTAGATTTCAATAACAACAAAATTTACAGAAAGCCTACAATCTCATGGAAACTGAACAATGCCCAACTGAATCACCACTGGGTCAAGGAAGAAATAAAGAAAGAAATGAAAGACTTCCTAGAATTCAATAAAAATGAATGTACTACATACCCAAACTTATGGAACACTATGAAATCAGTGCTAGGAGGAAAATTCATAGCACTAAATAACCACATAAGTAAGTTGAGGAAATTTCACACTAGTGAATTAACAGCACAATTAAAAGCTCTAGAACAAAAGGAGCAAAGTCACTCAGGAGGAATAGATGCCAGGAAATAACCAAATTGAGAGCTGAAATCAATAAAATGGAAATAAACAATACAAAGAATCAATGAAACAAAGAGTTGGTTCTTTGAGAAACTCAACAAGATAGACAAACATTTATCCAAACTAACTAAAAGGCAGAGAGAGAGCATCCAAATTAACAAAATCAGAAATGAAAAGGGAGGCATAACAACAGGCATCAAGGAAGTCCAGAGACTGATCAGGTCATACTTCAAACACCTGTGCTCCACAAAATTGGAAAATCTAAAAGAAATGGACAGTTTTCTGGTTAGGTACCACATACCAAAGTTAAACCAAGACCAGATAAGCAATTAAAATAGACCAATAACCCCTCAGGAAATAGAAACAGCCATTAAAATTCTCCCAAACAAAAAAAGCACAGCACCAGATGGCTTCAATACAAAATTCTACCAGATTTTCAAAGAACATTTAATACCAATACTCTTCAAATTGTTCCACACACTAGAAACAGAAGGAACATTATCAAACTCCTTTTATGAGGCTATAGTTACTCTGATTCACAAGCAACACAAAGATGCAACAAAGAAAGAGAGTTACAGACCAATCTCTCTCATGAACATTAATGCAAAAATACTCAATAAATACTGACAAACTGACTCCAAGAACACAACAAAAAAAGTTATCCACCATGATTATGTAGGCTTCATCCCAAGATGCAAAGATGGTTCAACACATGAAAATCTGTCAATGTCACCACCTTGGACTGCTGGTGATGGTGCCTGGACTGGTCTACTCTGGTGACCGGTCTAGTGAATACCCTAACTATCATCATAGAGCCTTTGTCCAGTGACTGATGGAGACAGATGCAGAGATCCATGGACAGGCATCACGCTGAGCTCGGGGAATCCAATCAATGAGAGAGAGGAGGTATTCTGCAGGCAGGGAATGTCAAATCATGACGGGAAGAAGTGCAGAGATGACCGGTCACACTACTGGAGGCTCATGAACTGTAGACTAGTGGCTGTGATGCCACTACAGACCTGGACTTAGGCCCTCTGGATACGGAAGACAATTGTTTGCCTCAAACTGTTTGGGAAGCACTCAGGCAGGGGGATCGGCATCTAACTCTGGTGCATGGGCAGGCTTTTGTGAATCTGGTGCCTGTGGTATAGTGCCTTGAGCAGCCTTGGTACAGTGGGAAGGAGCTTGGACCTGCCTAGGCTCAGTGGGCTGAGCTATGCTGACTCCCCATGGGAGACCTTGATTGGGGGATGTGGGGATGTGGGGTGGCTTGGGAGGGAGGGCTGGGAGATGGGAAGAGGGAGGAGGTGGGATCTGTGGGTGGTGTGTAGAGTGAGTAGAAAAATTTTAATAAAGAAAAATGGAAAAATAAATATAATATACACATTGATTTAATTTCGCAGTTGTTCTACTAGCCAGTGTTTGTCTGCAGATGCTGGGTTGTTGGTTTTTTTTTTTTTTTTTGCATTGGTTTTAAAGAAACTTAAAGCTAGTAAAAAAAAAAGAGAGAGAAAGAAAATCTGTCATTATAATACACAATATAAAAAACTGAAAGAAGCCGGGCGGTGGTGGCGCACGCCTTTAATCCCAGCACTTGGGAGGCAGAGCCAGGTGGATCTCTGTGAGTTCGAGGCCAGCCTGGTCTCCAAAGAGAGTTCCAGGAAAGGCGCAAAGCTACACAGAGAAACCCTGTCTCGAAAAAAAAAAAAACTGAAAGAAAAACACATGATCATATCATTAGATGCTGAAAAGGCCTTTGACAAAATCCAACACCTCTTCATGATAAAAGTCTTGGAAAGATCAGGAATACAAGGAACATACCTACACATAATAAAGGCAATTTACAGTAAGCCAACAGCCAACATCAAATTAAATGGTGAGAAATGCTTAGTGATTCCACTAAAATCAGGAATTGAATATCTGTTCAATATAGTACTTGAAGTTCTAGCCAGAACAATAATACAACAAAAGGAGATCAAGGGGATACAAGAGGAAAGGAAGAAGCCAAACTTTCACTATTTGCAGATGATATGACAGTATACATAAGTGACCCCAAAAATTCTACCAGGGAACTCCTACAGCTGATAAACCTTCAGTAATGTGGCAGGATACAAGATTAACTCAAAAAAATCAGTAGCCTTCCTATATACAAATGATAAATGGGCTGAGAAAGAAATCAGAGAAAAATTGCCCTTTACAATAGCCACAAATAATATAAAATACCATGGGGTAACTCTAACTAAGTAGGTGAAATACCTGTATCACAAGAACTTTAAGACTCTGAAGAAAGAAATTGAAGAAGATATCAGAAAATGGAAAGATATACCACACTCAGGGATAGGTAGGATTAGCATAGATAAATTGGCAATCTTACCAAAAGCAATCTACAGGTTCAATGCAATCCTTATACAACATCTCAACTCAATTCTTCACAAACCTGGAAAGAACAATACTCAACTTCATTTGGAAAAACAAAAAACACAGGATAACTTAAAGAATCCTGTACAGCAAAGCCACCTCTGGAGGCATCACCATCCCTGAAATCAAGCTCCACTATAGAGCTATAGTAATAAAAACAGGTTGGAATTAGCATAAAAACCGACTGTGGACCAATGGAATAAAATTGAAGACCCTGACATTAACACACATACCTATGAACACATGATTTTTGACAAAGAAGCCAAAACTGTACAATGGTAAAAGAAAGCATCTTCAATAAATGGTGCTGGCATAACTGGATGTCAGCATGTACAAGATTGCAAGTAGATCCATATCTGTCGCCATGCACAAAACTCAAGTCCAAGTGGATCAAAGACCTCAATATAAAACAAGTTACACTGAACCTGATAGAAGAGAAAGTGGGAAGCATTCTTGAACACATTGGCACAGGAGACCACTTCCTAAATATAACACCAGTAGCACAGACCCTGAGGGCAACAATTAATAAATGGGACCTCCTGAAACTTAGAAGCTTCTGTAAGACCAGGAACACAGTAAATATGACAAAAAGGACAGTCTACAGAATGGGAAAGATCTTCACCAAACCCAAATCTGGCATAGGGCTGATCTCCAAAATATATAAAGAACTCAAGAAACTAAACATCAAAATACCAAACAATCCAATTAAAAAAATGGGCTCTGGAGCTAAACAGAGAACATTCAAGGGAAGACATTTAAGGAATTGCTCAGCATCCTTAGTCATTAGGGAGATGCCAATCAAAATGACTCTGAGATACCATCTTACACCCGTCAGAATAGCTAAGATCAAAAGCACTGCAGACAACTTATGTTGGAGAGGATGTGTAGCAAGGGGAACACTCCTCCACTGCTGGTGCGAGTGCAAACATGTACAGCCACTTTGGAAATCAGTGTGGCAGTTTCTCATAAAAGTGGGAATCAATCTTCCTCAAGACACAGCTATACCACTCTTGGGCATATACCCAAGGAATGCTCAATCATCCCACAAGGACACATGCTCAACCAAGTTCATAGCAGCATCATTCATAATAGCCAGAAACTGGAAACAACGTAGATGCCCCTCTACTGAAGAATGGATTAATAAAATGTGGTACATTTATACAATAGAATACTACTCAGCAGAGAAAAACAATGACAACATGAAATTTGCAAGCAAATGGATGGAACTAAAGAATATTATCCTGAATGAGGTAACCAGATTCAGAAGGACAAACATGGTATGTACCCACTCATAAATGAATAGTAGATGTAAAGAAAAGAATAACCAGACAACAGCCCACAACTCCAGAGAAGCTAGCTAACAAGGAAGACCCAAAGAGGGATGCCTGGATCACCCTGGGAAGAGGAAATATATGAGATCTCCATGAGTAAACTGGGAATGGGGGGTAAGCAATGGAGGGTAGGAGATAGGGGATGAGAACAAAAGGGAATGGGATGGTTGAGCTGGAACAGGGATGGAGTGGGAATGCAATGAAAGAGATGCCATGATAAAGGAAGATATCATGGAGATAGAGAGAAACCCGGTGCTAGAAAAGTTGCCAGGAATCCCCAACGATGACCCCAGCTTGGACTACTAGAAATAGTGGAGCGGGTGCCTGAACTGAACTGGCTTACCCCAGGGATCAGACAGGTGAATACCCTCACTGTCATCACAGAGCTTTTCTCCAATGACTGATGGAAGCAGATGCAGAGATCCACAGCCAAATACCAGGCAGATCTCCTAGAGTCCAGTCAAAGGAAGAGAAGAGGGATTCTATTAGCAAGTGCATCTGGATCATGATGGAGAAATCTGCAGAGACAACCAAACCAAACTAGTGGGAACTTATGAAAGTTGGATCAATGGCTGTGGAACCTACATCGGACTGGACTAGGCCCTCTGCATGGTGAGACAGTTGTGTAGCTTGATCTGCTTGGGAGCCCCCTGGCAGTAAGATCAGAATCCATCCCTGGTGCATGAGCAGGATTTTTGGAGCACACTACCTGTGATGGGATACCTCGTGCAACCTTGAGGCAGGAGGAAGGGCTTGGACTTGCTTCTACTGGATGTGCCTCCCCATGGGAGGCCTCGCCTTCTTCTGAGGTGGAGTGTAGGGTGGTTTGGGAGGGGGAAGCTGGTGGGGAACGAGGAGAGAAGAGGGGGATCTTTGGTGTGTAAAATGAATGAAAAAATTCTTAATAAAAAATAATAATAAATAAATTCCTAATGTTATAATAGTCTATTCAGTTATCAGAAACTGACTTAGAGATGTATTTCTAATGTTATGTTTTCTATGTTAGTTATGTCTTTGCTAACTCTGTTCAACACTAGGCATCTAGAAAATCTAGATAAATAACAACATGTTTTCAATGGATAAAATATGTTTGATAAATAAAGTTTATAAATTACTAAAGTCTATCCAGACCAGCAGAAACTGATTTGAAGGTGGACATATACCTCTTTGTCTTCTCTAACTTTGTTAATCTTTAGCTATTTAAATAAACTAAGTCAAATAAGAAACTGATATTTGTAAAAACACACTATGAATGATCAAAAAGAAATGTTCCTGGTCTCACTTTGGACTGCATTTTTTATTAAGAAAATTTTAATTTATTTTACACACCATCTACAGTTCCCCCACTTCTTCTCTCCTCCCAGGCCAACCCCCAGCCTTCCCACTCCAACCCATCTCACATTCTCTTCTCCGAGATAAGGCCTCCCATGGGGAGTCAGCAGAGCCTGGAACATTCAGTTGAAGCAGGTCAAAGACCCTCCCCCTGCATCAAGGCTGTGCAATGTGTCCCACTATATGTAGTGGGCTCCAAAATATACAATATAAACAAATTGAAAGAAAAAATACATGATCATCTCATTAGATGCTGAAAAAGCCTTTGACAAAATCCAACATCCCTTCATGATAAAGGTCTTGGAGAAATCAGGAATACAAGGAACATATCTACACATAATAAAGGCAAATTATAGCAAGTTGACAGCCAACATCAAATTAAATGGAGAGAATCTCAAAGCAATTCTACTAAAATCAGGGTGAAGACAAGGCTGTCCACTCTCCCTATATCTATATAATATAGTACTTGAAGTTCTAGCCAAAGCAATAACACAAAAAGAGGAGATCAAGGAAATACAAATTGGAAAGAAAGAAGTCAAACTTTCACTATTTGTGGATGATATGATAGTATACATAAGTGAACCCAAAAATTCTACCAGGGAACTTCTGCAGCTGATAAACACTTTCATTAATGTGGAAGGATACAAGATTAACTAAAACAACAATTAGCTCTCCTATATACAAATGATAAAAGGGCTAAGAAAGAAATCAGAGAAACATCCCCTACAATAGTCACAAATAATATAAAATACCTTGGGGTAACTCTAAAAAAGCAAGTGAAAGACCTGTATCACAAGAACTTTAAGCCTTTGAAGAAAGAAACTGAAGGAGATACCAGAAAATGGAAAGATCTCCCATGCTCATGGGTAGGTAGGATTAGCATAGTTAAAATGACAATCTTACCAAAAGCAAACTACAGATTCAGTGTAGTCTCCATCAAAATCTCAACACAATTCTTCACAGACTTGGAAAGAACAATACTTAACTTCATATGGAAAAACAAAAAACCTAAGACAGCTAAAACAAACCTGTACAATAAAGAAACCTCTGGATGCATCACCATCCTTGACCTCAAGCTCTACTATAGAGCTATAGTAATAAAAACAGCTTTGTATTGGCATAAAAACCAATATGTTGGCCAATAGAATCAAATTGAAGACCTGACATTAATCCACTTGCCTATGAACACCTGATTTCTGACAAAGAAGCCAAAACTGTCCAATGTGGACTGTATTTATGGTTTAAGGTTTTACTCTGATGCTAAAGGATCTTCAATTAAATCTTCAATTCAAAATTTTAAGACTCAGATTGACAGAGATAAAACTGTAAAATTCTAATTTTATAAAAACTATGAACTTGTTATAAATTGTAGAAGATAATTAAGACATGCAAGTTAATGGTCGGTTGTACTAGGACAGGCCCATTAGGGTCAAGGAAACTGGCTCAGACCAGTAGCCAAGACATGCACATAATATACTTCCTTAAGAGCCAACCTGGAGTCTGCTTGAGGGCCTAGCAACAGGAGCTATCAGAGTTCCTGGTCACTGTCAGAGGTCCTAGTCGCTGTCAGAGTTCCTGATCATGCAGAGTCTGCCTAGGACATAGCAATAGTCCCTATCTAAGTTCCTGATCATGCCCAGCCAATGAGGGATGACCACACAGACTAGGCAATGGAAGGAGGGTATATAAGGTCTTCCCTGTTATTAAATAAAAGAGTTCGATATTTGCCCTCAATGGACTCTTGGTTTCTGTGCTGTTGATGCCTTGCCTTCTCACCACCTCCCTCAAGGGAGCCATTAGAATCTATGCAACAGTCAGTCACTTTATAAATGATCAAACTTTTTACTGTGCTCTGAATTGTGGTGTTGGTAACGCTGAGTATAAATGTAATTCATATACAGAGGGGCAAGCCATAGACTTCTGTACATGCTATCAAGGAAAGCATGAAGCAAGTAACAGAAAATAAGTAAAGTTCATTTAAAATCAGGTATAGTTAATAAATTAGATGATGTCACTCAGAGAGATCTGCTGAATATGGAATGTAGACTATTTAACAGAAAAAGCTTCCCCTAATATACAAAAATACTAGCTTTTAGAATCAGCTGCTGAGACTATTCACAAATATGGTGGAAGAACATACTCCACCTTGACCTTTCCTCAGTTGTGCTAATGTGGACAACTGGGCTCATACCTGGCACACAATTTACCCACCACCAGGTCCCCACGAACATGTGGACCCTGTTGAGTTGAATGCCCTACTCTGCCCAGCCAAGGTAGGTCAGTTTTCCCTAGTTCCTCCTTCACAGAAACATCACTTAGACCACATGAGTCTGGTGTTTGAAGGCAGATGCTTTCCTGTGTGGCAGCCAAAGTCTTAATAGTGTCGTGTGTGGCATCCAACAAGTAACAACCCTGCTCCCAACAGAGTCATAGAGATCACCATGGAGGATTCCAGATGGATGCTTAGGTATCAGGTAAGTCTATATCATTTTAACTAATACAGGGGCAGTTTTGATTACATATATTTCCTCCTCAAGTTTGTCTCTCTGATTTCTGATGGTGCTGCTAACAAGTTGTTGTTTTCTAAGTTTAGCAGAAGCCAGCAGACCTATCAGCTCCTCCCAACAAGGTTGCAGCTGCATGGTCAGTCCACATAATATGTGAAAATTATGTCCTGTTTATTTTTAAAATAATAGGTCATCTGTTGAAGAAGGCAGACTCACAGACAGGGTTATCTTGCTGACAGGCTTCACACTAAAAAAGATCCCCTCACAAACTAGGTTTAAATAAAAACCAAACTGAAGCTATCATGCTATTACTTGGCAATAAAAATACTTCTTACTATTCATTTATTAAAGGAACTTGCTTTTCAATCATTCTTCCCATTAATCAGCCATATATGTCTTCTGGTAAATGATTGGATAGAAAAAAGGATTAAAGTTGATGTAAGTTTGAGGGTCATTGGAAGGGATATATTATGTACACACAAGTTGCAAAGGTCTGACTCAAGGTATGTGAAAATAAGACTTAAATATTTCTAAGTTTCAGAGTTTTATGATAGTAGTATGTGGAGTTCTGATAAGCTAGTAATCTAGCCTTGGTAAAGCACTGGCTACTATTATCATAGTCACAGGCCAAAATTTTTAATTTCCTTTCATTGTTGACTAAACATAGACTTAAAAGTGCTGCTGACTGTGCTGAAAATATCCATGTCATATATGTGGTGTGTGTGTGTGTGTGTGTGTGTGTGTGTGTGTGTGCGTGTGTGTGTCTGTGTGTGTGTGTATGTGTGTGTATGTGTGTGTGTGTGTGTGTGTCTGTGTGTGTGTGTGTGTGTGTAAAACTTGCCAGAAGAAAAAGTATTCACGTTTGTAACTGAGAACCATTCTTTGGGTCCCCAAGTTTTTACTAAGTCTATAAAGTACAAGTCTATCCCAGCTTTATACAAACACTAGTTTTGTTCCTTTATACAATGAGGATTTAAGCACAGATTACAGACAGTGTTCATGCTAATATATCTAAAACTTTTATCTCTGTGAGTAAACTTAAAAAAATTAACGTAAGATTCAGGCAGTCATGACTTGTATCCACCTATGACAGATTAAACAGACTCCCAAAAAGAGCTCCTGTCAATAAACAGTTCCAGCTTTCCTCCCTACTGCCTATCCCTGAGGATGGGTTCTCTCCTTCTCCTGGTCTTGGGACACCCTCCACCTCCTGCTGTAGTGGGATACTGAACTACAGTATTTCCATCCTGTAAAAGCATTCCTAAGAGAACTTTAAGTGCTGAATGAATGAGGAATGTATGTGGGAATTTTTCTTTTCACATACTCCATAATACCACAACTACCAGGACTACAGGTCTAGAAAACTGTTTCCTGCTCACAGAGCAGTGCATGGATTGCACCTTCAAGAAGATACTTCTCAGTAGAGGACCATCTTAATCTATAATTGATGTTCAAATGAACAAAGGTACCAACGATAGGAACAATAGAAAAAAGTAGGAAATATGAAAAAGCATGGCCAAATAAATCCTCCACAATATCAAAAGAAACCAACAAATGAACTCAAAGATACTGAGAGAGAGCAAGTGCCAGATGAGTAGTTCAAAGGGCAAAAAGATGAATGACCTAAAAGAAGATAGAAACAAGAAAGTGAAACCAACAGGGCATTGAGACAAGATGTAACACTGTACAGGAAAACAAAGGCTGAGGGACAAGAACAACAGCAGTTAAATACATATCAAAGACACAGTACCAAGAAAGACAAATCCTAAAGGGAAATTGAGATTCTTCCAGGAGACAGAAGTGATAGAAATGTTGGAAATGCAAAACAAAAAACCTCCAATAAAAACACAGGGGAAAGTGACCACAGAAGAACTGACTAAGCAGAAGACAGAATATCAAGCCTGAAAGATGTGATTTCAGAACACTGCATTAAAATATCAATAAGGAATTAATAAGTAATAAACATGACCACAGTGTCCAAAATCAGAGATAATTTAAAGAGACCAATGCAAGAACCTGTGGGATAGGAGATGCTAAGATAAGTACTAAAGATATGGGGATTTAGCAGAAACTCTCCAGGTCTGTAGAAAGAAACAGACATTCCAAGAGGAGTCATTAGATTCTCAAATAAATGTGAACAGGGTGGAGCCTCTCCTTGTCATATTAAAGTCAATGTGTGAAAATAATATAAGACTATCCATGGAGTCACAGAATGGACAGACACAAATTTGTTTTCCCTCTTTAATCTCTACCTGACTGAAAAATAAGCAAGAGGAAAGCAAAGGTCTGTAAGATGCATAATGAAAGAGGAAAGTTTACAACCGAGTGTCACATTTCTGTGTATACAGTTCTTATATTCAAAGGAATTACATGTGCACAGAGGAGCACGCACTGTCATGTAGCCAGAATACCCTTAGCACAGTCACACAAATACTTACAGAAAATTTTCAAATATATCCGGTTTGATCTCAAAAAATAAATGGCTTTTGTAGAATCCTTCTATTTTGATGTAAATGGGAACAAATGCACCTAGGATCATGTCAGCCTTCATGTAGGTGTTGGGCTTCCAGTAATCAAAGCATCTCTGGTGAGTCATTTCCCCTAATGTAAACAAAGACTGCAGGAGTAAGAAGAGGCAAAGCAAAGGAAGGGACATGTCAGGGTCTTCACCACACAGAGACAATGTCCTGCAACTAGGCTGAGCTGTGGAGATGATTGGCTTAGGTTATGGAACAGGCTCAGACCTCAACAGTGTCAGAGAAGACTCTGTATGCTACAGCTGGCTCCTGATGTTGCATCAGGCTCTTAAGCTGCACATAGTCTATGGTTCTCATACAAGACGAGGGCACAGACAGAAGCAAAGTCCAGACAACTGAGGATAGGGCAGAGTGCTGAGCTTCTCCTCTAACTGTAACTAGAGTGGCCCTGAATGTGCTGGCTTTTCTTGCTTCTTTTCCCCTCTCATGTATGTGCTCTGGGGATCTCATAGTCCTGGGGCTCTGCACCTGCATCCTCTATGCTGGGGGAAAACATGTTTGTATCTTTCCTTCTTCCCCCACCTCTATGATTTCATAATGGTCCACAGTGACTTTTAAGAGCATCATAGCCTGAGACAGAATTGTGGGTCATCAATCCAGATTGTGTGATTTAGATTGCTGTTTTGGAAGACACAGATAAAAATTATAAACACTGGGAAAAAGCCATAGCTGGCCCCACAAAGCATGCACTTGTAATATTCCATACAATGATTTCACAAGAGGGTGAAGTGGTGATGCCAGTTTCTAGTGTCTGCCATTCAGAAATCCAGTGAACTTCTATGTATCTTGACTCCCTGGTCTGTTCTCTCCTCCTTGTAGAAATAATTATGAAGATGGAGAAAGGAGTAAGGATGTCCAGAAAAAGTACAGAAGATCATTTCCCACCTCAAATATTCAAAATATTAGGGTTCCAAAACAGTAACCTGTGTTCTGCTATTAGTGCACTCTGGTATCTCCTTTCCCCTCTACATTTTGTAAAAATTCACAATGAAATAAAATCATGCTTAATTTCTACACTTCTTCCTCTCTCCTGTAACACTATTCATCAGAAATACAGTTGATATAATTTCATGATTTTGTTTTATATTACAGATAATTATTATATAGTATAAGTCAAATCAAATTTTTGTATATATGTATATATGTTACTTAGGTAGCAACAATTTATGAAAAAGAAAAAGCAAAAGCCAAAGAGAAATGTTTTCTCTGCATTAAAAAATCAAATAATACAATATATTGTATTCATGTGTTGAAGGACAATCAAGTCATTTATAATTGTGTGCACTCTAAATTAATCTTCATTAAACATGAGTGGAGATGTGTCCTTGACCAGCACATGTCATGTGTTATTTTTGTATGTATGATGTTGGAATTACTCAGTGTATACAGTGAATACTCTATTTTTAACTGACTGAGGAATTTTTATGTTATTTTCCCTGCTAACTGTGTAGTGTTAAATTATTTCTGTCTTGGTTAGGGTTTCTATTATTCTTATAAAAGAAAACAATTAATTTTTGTGCATCTCTTACACTTCTGAGGTTTACTTCATTATCATCATGGTGAGAAGAAAGGCTGCATACAGGTAGACATGTCTCTACAGCAGGAGCTGAGAGTCCCTACATATTGACTTGTAAGTAACATGAAGTGATCTGATTCACTAATCTTGAGCATATATGAGAACTCAAAGCCTGCCTCCACAGTGACACACTTTCTCCAATTAGGCCACACCCATACCAACAAAAACATACCTCCTAATAGTGCCTCTCTTTGGGGAGCCATCTCTCACCCCAACATTTCCCTCAGAGTACTCTTGAGTAGAAGCAGCAGGAAATATTAGTTAGAAGGATAGAGAGGAGAGAAACAGAGTGAAATGCAGGATAGTCTCAAGAGGGTCTGGGTCCTAATCCATCGGACCTCGACTATCTCTGCCCTAGGATATTTAAAGGAATACCAAGGGGTGGAAGAAAAGGCCTCCCTCCTGCCCTCACAAAGCCAAGTTCAGACCATCTCAGACACCTGCACTCAGGCCCATGGTCCAATCATTCTCTCTATGCAGACCTGCTGGGTAAAGCCACTAGGAAACCTAAAAATGGGCTCCAATAGGTCTCCCCTTCTTAATATATAAAAAACAACAACCCCCCATTAAGAGCTCACAGCAATCTCCCTACCTGTCATGCCTCCCAGTATGGGAGTAGAGGATGATAAAGATGGCATTTCTTTTTCAAAATGGGACTAAGGTGACTAAAGCAGTCTTGGCTGCACAAGCCTTTTAAAACAAAAAAATCCTGATGCAACTGCATCAGTCTTAAAAACATCAATAGCTTCATCATTAACATTAAAAGGTTAACATAATTCTAACATGAATATCACTATACACACTTAACAATTCTCTCAATCTTACATCTAAAAGCAAACTCTTATCTTAGGATACACTTCTAATGTATTCACATCAAACTTAAACACTTCTGTAACTTCACCAAACCATGGTGCATTAATACGAATAGGTTAGCATAATAATTCTAGCATGAACATCACTATACACCATTATAATTCCTACAAATACATATTCAAAGTCAATATTCTCACTATATCCATTAATACTTTCTTACAAACCTAATTTCTTAATAGAACTATATAAAACATATCATTAATTCACCCAAGTAGCACTAAAATATTTTTAAATTAAATAGACTGAGGAATATTAACACTCCCTCTTTTCTTTATAATTTTTTAGAAAAAAAGAAAAAACCCCAAATTTCTCTATTTAAATAGCTCCATTTTAAGTAGTTCCATTTTTACATAAACAGTTCCATTTTTAACACAAAACAATTCATGAATCACCAAAGTTAGTAAAGCATATATGCATACACAAAACTGCATCTTGAGCCTAAGTAAAAAAAAACACAAATAAATTTCTCCATTTAAACAGTTCCATTTTTAACACAAATAATTCCATAAAACTGTTCCTAAGTCACCACCATGGATACAGTTTGTAAGCATAAGTAAATTCAAAATGTCCCATTGTAAAGAAATCATTACTGTCCAACTCATTTCTTAAGTCCAAAAATTCAAATAGTAAATTATGGTACCAGCCTTCCAAATATGAAGAAACCCATAACCAAACCTTTTTTGTAGTTTTATCTCATTTTTTTGAAGTTCAAATACATTCTGGTACTAGAATTCCACTTCCAAATATGAAGAAACATTTGACAGTCAAAAACTTCTTGCAGCTGACAATTTTAGTTCAAACAAGCATCTCTGCATCTTTAGTTCTCAGGCCAGAGACATTTTTAGTTACAGCAGCTTTTTATGGCAGTTTTTCCTTCATGGTGAAAGCTGTTAGTTCCATAAGAGCTGGTTGGTGCAAAGTCCTCTCAAAAGAGACTTTCTTTTAGCTATCAAATAGAAACTGCAACGTTTTTGCTGCTAGCTCAGGGTTTTCTGTGCTGTGTTGATGTTACACAGGTCTCAGCTGGGGATGCCTAGCCATGGCCATTGTGCTGGCTCTGGCATCTGCCATTCTTAGCAGTCTGACATTTCTGAAACAGCTCAGACTGCTAGCTTGTAGTTCGATATGGACAGTGTTTTCTGTGTCCCAGGTTCCTTAATCATATACATTAAGCATAGACTCACATTTAACATTCACACTTTTTCACAAACTTGCATTCAACATATACTTATTTATATTCTTACAAGCTTATATTCTTAAGGGAACTCTACAAGACTACCTTAGCAAATATACTTCTTATATTCATACAAGCTTATATTCTTAAAGAAATTCTATAGGACTACCATACAAGTTAATATTCTTACTACATATCTTAAGGGAATTCTATAGATCTATTTTATAAACTTATATTCTTAAGAACTATTAAGCAAACTCTCTACAGGGCTACCACTAGCAAATATCTAACTTGGCAAACACCTAAAAAATTTCTTAACATTTACATTATCTTCCAACAAGACAGAGAGTAATTTTTCAAATCCCAAAAAAGAATGAGAAGAAACACCTTCTAAGGGGCATAAGGTATATCTAAGTGACTTTGTAGTGTCATTGTTAAGGCTGCAATCCTTGGTGTAAAATTAATTTTTCCTAGTCATCTTTCTCACCAGGCTCTCTCAGCTGTCCCTGAACCAGCAGAAAAGGTGCTTAGCAGCAAACAGTTTCAAACTAGAGGCTGTCCCTTTACACAAATTCATAGCAGCTTCCCTGTGCCATAATTCAGACAAATGTTCCTGTTACAGCAGAACTTTTGGTTTGCTTTACCAAAAGCTTGGCTTCGGGTTTAGGGTAAAATTACCATATTGAACTACTGTAAAGCTCTTAGCAAAAATTTTTTGCACAGCTATTAGGCAATATAAGGCATTTTCTCAAAGGGACCTGTATGTCAGATGTGTTACTGGTCAAAGGCAAAGCAGCTCTGAGCTCACATTCCTTTTAGCTTTTCATAGGAGCTGACATTCAACAAACTCTTAAGACAATTTTCCTCCTTAATTTTTTAAAAGCTGTATTTTAACTTTACTATGAGCATCTTTTAATGCTATCAGTGTTTCTCTGGAAACTTAAAAACAACTCAATCTCATAAGATTTTTTTTCTTTTAAATTATATCTTGTGAGGCAAGCTGTTTGTTTGCTCTCAACTTTTTGGAGAGTAAACCTACGCTTTCTAGTAATGCTTAGGAAAGAAACTTTATTTTGAGTTAAAAAAAGAAGTGTTTCCAGGCAGCATCGCCATCTTTAGTGGAAAAACTACCTTTCCCAGAATGCATTTCTCTTATATCAGCCTGCAGTTATGAGCTACCTTTCAGATTCCTATTCCCACAAATCTTTCAGGTCCAGGAGTGAACTCCTGGTCCCCTTTTACCAGACTTGTGTTCATACTTTTAGCCTGGGAGATTTGAGTCAATTCTTTTTTTTTTTTTTTTTTTTTTTTGGCTTCTTCACCATGGGAGATGGAAAGATTTCTGTGCTCCCTGAGCTGCCCTAGGTAGGTGTTTTTCTTTCATCTGATATTGGCCCCAGATCAGATTCACACATGCCCCATTAGTATGCACAGAGGGGTGTGGCTAGAGTTTTTCCTGCCTTGCCCACAGTCAGGACAAATCTCTGTCACCCGCCAGTCCCACAACCGCTCAGACCCAACCAAGTAAACACAGAGACTTATATTGGTTACAAACTGTATGGCCGTGGCAGGCTTCTTGCTAACTGTTCTTATATCTTGAATTAATCCATTTCAATAAGCCTATACCTTGCCACGTGGTTCGTGGCTTACCAGCATCTTCACATGCTGCTTGTCCTGGTGGCGGCTGGCAGTGTCTCCTTCTCTCTCAGCCTTCCACTTCCCAGCTGTATTCTCCTCCTTGTCCCACCTATACTTCCTGACTAGCCACTGGCCAAACAGTGTTTTATTTATTGACCAATCAGAGTAACACATTTGCCATACAGAACATTCCACAGCAGAGGGGAGCATCCCTAATACCAAAATTCTCTCTGGGCCTGTTCATTTACCTCAACCAGTGAAAAGGAACAAAAGCACTTAAAGTAGAGCTTTCCTGAAGCTCCTTCAGAGAGACTTTCCCTAAAAGATCTTTATCTAGTCCTGCTGGTTCCTTCCTCCCAGAAGCAGAGCTTCAGATGCCTCAGGCTGCAGTTCTGTTCCTCTGTTAGCTGCCTCTGGAGGTAGGAGCTTTACTCTGTTTCTGTTTTCAGGGTCTGTGTAGTTTGTGTTCATAAATCAAGCTTCTGCTTTTCATCAAGGGAGGTTTTTGTAATCCCTAAGCTCACATTTGGACAGGTGTACTTCCCTAATCAGACCTTTCACCTGGATTAGTTCCCCAGTGGTTTGTGTTCATCTGTCCTTGCAATCTTACTCCCAGACGCAACAACCCCTCAGGGCTTCACTCCCTCACCTCACTGGGAGTCAGTGAGGGAAACCAAAAGTGCTTGAAACAAAGCTTTTCTCAGAAAGGTCCTTTCTCTGACAGAAAAGAGTTTTACTCCTGGATAGTTCTTCATTCTGTCCTGGCTCATTTCTTCCCCACAGATGGAGTTTCTGATGCTGCCACTACTGCTGCTGCAGACAGGGCTCAGCTTTATTGCTTTCTCCAAGCCAGGAACTTCCTCAAGCTGCCATGCACTTTCTCGAGCATCTTTGGTTAGGTTCTAATTGTGAAGGGATTTTTGATCACTGTTTACTGGCTAGAAGAGTCAGAACTTTAGCAGAGAGGATTTGCCCTGTTCTAAGAGGTTTGTTGTTTTTTCTTAGAGTGAACCACAGGTGAATTCCTGCACTAATATCTCCAGTTGATTCTTATTTTTTGTCCTTTCAGAAATAGAAACTGAGAAAGTTCTGAAACCTTTTCAGTTTTTTAGACAGAGATTAAGTTTTTTTTTTTTTTATTTTGCAATACAATTCAGTTCTACATATCAGCCATGGATTCCCTTGTTCTCCCCCCTCCCATCCCCTTCACCTTCCCCCCAGCCCCCCCCCCATTCCCATCTCCTCCAGGGCAAAGCATTCCCCACAGACTGAGATCAACCTGGTAGACTCAGTCCAGGTAGGTCCAGTCCCCTCCTCCCAGGCCGAGCCAAGCAATCCTGCATAGGCCCCAGGTTTCAAACAGCCAACTTATGCAATGAGCACAGGACCCGGTCCCACTGCCTGGATGCCTCCCAAGCAGATCAAGCCAATCAACTGTCTCACCCATTCAGAGGGCCTGATCCAGTTTGGACCCCTCAGACATTGGTTCATAGTTCATGTGTTTCCATTCATTTGGCTATTTGTCCCCGTGCTTTATCCAACCTTCGTGGCAACAATTCTCGATCATATAAACCCTCCTCATTCTCGCTAATTGGCCTCCCAGAGATCCACCCAGGGCCTAGTCATGGATCTCTGCATCAGGATCCCTCAGTTGTTGGATAAGGTTTCTAGCATGACAATTAGGGTGTTTGGCCATCCCATCACCAGAGTAGGTCAGTTCGGGCTGTCTCTCGACCATTGCCAGCAGTCTGTTGTGTGGGTATCCTTGTGGATTTCTGTGGGCCTCTCTAGTACTTTGCTTCTTCCTATTCTCATGTGGTCTTCATTTACCATGGTCTCCTATTCCTTGTTCTCCCTCTCTGTTGTTGATCCAGCTGGGATCTCCCACTCCCCCAAGCTCTCTTTCCCTCGACACTCGCCTTTCACTACCCCCACTCATGTCCAGGCTGTTCATGTAGATCTCATTCCATTTCTCTGTCATTGGGCGATCCCTGTGTCTTTCTTGGGGTCCTGTTTTCCAGGTAGCCTCCCTGGTGATGTGAGTAGCAGACAAGTCATCCTTGTTCCACATCTAGTATCCTCCTATGAGTGAGTACATACCATGTTTGTCTTTCTGAGTCTGGGTTACCTCACTCAGGATGATTTTTTCTAGATCCATCCATTTGTCTACAAACCTCATGATGTCATTGTTTTTCTCTGCTGAGTAGTATTCCATTGTGTATATGTACCACATTTTGTTTATCCATTCTTCAGTTGAAGGTCATCTAGATTGTTTCCATGTTCTGGCTATTACAAACAATGCTGATATGAACATAGCTGAACAAGTGCTCTTGTGGTGTGGTTGAGCATTCCTTGGGTATATGCCCAAGAGTGGTATAGCTGGATCTTGGGGGAGATGGATTCCCAATTTTCTAAGAAAGTGCCATATTGATTTCCAAAGTGGTTGTACAAGCTTGCATTCCCACCAGCAGTGGAGGAGAGTTCCCCTAGCTCCACATCCGCTCCAGCATAAGGTGTCTTCAGTGTTTTTGATCTTAGCCATTCTGACAGGCTTAAGGTGGTATCTCAGAGTTGTTTTGATTTGCATTTCCCTGATGATTAGGGATGTTGAGCAATTCCTTAAATGTCTTTCAGCCATTTGAGTTTCCTCTGTTGAGAATTCTCTGTTTAGTTCTATAGCCCATTTCTTAATTGGACTGTTGGGCATTTTGATGTCTAATTTCTTGAGTTCCTTATATATTCTGGATATCAGTCCTCTGTCAGATGTGGGGTTGGTGAAGATCTTTTCCCATTCTGTAGGCTGTCGCTTTGCCTTGTTGACCGTATCCTTTGCTCTACAAAAGCTTCTCAGTTTCAAGAGGTCCCATTGATTGATTGTTTCTCTCAGAGTCTGTGCTACTGGTGTTCTATTTAGGAAGTGGTCTCCTATGCCAATGCGTTCAAGACTACTTCCTATTTTCTCTTCTAGCAGGTTCAGAGTAGCTGGATTTATGTTGAGGTCCTTGATCCATATGGACTTAAGTTTTGTGCATGGTGATAGATATGGATCTATTTGCAACCTTCTACATGTTGATATCCAGTTTTGCCAGCACCATTTGTTGAAGATGCTTTCTTTTTTCCATTGTGCACTTTTGGCTTCTTTGTCAAAAATTATATGTTCATAGGTGTGCGGATTAATGTCAGGGTCTTCAATTCGATTCCATTGGTCCACATGTCGGTTTTTATGCCAGTACCAATTGTTTTTATTACTGTAGCTCTATAGTAGAGCTTGAAGTCAGGGATCGTGATGCCTCCAGAGGTTGTGTTATTGTACAGGATTCCTTTGGCTATCCTGGGTTTTTTGTTTTTCCATATGAAGTTGAGTATTATTCTTTCCAGGTCTGTGAAGAATTGTGTTGGTATTTTGATGGGGATTGCATTGAATCTGTAGATTGCTTTTGGTAAGATTGCCATTTTTACTATGTTAGTCCTACCTATCCATGAGCATGGGAGATCTTTCTATTTTCTGACATCTTCTTCAATTTCTTTTTTCAGGGACTTAAAGTTCTTGTCATATAGGTCCTTCACTTGCTTGGTTAGTGTTTACCCCAAGGTATTTTATGTCATTTGTGGCTATAGTAAAGGGTGATATATCTCTGATTTCCTTCTCCACTTCTTTGTCCATTGTATATAGGAGGGCTACTGATTTTTTTGAGTTGATCTTGTATCCTGATCTTCTTGCTGAAGGTGTTTATAAGCTGTATCAGTTCCTTGGTGGAATCTTTGGGGTCTCTCAAGTATATTATCATGTCATCTGCAAATAGGGAAAGCTTGACTTCTTCCTTTCCAATTTGTATCCCCTTAATCTCCTTATGTTGTCTTATTGCTCTGGCTAGAACTTCAAGTAATATATTGAATAAGTATGGGGAGAGGGGACAGCCTTGCCTCGTTCCTGATTTTAGTGGAATTGCTTTGAGTTTCTCTCCATTTAATTTGATGTTGGCTGTTGGCTTGCTGTAAATTGCCTTTATTATGTTTAGGTATGTTCCCTGTATTCCTGATCGCTCCAAGACCTTTATCATGAAGGGGTGTTGGATTTTGTCAAATGCCTTTTCTGCATCCAGTGAGATGATCATGTGGTTTTTTTCTTTGAGTTTGTTTATATGGTGTATTACATTGACGGACTTTCGAATGTTGAACCACCCTTGCATCCCTGGAATGAAACCTACTTGATCATGGTGGATAATTGTTTTGATGTGTTCTTGGAGTCTGTTTGCCAGTATTTTATTGAGTATTTTTGCATCAATGTTCATGAGGGAGATCGGTCTGTAGTTCCCTTTCTTTGTTGTATCCTTGTTTGGTTTAGGAATCAAGGTAATTGTAGCCTTGTAGAAGGATTTTGGTAATGTTCCTTCTGTTTCTATTGTGTGGAACAATTTAGAGAGTATTGGTATTAACTCTTCTTTGAAGATCTGGTAGAATTCTGCACTGAAACCATCTGGTCCTGGGCTTTTTTTGGTTGGCAGACTTTTAATGACTGTTTCTATTTCATTAGGGGTTATTGGACTATTTAAATAGTTTATCTGGTCTTGATTTAACTTAGGTATGTGGTACCTATCCAGAAAGTTATCCATTTCTTTTAGGTTTTCCAGTTTTGTCGAATAGAGGTTTTTGAAGTATGACCTGATGATTCTCTGGATTTCCTCAATGTCTGTTGTTATGTCCCCCTTTTCATTTCTGATTTTGTTGATTTGGGTGCTCTCTCTCTGTCTTTTGGTTAGTTTGGATAAGGGCTTGTCTATCTTGTTGATTTTCTCAAAGAACCAACTCTTTGTTTCATTAATTTTTTGTATTGTTCTCTTTGTTTCTATTTTATTGATTTCAGCTCTCACTTTGATAATTTCCTGGCGTCTATTTTTCCTGGGAGACTTTGCTTCTTCTTGTTCTAGAGCTTTCAGGTGTGCTGTTAAGTCACTAGTGTGAGATTTCTCCAACTTATTTATGTGGGCATTTAGTGCTATGAATTTCCCTCTTAGTACTGCTTTCATAGTGTCCCATAAATTTGGATATGTGGTGTCTTCATTTTCATTGATCTCTAGGAAGTCTTTAATTTCTTTCTTTATTTCTTCCTTAAGCCATTGGTGATTCAGTTGGGTATTATTCAGTTTCCATGAGATTGCAGGTTTTCTGTAGTTTTTGTTGTTGTTGAAATCCAACTTTAGACCATGGTGGTCTGATAGAACACAGGAGGTTATTCCAATTGTTTTGTATCTGTTTAGATTTGTTTTGTGGCCAAGTATGTGGTCGATTTTAGAGAAAGTTCCATGGGGTGCTGAGAAGAAGGTATATTCTTTTTTGTTAGGATGGAATGTTCTGTAGATATCGATTAAGTCCATTTGAGTCATGACATCAGTTAAGTCCTTTATTTCTCTGTTAAGTTTCAATTTGGGAGATCTGTCCAGTGGTGAAAGTGGGGTGTTGAGGTCTCCCACTATTAATGTGTGGGGTTTTATATGTGATTTAAGCTTTAGTAACGTTTCTTTTACATATGTGGGTGCCCTTGTGTTTGGGGCATAAATATTCAGAATTGAGACTTCATCTTGGTGGATCTTTCCTGTGATGAGTATGTAATGCCCTTCTTGATCTCTTTTGATTGATTTTAGTTTGAAGTCTATTTTGCTGGATATCAGGATGGCTACACCCGCTTGTTTCTTAAGACCGTTTGATTGGAAAGTCTTTTCCCAGCCTTTTATTTTTAGGTAGTGTCTATCTTTGAATTTGAGATGTGTTTCTTGTATGCAGCAGAAAGATGGGTCCTGCTTTCGTATCCATTCTGTAAGCCTATGTCTTTTTATAGGTGAATTAAGTCCATTGATATTGAGGGAAATTAATGACCAGTGATTGTTCATTCCTGTTATTTTTTGGTGGTGATGTGTGGGTACTTCCATATGTTGGGGTTTACTGCTGTGGCTTTATCTGTTGCCTGTGTTTTCGAGGGTGTATCTGACTTCCTTAGGTTGGAATGTTCCTTCTAGCGCTTTCTGTAGGGCTGGGTTTGTGGATAAGTATTGTTTAAATCTGGCTTTGTCATGGAATGTCTTGTTCACTCCATCCATGGTGATTGAAAGTTTTGCTGGGTATATTAGTCTAGGCTGACATCCATGGTCTCTTAGTGTCTGCATTACATCTGTCCAGGTCCTTCTGGCTTTCAAAGTCTCCATTGAGAAATCAGGTGTTATTCTGATGGGTTTGCCTTTATATGTCACTTGGCCTTTTTCCTTTGCTGCTCTTAATATTCTTTCTTTATTCTGTACGTTATTTGTTTAACTATTATGTGGCAAGGGGACTATTTTTGGGGGTCTAATCTGTTTGGTGTTCTATAAGCTTCTTGTATCTTCATAGGCATTTCCTTCTTCAAGTTGGGAAAGTTTTCTTCTATGATCTTGTTGAATATATTTTCTGTGCCCTTGAGTTGGTATTCTTCTCCTTCTTCGACCCCTATTATTCTTAGGTTTGGTCTTTTCATGGTGTCCCAAATTTCTTGGACATTTTGGTTCATGACTTTGTTGGCTTTAGTGTTTTCTTTGACTGATGAATCTATTTCTTCTACTGTATCTTGAACGCTAGAGATCCTCTCTTCCATCTCTTGCATTCTGTTGATTATACTTGCATCTGAAGTTCCCAATTGTTTACTCAGATTTTCTATTTCTAGCATTCCCTCTGTTTGTGTCTTCTTCATTTTTTCTATTTCCCTTTTCAGGTCTTGGACTGTTTCCTTCATTTGTTTCATTGATTTTTCTTGATTTTCTCTCAGTACTTTATTGTTTCTTCCAGGACTTTATTGATTTCTTCTAATTTGTTTGCCCTTTCCTCTAGTTGTTTACAGCGTTCTTCACATTTTTTTGTCTTTTCCTCTACACAAGCCTCTAGCTTCTTCATGATGTCATTCATAAGGCTGTTTTCTTCTGCTTCTTCCAATTTCTGATGTTCAGGTCTAGGTGTTGGAGGAGGGCTAGGGCCTGGTGATGCTGTATTGCTATTCATTTTGTTGTATATATTTCTGCCTTGACGTCTGCCCATCTCCCTGTGGTTCGTTCTTGGCCTTATCTGCACACTTGGTTCAGACAGAGCTGACAGATTTAGGAAGTCTCTCTCTCTTGTCCAGATGGGAGCTCTCTTGTCCAAATTGGAAGTCCGGGGCAGGATGAGAGCTTCTCTCTCTCTCTCTCTCTCTCTCTCTCTCTCTCTCTCTCTCTCTCTCTCTCTCCCCCCCAGAGGGGAAGTCCGGGGCAAGATGGGAGCTGGTGGGCCGGCCTCTAAGTCTCAGGAAGAGGCTTGGGGCTCAGGCGGATGGGCGTGGGGGCAGGGCGTGGAGACTGCAGGGTCTGCCAGGGGTCTTGGAGAAGGGGATCCTTCCCGGTGGGGCTAGCAGGGAACCTGCCCAGTGGCCAGAACCTGGGGACAAGTTGGGCAGGTCTTCCCTGGAGTGGCTAGTGCCCAGGGATGGGGTCCAGGGCAAGGAAGGGCACTCACCTGTGCTCCAAAAGGGAAGTCCAGGGCAAGATGGGAGCTGGGGGCTGGCCTCTAAGTCTCAGGAAGAGGCTTGGGGGCTCAGGCGGATGGGCGTGGGGGCAGGGCGTGGAGACTGCAGGGTCTGCCAGGGGTCTTGGAGAAGGGGATCCTTCTCAGTGGGGCTAGCAGGGAACCTGCTCAGTGGCCAGAACCTGGGGACAAGTTGGGCAGGTCTTCCCTGGAGTGGCTGGTGCCCAGGGATGGGGTCCAGGGCAAGGAAGGGCACTCACCTATGCTCCAAAAGGGAAGTCCGGGGCAAGATGGGCGAGATTAAGTTTTTTAAGAAAGCTTTTAGCTTGAGAGAAACACTACGAAGTTTTTTCCTAGAAAGTTTTTAGTTTGAGAGAGACCAAATTTCCCCAAGACTTCTAAACTTTGGTTTATTTCAACCATGTTTTTACCTCAGGGAGAATTACTTTCTCCTGCCACTAGAGACCAACAACTACCCACAGGAATCTTTTTCTGCCCAATAAGCTTAAGGAAGAGCTTTTTTCTTCCCAGTTTGTGTTCATAGCCCTAAAATTAGAAAATTATAGACTTGGTTTCTCTGTCTTGTAGCTTAATATATTCTAAGTTTTCCTTATGCTATTTTTCTAAATTTTTTCTACACTGCCTTACTCTAAGTTTCTTCCTCCACTGTATTGCTACACTCTACCTCCCTTATATTTCATACATAGAAATTAAGAGAGAGAGAGAGAGAGAGAGAGAGAGAGGAGAGAGAGAGAGAGAGAGAGAGAGAGAGAAATCTTATTAGAGAAGATTCTATGCTGCAGCCTTATACACGAACATCCTTCTAGTCCATTTTTTCTTTTTCTCCTGAGGATAAAACCCCCCACCCTAATTAACTTTTTTTTACTACAAAACCAGGTCAGACCCTCTTTACCTGGCAGGGCCTAACTCTTTCTTTCACCAAGCAGTTTGGATATTTCTGTTTGTCTTAATCCCTGTTCAGTGGTGACATCTGTGGGGGTCCATCCATCATGCTCACATTTTCCTCAGTATTCTTGAGTAGGTGCAGCAGGAAATATTAGTTAGATGGATAGAGAGGAGAGAAACAGGGAGAAATGCAGGATAGCCTCATAGGGCCTGGATCCTAATCCATCAGACCTTGACACTCTCTGCCCTAGGGTATTTAAAGGAATGCCAAGGGGTGGAGCACAAGACCTCTCCCCAGCACAGTCAAGTGCAGACCATCTCAGACACCTGCACTCAGGCTCGTGGTCCAATCATCCTCTCTATACAGACCTGCAGGGTAAAGTCACTAGGAAACCTGAAAATGGGCTCCAACAACCTTCGCTTTGGGAGCCATTTTCTTATAAACCATCACATTCTACTCACTGGCCTCAAAAATTGTAACAAATTAATGCAAAAATACTTTCAGTCCAACTTCAAAAGTCTGCATAGTCAGTAACACTACCAAATTCATTTAAAAGTCTGAAGTTCAAAGGCTCTTCTGAGATTCATTTAATATCTTAATTCTAATCACCTCTAAAAATCAAAATACAAAATCAGATAATATATTTTCATCATGTAATGATGGCACAGGATATACATTACCTCTCCAAAATAGAGAATTGAGCTCAATGAGGAACTATTGGACCAAAGCAAGATCAAAAACCAGCAGAGCAAACTCCAAACTCTGCAACTCTATGTCTAATGTCAGAAAGCTCTTCAGATCACCAACCATGTCCAACTTTGTTGACTGCAAACACACTTCTTTCTCTTGGGCCATTTTCACTCCCTGTTATCAGCTCCCCTAGGCAGGTATTGTAAGACTCTGGCATCCCCAACATCATAGAGTCTCCAATGCAATCCAGGCTACAACTTCAAAGCATCACACAATGGCCTCTCTAGGCCTCCACTCAGGGACAACACTGACACATGTCTGGACTCAGTGACTTTCCTTTGCACATGGGCAGTTTCCATTGCTCCTTTCTTCTATCCTTAACTACAGAACCATATGGATGGAGCTGCCAAGTTCTGCTGCTTCCTGGGACTGAAACATGCACCCCATCATTTAAACACATCTACACTAACTTTCTGTTTTCAATGAGTGCCTTCACACCTCAATTTGGGTGTTCTGAAACTTACTCTTTGACCAGGCTGGCCTCAAACTGAGAGTTTTGCTAGCCTCTGCCTTCCAGGTGCTAGGATTAAAGACATGTACCATCACACCTGGATCTAAGCTTTTCTTTATTTCCTTTTCACAAGTTGGAAACTTAGCTGGGTAGGATCTTGCCCTGAGGTTACCACTCCATTTATACCATTACTAAATCTGTGTATCTCTTTGCTCAGCTTGCTCCTTTTTATTATGAATCTTTATTAGAGTTACCACTAATAACCACAGGACAAGAGTCTATACCAGGCTGTTTTTAGATTTTTTTCTGCCAGTGGAATTAATCCAAATTATTTCATATCTCTTCACTTTAGCCTCAGGCAGACTCTTCTGACAAGGGCAAAAATCAAGCACATTCTTTGCCAAACTATCAAAAGAATAATCTCTTGGCCATATATTAATATTCTTCTATTCTGTAACCTCTTGAGCAAGGCCCCAGAGGTTCATCAAATCATACTAAGCACCACCATGTTCCATGCTCATATTAGTATGGCTCATTAAGCAGGACTTAAAGTTTTCAACTGCTTTTCTAATCCACTGTTCCAAGGTCCATATTTCATCAAAAAATCATGGTCAGGTCTATCACAGCATTACCTCAGTCCCTGGTACCAACTTCTGTCTTAGTTATCGTTTCTATTTCGGTGAAGAGACACCATGACCACAGCAAGTATTGTAAAGGAAAACATTTAATTGTGGTGCCTCACTTACAATTCTGAGGTTTAGTTCATTATCATAATGGTGGGAAGCAAGGGAGCATGGAGGCAGACATGGTGCTAGAGCAAGAGCTGATAGTCTTCACATATTGACTCACAGGCAACAGGAAGTGGGTATTATCTTGAGAATATATGAGTCTTCAAAGCCTGCCTCCAAAGTGACACACTTCCTCCAATAAGGCCACAACCTACTCCAACAAGGCCTTGGCTTCTAATAGTCCAATCCCTTTGGTGGCCATTTTCTTTTAAACCATCACACCCTCTAAATTATTTTTCAGGCTCCACTTTCTTGTAATGTCTCCTTCTGTCCTTTTATCCAGTAGAGATATCTATCCTTGATGGTAAAGCATTTTTAATAGATAAAGAAGAAGGATGGATCTTGTTTTCTAATCCATTATGCTAATCTGTGTCCTATTATTGGGGAATTGAATCTATTCTAGTTGAGAGTTTTCCATGAATAATGGTTATTGATTCTTGTTATTTTGTTATAGTAGTGTGGATTTTTCTCCAACTTTTGATTTGTCTCTCTGGTGATATTTATTCCCCTTTTCACCTTAGGTGTGTTTAACCTCTTCAGACTGAAGTTTTCCTTCTATTGCCTTCTGTAAAGTTGGAGGTATAGATAAATATTGCTTACATTTGATTTTATCATGGAATTTTTGTATTTCTCCCTTTTTTCTGATTGAAAGTTCTCCTGGGTATAGTAGTCTGTGTCTCTTAATGTTTGTATTACATCTATTTAGAGCCTTCTGGGTTTTAGAGTCTCCCTTTAGAGGACAGGTGTTATTCTAATGGGGCTGAATTTGTATATTATTAGTCTTTTCCCCTTACAGCTTCCAATAATCCTTCATTTTTCTGTACACTTACTATTTGATTATTATGTGTTGATGGTAATTTCTTTTATGGTCCAGTCTTATTTGGTGTTCTGCATGCTTCTTGTAACTTTAAGGCCCTCCTTCTTTAGGATGAGGACATTTTCTTCTATCATTTTGCTGAAAATATTTTTTGACCTTAGCATGACTCTAGTTTTCTTCCTTCATTTCTATTAAGCATAGATTATTTTTCACACTATCTTACTATTCCTGGAGTTTTTCATATATTTTTTTTCAGTTAACATTTCCTTTAACTGAAGAATCCCCAATGATAGGAGTCAGAGAAGTAGTACAGGCCCCTGCAATAGGATCATTTTTTTCTAATTGAATGTCCATTTTTTTTTCGGTTTTATTTTTTTCTGGAGATGAGTCCCTTAACATTGAGTTATTATCAAAAGATGGATACTAATCCTTGATTTTTTAGGTTCTATGTGTGAGACTTGGTTTTTTGTAACTGATTAAAATTTATTCCTATTTAACTACAGTCACTTAGAGCCATTTAATCTTGTTTTAAATAGAAAATACAGGCCAACAAAGTACAACAAAGAAACTGTGGTAGTTTGAACAGCCATATCCCATTCGGGCTCATATATTAAATGCTTGGTCATTAGTGAGTGGCCCTGATTGACAGGAATTAGGAGGTGTGGCCTTTTTGGAACAGGTGTCGCCTTGTTGGAGGAGCAATGTTATTGGGTGTAGGCTCTGTCATTTCAGAAGACCAAGCCAGGCCCAGAGGCTCTCTCTCTCTCTCTCTCTCTCTCTCTCTCTCTCTCTCTCTCTCTCTCTCTCTCTCTCTCTCTCTCTCTCTCATCCTGCTATCTACGGGTCTCAATGTGGAACTCCCAGTAACTTCTCCAATGCCATGCTTGCCTCCAGGCTACCACACTACCTGCCATTCTGTAAATTGACTAAACCTCTGAAACTGTAAGCCAACACTAATTAATTTTTTTCCCTTGTAAGTTTTGCCATGTCATAGTGTCTCTTAACTGCAGTAGCATACTCATTAAGACAGTAACCAGTTGATTATATTTTCCAATATAATTTCCATTTACTCTCTTGGCTGCAAATATAAACAAAGAAATGTTATTCATAATATTTTTATTATTTACTTTTGGAGATTATGATATAATTACATCATTTCTTCCTTTTTCATTTCCCACTCTGAATCTTCTAATATACCTACTGCTGATTTTATTCAAATTCATCCATGGCCTGTATGGTGATTAATTTTCATTACATATTTATGTGTTTATACACACAGAGTGACACACACACAAACACACACACAAATACCATCTGCTCAGTATGTATATTTTTACTTGAAATTACATTTTCAGGGCTGATCATTGGTAAATGATCATTTAATAATCAATTGATGTGTTCTTCCATGGGGAAGAGTGTCACAGAAAATGACACAGAGACTTATAATTAATTATTAAAGAGCAGCCTACTGCTTAGACTTGTCCCCCTAGCTCCTATAACTTAAATTAACCCATGTCTTTTAATCTAATTGATTTTATGTGGCTCAATTATCTTTACTCTGTAATGTCCATCCTGCTTTCTCTCCATCTGGCTGGTGACCCTGCCTTTCTTATTCCCAGCACTCTCTCTCTACAGAAATCCCTGCTCTAACTCTTGCTAGCTATTGGCCATTGAGCTTTTCATCAAACCACAGTAACACATCTACACACAGTTGTAAGTAGAGTTTTCCTGCCTGGCCCTTGGTCAGGGCAAGTCTCTCTCACCTGCCAGTCCCACAGCCGCTCAGACCCAACCAAGTAAACACAGAGACTTATATTGTTTACAAACTGTGTGGCCATGGCAGGCTTCTTGCTAACTGTTCTTACAGCTTAAATTAATCCATTTCCATAAATCTATACCTTGCCATGTGGCTTGTGGCTTACCAGCATCTTCACATGCTGCTTGTCCTGGTGGCGGCTGGCAGTGTCTCTCTCTCAGCCTTCCACTTCCCAGCTTTATTCTCCTCCTTGTCCTGCCTATACTTCCTGCCTGGCCACTGGCCAATCAGTGATTTATTTATTGACCAATCAGCAACACACTTGACATACAGACCATCAAACAGCACACAGTGTAAAGGAATATTCCACAATATCCCTTCCCACTTTTTCTAAATAAAAAAAAGGTTTAAACTCTAACACAGTAAGATTATAATCAATAAGAACAATATCAGGTAAGAATTACATTCACAATGTCCTGTCCATTTGTATTTGTCAAATTTGGAGAAAATACTCAATTATCTGTCCTATCTTAATCCAGTTTTATACCTAAACCATTTTTGTCACAACCTGTGATACCATCCTAAAAATATCTTTTTAGACCTTAAAACATCTTTTTGGAAAAACAATTTAAGCTTTTATGTTTCTCAACCTTATAAATTTTATGCCTCATAGGTAAGTTTCTTTTCCGAATTTAGCAACAAAGGAAATTGTAAAACTATAACTATCTATATCATAGACTCAAGAAGGACAGAATATTAATTGACTAAAGAGGAAGTGCAGAGAAATCAACTTCCAAAACCAAGAGAAATGACAGAAACAGCTGGCTGCCTGGTCAGTCACCCAAGTTTCCTCTGTAAAGCTGGGTAATTCATCTTTGGCCTACAGGCCTAGCACATGTGACAGACTTTTCTGTAAAGCAGGAATTTTGGAGGATTCTCCTTCCTTGTCTCGACAAAGTTTGGCAGACACTTTCCTTGGTATGCAGCTTATCCACTTTGGACAGTGCACTGTCAGCAGTTGAGGCAAGGGCAGTTTCTTATCCAAATGGCTAGCTTTGCCACAAAGAAAGCAAACTCCATATGGAGGTTCTTCAATATCCATCATGCTTTTCTGCAACAAATTGATGCTGACAGGAGCAGAAATGTCTCACTGTCAAAAAATACCCTTATGTTATTAAAACATTTCAATGCCATATTTGTAGTATTTGAAGATCACCTATCTACCTAAATTGTATTTCTGTATCAACTTGAAACATACATACCATCATTTTATAAATTTGATATTTATAGAGTATTATTAACCCATATTACTTTATTATCCTAAATATCTTTCAAAGATGAAAACTTTACATTACTCTTACAAATGAGCTGCATATGTATAGTACAAGAATAGAAACATATATACAGTATAACAAAAATAATGTTAATTCATATCAATAAACAAAAATGTCTTAAACAATATAGTAAAAACATAAAGTATACATACAGTATAACAAAAGCAACCTTAATTTGTATTAATATACAAAAATTCATAACAACGTGCTATATTTGAGACTAGACATTTTCAAAAGTAGACTCAACAATCCATCCTTTTAACCCATGATTTCTATACTATATTCCCTCTTTCCCTTCAGAAAGAGATTCCTGAATCTAATCTCCTTTGTTTAGCTTTTTCCCTGGCCATGTCCAGCAGCAATATGTAACTAACCCCCCAAATGGTGACAAACATCCATAACCCATTGAATGGCAAAAAAAACACCCACCCTACCTCTTGGGAATGTTGGCATCATATTCTCTATACTGCATCCTGTTGTCTGGGGGTGATGGCCTCTTTGGGGGACCCTGAGAAATAAGAATAAGGTGTAAGTCCTAGTTAGAATAGTCTGTGAGTCTGGGCAATCACAGCCAGCAGCCTTGAAGCTGTTCTGGATGCAGAACTCTGAGGAAACCGCAAGAGAGGTATTATGAAAGGCTGGATCACCTGGACCACCCATTTTCATTTCAAGATCCCCTTGTTCTGAAAACACACAAACTTTCAAAGGTTTTATATATATATATATATATAAACAAAAGTATAGAATTGCAGTGTGTACAAAGCAGGCAAAAATGATTTTTTGTTTTATATTTGAGCAGGTAAAATATACATCAGTGTGTTGGGTTTTTAAGGTTTATTTCCTTATGTCTGTAACCAGGATTTTCAAAGAGTGTCCCCTGATGAAATGTGATCTCTATCAACTTTCAATGAATCCACAGCCCTTTGTTTTCAATGGAAACAAAAGCATAACCTCTTCCCCAATGCAACATATTTTTACTTCCATTTTGAAGTTAACACATTTATAAAATATATAAATTGGTTTAGTTTTGCAGTTTCCATAATCCAATGTCTCTCAGCAGCTATTGTTCACACCTCAGCAATCAAAAAAATTAAAGTCAACAAAACACTACATAGGATCCAGAATCTCTGTTTATTTTCTCTCTATACATGGCTTATGGTTTTATATTATTTTATTTTCTTTTAAAGGCTTATTTTATTATTTATGAACTATTTTCCCTTGACTGTCTATACCCATTTTCTTTTCTTTTGAACCCTTCACAGGTTTTTTCAACATACTGTAACCTGTTTAGAGGTCTTTTCCTTTCTGGATGTGTCTTTATTGAGTATCTTAAACTGCTATGTCATCCAATGGTGTGGCTCATTGCTGGAGACACAACCAAACACAAACTACCTGTTCTTCTGGTTCTTAGAATGTTACCATCCCCTCCCTGTAATGATCCCTAAGTTTTAGGTTCAGGAGTTATATTGTAGATGCAACTTTGAGACAGGGATACAAAACTCTTCATTTCTGTTGGTTGTGGTTTTCTGTAGTGGTCTCTGTCTGTTTCCTTCATAAGGGTTGATTGCTTTACATTTCTTTGGTGAAAACAACAAAGATTTAGAGTATAGTGAGGGATTATGCTGATTTAGTAAAATGAGGCTTGTAGGTTCCCTTCCAACATCCATAAGTTCATTAGCCATGGGTAGTAGCTAGGTTTACATTACCAGTTATGGTTTACCTCTTGTTGATCAGACCTTAAATCTAAGTAGGCAATTGTTGGATATCAGTATGATCTACATGCCTCTATTGCAGCTTTCAGGTTATTTTGAATAGCAGAAAGAGCAATATATTGTTCTCTCTATTTGCTGTATTTTTTATTTTTTGCTGTTTATTATCTTTCTTTTTTATTGAAAGTGAAGTCCTCTCTCATACAATATATCTGGACCACAGTTTCCCCTCAATCCACTCCTCCCAGCTCACCCCAACCTATCCTCTCCCTCAGATCTACTCCCTTCACTTCTTCTTCAGAAAAGATCGTGCCTACGAGAGTCAAAGATTCCAACAGGACAAAACAAGATACACTAAGACAAGGCAAAAGCCTTCATATAGAGGCACATGTGTACTCAGATTGGGAGCTAGAAACCTCAGAAGAGAGAGAATGTTCAAGGTTTATATAATGGGTCTAGGTTAGTTCATTCAATATTTTCTTCTAGTTTTATCCAATTTTCTGCAAATTTCATTTTTTAAGCAACTGAATACTTTTTCTTTTTTTTTTAAGTTGTAATATAGTTACATCAACTTCTGCCTTACATTTCTTCATCTAAACTTTCACAAACAGCTTTCCTGACTTTTTCAAATCTATGGCCTCTTCTTCATTAAGTGTTATTACAGGCATATATGTATGTGTACATACTCTCTGTTTAACTTGTTCAGTCTTTATAATGTTATTTGTATGTATGTTTTCAGTGCTGATCATTTGGTGTTGGATAACTGATATGTGTGCTTTTTCCAAGGGAAGACTATTTTTCCCACTTTCAGCCTTTATTCATTCAATGTAGATTTTTTTTGTGTGAGGTTGGGGCCTTAAATTCTCTTCCTGAACTACTTTGTAATGTCTATTAGCATTTTCTTTGTTCAGTTTATGTTTATGCATCACATTGGTAAGACTTAAGAGTGTAGCTCCTGATATTGGGATACACAGTCTCAGAGAAAAACTCTGATCCTCTGCCTTTTACAGTCTTTTAGCCCCCGTGTTCTGCATGTTCTCTGAGCCTTAGATGTGGGAATTGTTTTGTAGATGTGTCAGACATGACTAGGCTCTAGAAATCTGCCATTTGATTGGCTATAGTTTTCTTCCATAAGTTGTTGCAAAGAAATTTTTCTTTGGTGAGGGAGAAACTATATTTATATGTGGGTATAATGATATTTTTGTTAAACATTAGCCTGTTTTATTAAAGTGATGGATGTAGATTTTTCCATTTAAACTGCATTTGTATATTTATGCCCAAAGTAACATGTATTATAGGTATTTTTAGATAGATAGTTCATAGTATGGCTGCTTAGTATTCTTTCAGATATATTTGAGTTAATCTTGTATCCTGCCACATTACTGAAGAAGTTTATCAGCTGGAGGAGTTCCCTGGTAGAATTTTTTGGGTTGCTTATATACACTATCATATCATCTACAAATAGGGAAAATTTGACTTCTTCCTTTCCAGTTTCTATCCCTTTGATCTCCTTTTGTTGTCCTGTTACTATAGCTAGAACTTCAAGTACTATATTGAATAAATATGGGGAGAGTGAACAGCTTTGTCTTGTTCCTGATTTTAGTGCAATCACTTTGAGTTTCTCTCCATTTAATTTGATATTGGCTGTCGGCTTGTTGTAAATTGCCTTTATTATGTTTAGGTGTGTTCCTTGTATTCCTGATCTCTCCAAGACCTTTATCATGAAGGGGTGTTAGATTTTGTCAAAGGCTTTTTTGGCATCTGAGATGATCATATTTTTTTTTCTTTCAGTTTGTTTATGTGGTGTATTACATGGAAAGATTTTTGTATATTGAATCATCCTTGCATCCCTGGGGTGAAGCCTACTTGGTCATGGTGGATAATTGTTTTGATGTATTCTTGGATTCTGTTTGCCAATATTTTATTCAGTATTTTTGCATCAATGTTCATGAGGCAGATTGATCTGTAATTCTTTTTCTTTGTTGCATCTTTGTGTGGTTTGGGTATCAGGGTAACTGTAGCCTAATAAAATGTATTTGGTAATGTTTCTTCTGTTTCTATTCTGTAGAAAAACTTGAAGAGTATTGGAATTAGCCCTTTCTTGAAATTCTGGTAGAATTCTGTGCTGAAACCATCTGGTCCTGGACTGTGTTTGGTTGGAGACTTTTAATGACTGTTTCTATTTCCTTAGGGGTTCTTGCCCCATTTAAATTGTTTTTCTGGTCTTGATTTAACTTTGGTATATGATACCTATTTCCATTTCTTTCAGATTTTCCAATTTTGTGGAGTACAGGTTTTCGAAGTATGACCTGATGATTCTCTGGATTTCCTCATTGTCTGTTGTTATGTCTCCCTTTTCATTTCTGATTTTCTTGACTTGGATGCTCTCTCTCTGTCTTTTGGTTAATTTGGATAAGGGCTTATCTATCTTCTTGATTTTTTCAAAGAACCAACTCTTTGTTTTCTTCGTTGTTTTTATTTTTCTCTTTGTATTTTTTGTAGTTTTTCTGTTTCATTGATTTTAGCCCTCAATTTGATTATTTCCTGGCATCGATGCCTTCTGGGTGAGTTTCGCTTCTTTTTGACCTAGAGCTCCCAGGTGTGCTGCTAAGTCATGAGTGTTAGATTTCTCCATCTTCTTTAAGTTGGTATTTAGTGCTATGAATTTTCCTCTTAGCCCTGCTTTCATAGTGTCCCATGAGTTTGGGTATGAAGTACTTTCATTTTTATTGAATTCTAGGAAATCTTAATTTCTTTCTTTATTTCTTCCTTGACTCATTGGTGATGCATTTGGGCACTGTCCAGTTTCCATGAGGCTTTCTGTAAATTTTGTTGCTGTTGAAATCTAACTTTGAGCCATGGTTGTCCAATAGGATACAGGAGGCTATTTCAACTTTTTTTTTTTTATCTATTGAGATTTACATTGTGATCGAGCATGTGGTTGATTATAGAGAAGGTTCCATGGGGTGCTGAGAAGAAGGTATATTCTTTTGTGTTTCAGTGAAATGTTCTGTATATATCTATTAAGTCCATTTGAGTCATAACTTCTGTTAGGTCCCTTATTTCTCTGTTAAGTTTCAATCTAGCAGATTCACCCAGTGGTAAGTTGGGGTGTTGAAATCTCCCACTATTAATGTGTGGGGCTTGATGTGCGACTTAAGCTTTAGTAATGTTTCTTTTATGTATGTGGGTGTTCTTGCATTTGGGGCATAAATGTTCAGAATTAAGACTTCATCTTGGTCAATTTTCCCTTTGATAAGTATGTAATGTCCTCCTGATCTCTTTTCACTGATTTTAGTTTGAAGTCTATTATCCTAGATATTAGGATAGCTACACCAGCTTGCTTCTTAAGTCCATTGTATTGGAAAGTATTTTCCCTGCCTTTTACTCTGAGGTAGTGTCTGTCTTTAAAGTTGAGGTATGTTTCTTGTATGCACCAGCAGAATGAATCCTGTTTTGGTATACATTCTGTCAGCCTGTGTCTTTTTATAGGTGAACTGAGTCCACTGATATTACTGGATATTAATAACAGTACTTGTTGATTTCTGTTATTTTTTGTTGGTAATTGTTTTGTGATTCTCTTTTTTGGTATTTTTTGGGGTGGGATTATCTATTGCCTGTATTTTCATGGTTTTATCTGACTTCCTTAGGTTGGATTTGTCCTTCTAGTGCTTTCTGAGGGACTGGATATGTGGATAGATATTGTTTAAATCTGGTTTTATCATGGAATATTTTGTTTGCTCCATCTATAGTGATTGAGAGTTTTGCTGGATATTATAGTCTGGGCTGGCATCCATGGTCTCTTAGTGTCTGCCTAAGGTCTGGCCAGGACCTCCTGGCTTTCAGAGTCTCCCTTGAGAAGTCAGGTGTTATTCTGATGGGCCTGACTTTATATGTTACTTGGTCTTTTTCCTTTGTAATTCTTAATATTTTTTCTTTATTATGCATGTTTAGTGATTTGATTATTATGCAGCAAGGGATTTTTTTTAAGATCCATTCTATTTGGTGTTCTGTTATCTTCTTGTACTTTCATAGGCATTTCCTTCTTTAAATTGGGAAAGTTTTCTTCTATTATTTTGTTGAATATATTATCTATGCCTTTGAGTTAGTATTCTTCTACTTCTTCTATCCCTGTCATTCTTAGGTTTGGGCTTTTCATGGTGTCCAAGATTTCCTGGATGTTTAGTGTTGTGACTTTTTTGACTTTAGTGTTTTCTTTGACTGATGAATCTGTTTCCTCTATTGTATCTTCAATGCCAGAGATTCTCTCTTCCATCTCTTGCATTCTGTTAGCTATGCTTGCAACTGTAGTTCCTGTCTGTGTACTCAGATATTCTATTTCCAGCCTTCCCTCAGTTTGTGTCTTCTTTATTGCCTCTATTTCAGTTTTCAAATCTTAGACTTTTTTATTCACCTGTTTAATTGCTTTTTCTTGGCTTTCTTTAAGGGATTTACTGATTTCTTCCAATTATTTGTTTGTCTTTTCTTCAAATTCTTCAATGATAGTTTTCATTTCATCTTTAAAGGACTCTATTATCTTCTTAAAGCCATTTTAAAGGCCTTTTTCTTCTGCTTCTTCTGCTTTGGGATGTTCAGGTCTTGCTGATGTAGCACCACTAGGTGCCATATTGGTCTTTATGTTGTTGACTGTATTTTTGCACTGGTGTCTATCCATCCCTTCCTCCATTCCATGCAAGTGCTGTCTGTTTCTGAGGGAGACTTTGGGTTCAATTGATACTTTTGGTCTAATGATTGGTCTTGGTCTAATCCAGGCTCTTGGTCCAATCTGTGCTGATGGATTCTGTGTCTCAGGGAGCAGAACTTAGTCCAATGGGCACCAGTGGGCTCTGACTCAAGGAGCAGCTATTCCCAATGAATGCAGGGTGGGACCTATTTTCTGTTCCCAATTGGTGCAGGGTGGGCTTATGTCTCTGTTTTTCACTGGTGTCACAATGGGATGTTTTCTTGGCAAGGAGGTGGGGGAAGGGGCAGCTGGCTAGTCCCTGGGGTTCCAATGGCTTGGTGGAAGAGCATAGGGTGATCCCCCCAGGGCCTAGGAACTAGGGACCTGGTCTGCCCAGTTCAGAGATGGGGCTTGTGGCTCTGGTTTTCACTGGTGTTGCAGGGGGCTGTTCTCTTGGCCATGATTGAACTTTGAATATGTCTATTGCCCACAAATTTATAACTAACAAGAATACCTAAATAAAGTGAATTTTCAGCAGTAGCTTCTATTTGGAAATAGATTGTCTGCATGTGATACACAGTGAGGGACTCTTCTATTTTATTTAAATATATATTTCAGAAACTCTTACTGAAAAGTTAAGTTCAATTATTACTATACTAAATTAAAAGATTTTATGAGAAAGACTCAATTCATCAAAACAATCAATTTTTTCTAGATTGTGTTTTGTTCTTAAAATATTTCAAAGAGTTCTCATCAGGTTTAACAAGAATAATGTAGCACTTTGGGAAAAAGATGCATCCTAGCAGGCCTGCACTGGAGGCCAAGATGGAGAAGACCTCCACAGTTACCATGGCCTTGTCCTTGGTGCTGTGGTAGACAGGGAGGAAGGTGACCCAGACACTGCAGAACACCAGCATGCTGAATGTCAGGAACTTGGCTTCATTGAATGTGTCAGGCAGGTTCCTGGCCAGGAAAGCCAGAGTGAAGCTCCCTAGGGCCAGGATCCCCAAGTATCCCAGCACACAGTAGAAAGCAGTAAGTGAGCCCTTGTTGCACAAAATGATGATGTGACTATGTTCAGAGTGTGCATCTGCCTCAATATAGGGAGGCGAGGTTCCCAGCCAGACTCCAAGAAGAATAAACTGGATCAGGACACAGATGGGGATGACAGAGTTATGGATGCCTGAGACAAACAGCCTTCTCATTGTCCTTCCTGGTTTCAGGGCTCTAAAGGCCAGAATTACAGTTATAGTTTTGGCCAAAACAGTGGAAAGAGCCAGAGTGAACACAAGTGCAAATGTAATTTGCTGCAATATGCAGGAGGCTGTGCTTGGGTGGCCAATGAAGAGGAAGGAACAGAGAAAGCAGAGGAGGAGGGAGATGAGCAGGATGAAGCTGAGTGTCCGGTTATTGGCCTTAACAATGGGTGAGTCTTGGTGTTTGAGAAAGGTCCCCAAAACTACAGCTGTGCTGACAGAGAAGCACAGAGCTGTGCAGGCCAGAGCCATGCCCAGAGAATCCTCAAAGGACAGGAATGTCACTAACTTTGGAAGGCAGTTGGTTCTTTCAGGATTTGAATACTCTTGAAGTGGGCAAGGGATACACTCCTGCTGATCTATGGGAAGAAATGAATCAACATTTAAGCTTCTACAATTATTTTCATTTTGTACTTCAGTCATGAAGAGCACTGAGGTTGTGTGTAGCCTTGTTCATTCTGCCTTACTATCATGTCAATTAGCGAGAATGAGGAGGGTTTATATGAGCGATAATTGTTGAGACCAAGGTTGGATAAAGCACAGAGACAAATAGCCAAATGAATGGAAACACATGAATTATGAACCAATGGCAGAGGGGTCCCCACTGGATCAGGCCCTCTGAATGGGTGAGACAGTTGATTGGCTTGATCTGTTTGGGAGGCATCCAGGCAGTGGGACCGGGTCCTGTGATTATTGCATGAGTTGGCTGTTTGAAACCTGGGGCCTATGCAGGATTGCTTGGCTCGGCCTGGGAGGAAGGGACTGGACCTACCTGAACTGAGTCTACTAGGTTGATCTCAGTCTGTGGGGAAGGCTTTGCCCTGGAGGAGATGGGAATGGGGGAGGCTGGGGGGAAGGTGGGGGGACGGGAGGGCAGAGAACAAGGGAATCCATGGCTGATATGTAGAACTGAATTGTATTGCAAAATAAAAAAATAAAATAAAAAGAATTAAAAAAAAAGGAAGAACACTACCTCTTTAGACATCCCCTTCCTAATGTCTGCCATGAATACCTCATGACAAGCCATGGGCTGACAAGTTTATTCTTCTTTGTCAAGGACAACGAAAATAAATTTGTAATCTACTTTTTCAATTGAAGTATAACTGTCAAGTAATCCTTTGAAGAATTCTAAACTAAAGCCACACCAGCTTGATCAGACTTCAACTGCTCAGGTGTGTAGTCAGAAAGTTTTTTGTGTGTGTCCCAACCTGCTGGTGGTAGGGACAAATCTCTCCCACTTGTGTCCCCCAAGTAAACACACAGAGGCTTATATTAATTATAACTGTATGGCCATTAACTCAGGCCTACCATTGACTAGCTCTTACACTTAGACTCAGCCCATTCTTGTTAATCTACATGTTGCCACATGTTCCGTGGCTTTTCCTGTATGCTCCCTGGACTGTGGGCTGGCTTCTGCTGACTCAGCCTTCCTCTTCCTAGAATTCTTCTTAGTTTATCCTGCCTATACTTCCTGCCTGGCTACTGGCCAGTTAGTGCTTTAATTATCAACCAATCAGAGCAACACATTGACAGCATACAGAAAGATATTCCCCATCACAGATGCAGGCAAACAAGTCAGAAGAACAGTGGTCCCCTGCTACACCAAAGGCCAAGCTAACAGCCAGAAGGACAACTTCCCTCTTGAACAGGGATTCCCAACTAGACCAGAGGTCAGACCAGCTGCCAGAAATCCAGGCCACAAAGACTAGAAAACTAAAGAGCAAACAGAAACCGAGAAAGAAAACACCCAATGAATGAAGAGAAACTTTGAATTCAGGGACTAGAACTAATCATTCCAAACCCAGATGCCTAAATGCCAGTGAAAAAATACAATAAACAACAGCTAGAGCAATATGACCCCACAAGAGCCCATCCATCCTGTGATATCAGGACCTGAATATTTCAACATTGCCAAAGCAAAAGAAAATTACCTTGAAACAACTTTATTGAATACGATAGAAGTCCTTAAGGAGAAATGAAAGCTCCTTTAAATAAATTGATGAAAAGCTAATTGAAAAATAAATGAAATGAACAAATCCCTTAAAGAATGTCAAGAAAGCCAAGAATAAAACAAGCAGGTGGAGAAGAGTATCCATGGCATGAAAATTGAAATAGAAGCAATAGCAAAAACACACACTTAATAATTTCAAGAAAAAGAACAATCTGAGTGAGCAAACGTGAACTGCAGATACAAGCAAAACCAACAGAATGCAATAGATACAAGATATTGAATGCAAAATTAGTTTCATTGGGCAAAGAAAATACTCAATCTAAAAAACTCTTAACACAAAACATCAAGGAAATCTGGGACACTGTGAAATGACCAAATCTAGCAATAATCAGAAAGGAAAAAGGAGAAGAATCTCAGCATAAAAACCCAGAAAATACATTTAATAAAATCATAGAAGAAAATTTCCATTACTTAAAGAAGGACATGCCTCTAAAGGTACAAGAAGCTTAGAAAAAACACACAACAAATAGATTGAATCAGAAAAGAAAGTCCTCATGTCACATAATAATCAAAACACTACATGTCCAGAACAAAGGAAGACTACTAAAAGCTGCAAGGGAAAAAAGGCCAAGTAAAATATAAAGGCTGATCTATAACAATCACACACGACTTCTCAACAGAGATTTCAAACCACAGAATTTAAGAGACAACAGAATAATACAACCCAGTGAAACCTTCTATCACCATAGATAGAAAAACCAAAAGTCAAATTTAAATAATACCTACCCACAAATCCAGTCCTATAGAAAGTACTCAAAGGAAAACTCTAACCCAAGGAAGTTAAATAACACCCACAAATACACTAGCAATAGTTAATCTTTCATCAACACAATCAGAAGAAGGAAAACACACACACACACACACACACACACACACACACACACACACACACACACATACTACTATCACCAGCACCAACAACATAATAACAACAATTACAATCACTGGTTATTAATATCTCTCAACATCAATGGACTCCATTCCTCAATAAAAACACGCTGTGTTTTGTATCCATCCATCAGAATGGATACAAAAGAGGATCCATCCTTTTGTTGTATACAAGAAACATACCTCAACATTAAAGGCAGATATTACCTCTGAGTAAATGATTGAAAAAAAAAGATTTTCCAATCAAATAGACCTAAGAAGCATGCTAGTGTAACTATCTTAATATGTAACAGCATAGGCTCAAACCAAAGTGAATCAAAAGAGATGGAGAAGGAAGTTCATAATTGGAAAAATCCACAAGGATGACATCTCAGTTTTGAACATCTATGCCTCAAATGCACATTTGTGGCATTTGTGAAAGAAACATTTCTAAAGCTTACATCACACATCAAACCTCACACATTAATAGTAGGAAACTTCAACACCACACTCTCGCCATTAGATAGGCCATCCAGATAGAAACTAAACAAAGAAATAATGGAATTAACAGACATTATGACACAAATGGACCTATCAGGTATCTACAAAACATTTCACCCAAACACAAAAGAATATATCTTCTTCTCAGCATCTCATAGAACCTTCTCCAAAATTGACCATATACTTGGGCACAAGGCAAATCATCATAGCTATAAAAATAATGATATAACCCTCCATATCCTATCAGACCACCATGGATAAAGCAAGATAAAGACTACAAACTTAGGGAAACTGAACAGTTCGCTAAAGATGACCACTAGGTCAAGGAAGAAAGAAAGAAAGAAATTAAAGCCTTCCTAGAATTCAATGAAAATGAACACACAACATAGGTAAACTGATGGGACACAATGAAAGCAGTACTAAGAGAAAAATTCATATCACCAAGTGCCTGCATAAAGAAATTAGAGAATTTTCATACCAGAGACTTAGCAACACACTTGAAAGCTATAGGACAAAGAGAAGAAGGCCTAACCAAGAGGAGTAGATGGCAAGATACATCCAAATATATAGAAGAAGCACAGAGTACACCAGTAGAAAAAAACAGAAAAGAAAATTCCTACAGCATATCATTACTAAAACACTAGCAAAGAAAAATATTTTAGAATAAATTTTAATTATCACTTAAAAAACATAATAAGAAGGTATGTTAAAAGCTACAAGAGAAAACAAAACACAAGGCAAATATAAATGAAAATCCAAGAGATTAGAAGCTGATTTCTAAATGGAATCCAAGGGAACCAGAAAAGCCTAGAGCAAAGCATGTCAAGTCCTGAAAGACTATGTTGGCCAGCCTAGAGAAATGTACCCAGCAAATTATCTGCCCTACTGAAGGAAAAATATAAACTTTCTAAGATATAAATAGCCTACAAAATTATATCCATCAAACCAGAACTAAAGAAAACATAGGAAATAATATTTGAGACTGAAGAAAACAATGACCATAGCAGAGCGATGGTAGAAAGAAAGAAGACATAATTATTACAACATAAAACACCACTGAGACCACAGAAAACAACAAATTTCAACAGCACAGTGACCACAAATAACACAAGTTTCTACAATATCTTAAATATCAATGGCCTCAATTTGTCATTTAAAAATGTGGACTAGCTGAATAGATCATAAAACAAAATTCATCTGCCTGTTCCCTTCAAGAAACATACTTGATTTTAAAGATAAACACCAACTTAGAATAAAACAATAGACAAAATACTCCAGTTTCATACATTCAGGAAGCAAGCATGCATGCCTACCATAACATCTAGAAAGTAGATTTTAATTTAAAACTAATTAGAAAAAGTAAAACAGGAAACTACATTCTAATCAAGGGAAGAGTTTATAAAAAAGACATTACAATTCTACATGTGCTGGGCAGTGGTGGTGCACGCTTTTAATCCCAGCACTTGGGAGGCAGAGCCAGGCGGATCTCTGTGAGTTCGAGTCCAGCTTGGACTACCACGTAAGTTCCAGGAAAGGCACAAAGCTACACAGAGAAACCCTGTCTCGAAAAACCAAAATAAATAAATAAATGAATGAAAACAACTCTACACGTGTATGCATCCAATTCTGGGGCATCTAATTTTCTAAAAATTGTACTACTGTGTTTAGGGACACAGTAACGACAATCTACTAATACTGTGTGAATTCAAAAGCCCACTATCTCCAAGAGCCAGGGCATCTGGGAAAAATAAAGAGAAATATATCAGAATTAGGTCACATCTCAAATCTCCTGGACTCAACAGATATCTACATAGTATTCCACAGACACTGCAAAGAAAATTTACTCTACTCTTTAAAATATGGGAGCTCTTCAAAAATAACCCAAATCATGGAACACAAAACAGATACTTACAAATTCAAAAAGATTGAAATACCTGTCCTATCTTATCCCAATACAAGAAAACTTAAACTTGACAGCAAATATATCTCTAGTAAATACGCAGACTCCTTGGAGATAAAACAACTCAGTACTTAATGATGAATGAGTCAAAGAAGAAATCAAGACAGAAATAAAAAATTTCCTGGAACTAGCTGGGCAGCGGTGGCACACACCTTTAATTCCAGGATTCGGGAGGTAGAGGCAGGTGGATCTCTGTGAGTTCAAGGCCAGCCTGGGCTACAGAGTGAGTTCCAGGAAAGGTGCAAAGCTACATAGAGAAACCCTGTCTCAAAAAAACAGTAAAAAAATTTCCTGGAACTAAATGAAAATGAAAACACAAAACAACAAAACTTCTGGGATACATTGAAAGGTGTTTTACAAGGGAAATTTACAGCTCTAAGTGCATACATTAAAAGTTATCACATGGGACACAATTGGATGGCTTAATGATGCAACTCAAAAATTGGAAAAACAAAAAATGCAAACACAAACCAAAATAATGGCAAGAAATAATAAAATCAGAGCAGAAATCAATGAAATAGAAACAAAGAAAACAGTACAAAGAACCTACCAACCTTAGAACTGAATCTTTGAGGAGATAAACAATAAGAACAGACACTTGGCTCAAGTAATCCAAAGAAAGGGATAGAGAAGTCAGATGAAAAATCAGAAATGACAGGGAAATATTACAACAAACACCAAGAAGCATAGACTATTGTAAATGGACTGTTTTTAAAAGGAAAAGAAAACCTGTATTCCAGTGTTCTTGAAAACCTATATGAAATGGATAAGTTTCTAGATTTGGCCAAACCATAAAAATTAAAACACCAAGCTAAACAAACACATAATACACAGAAGATTGAAACACCAATAAATGCCTTCCAGCTATAAAAATGTCCAGGTCCAGATGAACTCACCGCAGAATTCCACCAGATATTCGAAGAAGATGTACAGTCAGACCTTCTAAAATATTTAAAAATAGAAGAGAAGGATCATTTCCAAGCTCCCTTAGACAGCCATTTTCATTCTAATACCAAAACCAGGTAATGCCACAACAAAAACAAGAAAATTATCCCTGATAAACATAGACTCAATAAAATGGTTGCAAATAGAATACAGACTCACATCAAAACTACTTACACCAGGACTAAGATGGCCTTATCATTGAAATGCAGGAATAGTTCAACATATTCAACTCAATAAGTGTAAAGTCCACATAAATGGTTGTATAGACAAAAGACACAGTTACATCTCAATAGATGAAAAAAGGGGACAGAATTCAACTGCCTTTATCATAAATGTTCTAGACAATATACAGAAAGAGGGAACATGCCTCAACACAATAAAAGTAATATGCAAGAAACCCACAGGCAATATCATTCTCAATGGAGAAAAGCTTAAAACAATTCCACTGAAGTAAGAAATTAGACAACTAAGTCCACCACTCCCACTCCATTTCAATATTGTTTTCAAAGTATTAGCTGGAGCAATAAGGCAAAAAAAGTAAATTAAAAGAATACAAATAGAGAAAGAAGTCAGATGATATGGTATCATACACTAGAGATCTCCCAAAAATACACCACAACAATTCTTGAAATGATTAAGAAATACAACCATCTCATAGGATACAGAATCATCTTGCCCAAATCAATGTCCTTTATTATACACTAAAAACAAACATAGAAAGGAGATCATGAACAGACTCCCATTCACAATTTTCCTAAAGAAAATAAATTTTTTAGGAATAAATCTAAGCAAGGAAGCAAAGAGCTTTGACAGGAGAATTTTAAACCTCTGAAGAAACCAGGAAAAGACAGTAGAAAATGAAAAACCATACCATGTTGTGTTCACAGATTGATAGAATTAACTTTATGAAAATGAACATTGTACCAAAAAAGCTATTTATAAATTCGATGCAAACACAAGCAAAATCATAACCTAATTCGTTGTAGATAGAAAAAGACTGTATCAAAATTCAATACACCAAGGAGACCAAAATAATACTGAATAAAAAATAACTATGAAAGTAGGATTACCATTCTGAATTTTATGATATATTATAGAGGCACAATAAAAAAATAACACCAAAATAATATGGTACTGCCAGAAAAATATACCTGTAGATCAATGCATAAATCCAAAACACAAACTTGAGCATGTGTTAGATTAGTCATTTAATATTCAATAAAGACACTAAAAACAAGATAGAGAATTGAAAGCATCATGAAGACATGTTCTTCGAAAAACTGGAGTTCCACATGTAGAACAATGAAATTACAGCTATATCTTGCACCTTCACAAATTCTAACTCCAAAAGATCAAAGACCTGAACCTGAAAACAGGAACACTGAAATTGTTAAAAGAAAACATAATCAAAAGTCTCCATGATCCAGGTTTAGGAAAAGACTTTCTGAATAGAACTCCATTTGACTAAGAATTGAGGCTAACAACTGAAAATTAGGACTTCATGAAATAAAATGCCTCTTTACAGCCAAAGAAACAATCAACTGAGTGGGGATAAAGCCTGCAGAATGGGAGAGATTCTTTACCAGGTGTATATCTGACAGTGAATTGATATCCAGAATATACAAAGAAGTCAAAAAAACAAAGTCTTAAAAAACAAATGACCTATTCTATAAGAAATGATCCTCGGGACTGAAAAGAAGGTTTCAGTTGGAAATAAAATGACTAAAAAATAATTCACAAAAGTTTGTCATCCTTAGCAATTATGGAAACATAAATGAAAACAACTTTAGATTTCATGTTACCCCAGGCAGAATATAAAGATCCACAGAATAACCGACAAGGGCTTGAGTGACACAGAGCAGAAAGAAAACCTCCTTCATTTATGGTGGGAGCGTAGCTGGGGCAGCCACTGTGGAAATCACCATGGAGAAAAGTAATTCTGCCCCATGACCCAGCAGTACCACTCCTTGTCTTACATCTCTAGGACTCCACATCCTGCTGCACAGGTATCTGCTCTGCATGTGCAACGTGGCTTTGTTTACAGCAGTTAGGAAATAGAAAAATATCAAATAATCTAGAACTGACTAGTGGATAATAAAACTGTGATACACATAATCCATGGAAAACCATTTGAGTATAAAGAAAAATGAAATCATAAACATTGTTGATATGTGGGTGGAACTAGAAAAGATTCTATTGAGTCAAAAAACCCTGACCCACCCTGACGTGTTCTTTCTCATCTGAGACTCCTAGCTACAAATCTTCAGTTATGAGTATATGTCTTGGAGAAACTGCAGAAGACAGGAAACTGAGCAGGACCAAGATGGGAGCTGGGGAATAACAGAATGGAATAGCAGAGAAGGAATGATCAGAAGGGGAAATGCAAAAGAGGGAGACTCTAATTATGGAGGTAAGAGGGAGATAAATACAGGTGAGGGAAGGAAGAGACTGAAGTAACAGTAAGGATGTCTGGAATAAGTGATGTGATCGAAAAGGAAAAATGGGAGGGAGGAACTTTGGGGAAGAGGAAGGGAAGTATATACAGATAAAGGAGGGAGGTGGTAAAATATCAATAAGGATGTCTCAAAAGCCACAAAGACTCATAATATTACTATACCTAGAAAAACTCTATAATACCATTAATTCTCTTTATACTGATACATATAGTTCTAGCAAACCTTTCTCCTCTAGGTTGATGCACCTCCCTCCAAGTCCAACACTATGAACACAAGCCCAACACCAGACATGAGAAGCTTCCTTGGAGTTGTTGCCAGGGTTGGTGAAGGGCTTCCCAAAGCATACCGCCTATCGTTGTTGCCCTTGTTTATCCTGCAGAGTTGAAAAGTAAGTCCCTACTGCTGACGACACCATGAACTTCAGAAACACAGCCCAGAGACCCTTGAGGTGGAACTTATATGAATGCCCTTTCCCTGAGGACTGTTTTCACAGTACCAGAAGACATCATGCAAGCTTCCAAATGATGGAGACAACCAACAGTCCTAGCCTGCTATGTTCACTGAGAGCCATATCAATGACCAGCATAGCACAAACCCCTAAGGGTGAGGTAGTGGCCTGCATACCTTGACAGTAATCAAGAGCTCTTTAAATAGGACTCAAGACCCACTCAACAATAAAGAAACCATTCCTATGCCTGAAACCTAAGTACTCAGTGATAGTGAAGTCATGATTATTACTAATTTACTAAACTAGCATAATCTGTAACAACAATCTGTAATAGTTGTCCTGACATCCACAGATAATGGTAGACTTCACCACACACACCCCCAGCAAGAAAACTTCTCTTCACAACAGATGAGAACATTATGGACCAATCAAATGCAGATTTGTGGAGGCCATCTCCAGTGGATAAATCTCCAATACCATTCCCAAACCAAGGCTACAAGAACATTTTCAGATTAGGATGTGGAAAGATGGTAAGAATTGAACGTTCAGGGATTTTTCTATGAGATTGTGTCTCCTAGTAACATCATAAGCTAAACCCATAAGTCCTACCAACATGACCACCTAGACATGTGGAACTGACCAGGGACAACAGCAGCAGACATGCCAAAGCATTCAGGAGAATGACCACAATTCCCCAACCCTACCCAAAGAACAGGATGCAACCACAAAATATTGAGAGGGGGAGAAATGTTCTTCCCCAGGGAAGAGCACAGTTTGTCACTCCATACAAAATGGTCAGCCCTAAGAACATATATGCAAGTAATGTCCTACAGAACAATCCAGTTATATTAGTAATTCATATGAATACATACATGATTATAACCCAATCAATGAAAAAGAGGCTGTTAATGTGAAAGAGAGTAATGAGGTATATATGACACGTTTCACATCAAGGAAAAGAAAAGAGAAATAACACAATCACTTTATAATTTCAAAATCAAAAGAAAAGGAAACAAAAAACAAATGCTTGATGTAGCAATTGCTCTAAGAATCAGGGTAGGAGTTAATATAATATATAACTCTGTAGAGAAAAGGGTTTACCATGTAAACATGATAACCTGAATTCAATTCTAAACACATGCCAAAGTCAAGGAAGATGCCCCAGCTCCACAAGTGTCCTGTGTCCTCCACATGTGAACTGTGGCACATACATGCATGCACACATGCACACACACTTCAAAATAATCATAAAGAGTTATTTTAATAACCTTTTCTTTACCTGAAGACATCCACTAAGGAATTAGATATTTCCAGTTATCCTGCCCTTATGATGATGACAATCACAGAGCACTCTACCAATAATTTAACCTATGGTAACATTACCTCTTAGAAAACTAAATTCTATTTAATTAATCTCCCTGATTTTCATTTGTTGTGATAACATATTCCATTTGTTATACAGTTGCTTAAGTGTTGGTTTTATTGAAGCCAGTAGTTAAATAGTAGATTGTCATCATTATCAGAATTTCATATTTTACTTTCACCAATTTTTCTTTTTGTTATTTTTCATTATTTAAATTGTAATATAATTATCTCATTACCTCTCTTCTCATTTTTCCTCTAATCTCTCTCCTGGACTCAACATAGTCTTGTTTTCTATTAAATTATTCCTCGTTTTCATTAATTGTTGATTTGTGTGTATGCATGCATGCATGTATTGCTAAATACCACCTGTTATGTCTATATAATATTAGCTATATATATGATCTCAGGGCTGAACACCATCCTAGACAAAGATCTACAGGCAGCTGGACCTTCCTTTACAAAGACTTGTTTTTCATACCATGTTTGATATTCTAAATGAAAACTGTTAAGTGTTGAAAAATTAATTCTATGTATGGTACATTTAGAAACAGCCCCACATGCACTTGTCCAGAACTTATTTTCAGGAAAGAATCATTGGATTCATTTATGCAAGGAATACACATGCATCCTGGACACTTGCACACCTCATATTGCCTGGCAGTACATAGCATAGATCACTGCAAGAGCTGAGATGAAACTACCATGTAATGAAAGGCAGTTTTGGAAGTCGGGATGCAGATGACACAATAACATGAGGGCTGCCACTCAAATGTTCACACATTGTGTGGCATCAGGAGTGATTACTAATGAATATGGGGATGAGTGAAAAAGATATGGAGAACAGTGCTGCATCACAACACCACGGTCATGTCTGTTTTCTCCTTCTACATTCACAAGCAGATTGAGGAAAATATTAATTCTCTACCTGTCTGGTTGGAAATGTAACTCTCTGGACAAAGCACACAAGAAAAACAGCAGATCGGTCTTTCGTCTTCCAGAATTTTCCAGAAACCTGGACCACAATTCTGTGTACATACAGATTGAGGAGTCTGAGGGCAACACAGAAAAAAAAATCATCATAATTTTGTGCATCAGTCACAGATTTAAATATTTTTAAGCTAAATTACTTAAACCGCAAGCAGACTCTGAAATTTGTACATATTTATGAGTCACTGTGAAGTTTCCATATATTAGTGTAGAATGTAGAGTTGAAATTATCACACTTTCTTTGATGGTAAAAGTTCAAAATTTCTTTATGGCATCCCAACTGTGACTAACTTCTGCTAGCTTTTGTGAAATGTGTAGGATGTCTATATATTCTCTCCTGTGAGACAGCATGCCAAAAAATCCTTCCTTGTATGAATTATGAAACAGCAGAGTTATCAGTCATAAACCCAGTCAGACCTCTCTATCCGTTTCTACCTTTACCTTAACATCTTGTAGTCACAACCTTTCAGTCTCATTTAGATTTCTCATGAAAGAGCGTATAGCCATTGGTGGATGGCCACAGCTTCTCCTAACACCATCATATGTTGATAGCCCATAGACACTGAATTATGATCCATTACTGTGACTTTTATCCTTGACTCCCCATATTCAGAATAGTGCTATGTTTTTTCTTCCAAACATTAGTGACATCATCACTTAGAATTTTTTTCAATTGCCTTCTTAGTTAATCACTTAACGACTATACTTCTGAGGGTCTACCAGTGCAGATTAGAGTAAGAGGTGAGTCTTTGTTCTCATTGCCAATCACCCCAACCTCTAGGCTTTGGGCCCAGGGGCACATTCTTGCACCCCCACACCACCACTCATTGAAGTCCCAGTTTGAGGCCAGCAGACAGGTCTCTTGCAGGCAGGTCAGACTACCACCATTCCTCACTAGACCCTATAAGTAAAAGTCCCACCCCACCGCCTAAACTCACTCACCCTTTGAAACTACAGCTGCTCCCTGAGACACAGAGTCCATCAGGACCAACTGGACCAAGAGCTCTGATTAGAAAAAGAGTTCCCATTGGACCAAGAGTATCAATCGAACCAAGAGAGGCTCCCTCAGACAGAAACACCACTTGCACCAAGAGGAGGAAGAGATGAGTAGACACCAGTGCAAAAATACAGTCAACAATATAAAGACCAATATGGCAACACCAGAACCTAGTGGTTCACATCAGCAAGACTTGAACATCCCAATGCAGAAGAAGCAGAATAAATTGACATTAAAAATGATTTTAAGAAGATTACAGAGGTCTTAAAGAGGAAATGAATATTCCCTTAAAGAAATTGAGGAAAGACATACAAAAAATTGGAAGAAATCAATAAATCCCTTAGAGAAAACCTATAAAAAGCAAGTAAACAGGTGAAGGAAACTGTTCAAGATTTGAAAACTAAAATAAAGACAATAAAGAAGACACAAACTGAAGGAATGCTGGAAATAGAAAATCTGAATAAAAGAACAGGAAACAAAGATGCAAGCATAAAGAACACAATACAAGAAATGAAAGAGAGAATCTCTGCCATTGAAGATACGATAAAGGAAATACATTCCTCAGTCAAAGACAACATGAAAGCCAAAAAAGTCATAACACAAAAATGTCCAGGAAATCTAAAATACCGTGAAAAGATGAAACCTATGAATAATAGGGATAGAAGAAGGAGAAGAATACCAACTCAAAGGCACAGAAAATATATTCAACAAAATCATGAGAGAAAACTTTCCCAACATAAAGAAGAAAATACCTATGAAGATACAAGAAGCTTATAGAACACCAAACAGAGTAGACCGCTCCCAATAGTCCCCTCAAAACATAATAGTTAAACCACTAAACATACAGAACAGAGAAAGAGTATTAAGAGCAGCAAAGGAAAAAGGCCAAGTGACTTATGAAGGCAGGCCCATCAGAATAACACCTGATTTCTCAATGGAGCCTTTGAAAGCCAGAAGGTCCTGGACAGATGTAATGCAGACACAGAGAAACCATAGGTGCCAGCCTAGACTACTATACCCAGCAAAACTTTCAATCACCATAGTTGGAGTGAACAAGGCATTCCAAGACAAAACCAGAATTAAACAATACCTATCCACAAATCCTGTTCTACAAAAAGCACTAGAAGGAAAATGTCAATCTAAGGAAGTCAGATATACCCACAAAAACACAGGCAATAGTTAATCCTGCAGCAGTAAATCCCAAAGAAGAGAAAAACACACACACACTATCACCAAAAGATAACAGGAATTAGCAATCACTGGTCATTAATATCCCTACCTTGTCATCTTGCTTCCTTTGTGTCTGGATGGCAACTCCTGACTCAGCCCTTCCTCTTTCCAGAATTCTCCTCATCTGCTTACTCTGCCTATACTTCCTGCCTGGTTACTGGCCAATCAGCATTTTATTAAACCAGTATACAAGGGCATTTTCCCACAACAAGTAGTCTTGAATGCTTTGGCACAGGAGACCACTTCCTAAATATAACACTAGAAGCACAGACTCTGAGAGCAACAATTAATAAATGGGACCTCCTGAAACTGAAAAAGTTTTGTAGGGCAAAGGACAAGGTATCTCAAATGAATGAAAGACATTTAAGGAATTGTTCAACATCGTTAGTCATCAGGGAAATGCAAATCAAAACCATCTTACACCTGTCAGAATGGCTAAGATAAAAAACACTGATAATAGCTTATGTTGGAGAGGATATGGAGCAAGGGGAACACTCCTCCACCACTGGTGGGAATGCCACTTGTATAACCACTGTGGAAATCAGTATGGCAGTTTCTCAGAAAATTGGGAATCAATTGTCCTCAAGACCCAGCTATACCACAGTTGGGCATGTACCCAAGGAATTCTCAATCATACCACAAGGACACATGCTCAACTATGTTCATACCAGCATTACTCATAATAGCCAGAACCTGGAAATAACCTAGATGCCCCTCAACTGAAGAATTAATAAATAAAATGTGGCACATAGACACAATGCTGTACTATACAGCAGTAAAAATCAATTACATCATAAGATTTGCAGGCAAATGGATGGAACTAGAAAATATTACCCTGAGTGAGGTAACCCAGACTCAGAAGGACAAACATGATATGTACTCACGCGTAAGTGGATACTAGATGAAAAACAAAGGATAACCAGACTACAAACCAGAGCTCCAGAGAAGCTAGCTAATAAAGAGGACCCTAAGAGGGATGCATGGATCACCCTGTGAAAGAGAAATAGATGAGATCTCCATGAACAAACTGGGGAGCGTTCATCCAGTAACTAATGGATGCAGATGCAGAGATCCACAGCCAAGCTCCAGGCCAAGCTCTAGGAGTCCAGTTGATGAGAGAGAAGAGGAATTTTATGAGCAAGAAGCATCAAGATCACGACAGGAAAACTACAGAGACAACCAAACTAAACTAGTGGGAACTCATGAACTGTGGACTAATGGCTGTGGAGCCCCCATGGACCACACTAGACCTTCTGCATAGGAGAGATAGTTGAATTAATTGAACTGTTTAAGGGGACCCCTGGCAGTGGGATCTGGATCCATCCTCGGTGCATGATCAGGTCTTTTGGTGCCCAGTACCTATGATAGAACACCTTACACAACCTTGGTGCAGGGGGAGGGCTTTGGACCTGTCTCTACTGAATGTGCCAGATTCTTCTGACTCCCCATTTGAGGGCCTGCCTTGGAGGAGGCAGGAATGAGGGGTGGTTAGGAGGGAAGGCTGTGGGGCAAGAGGAGGGAAGAGAGGGGGATCTGTGGTTTGTATGTAAAATGAATAGAAAATTTCTGAATAATTAAAACTGAAGAAGAAAGAAAAAATATATTTATATTAAAAAATATTTCTAATACAACTTTAATATTAATATTTTTGGAAATTGTGTATGCAAAGATATATTTCTGTCCTTCCCTTAGACATGCTTCTTGCCATGATTGGAAGTCAGTGTCTGTCTCATAAATATCTACATATTAATAGGTACATTGGCCTGGACAACCAGCTGAGCGTTTCAGATGCAGGCTGCTCTCACAGAGAAACCTGAGTTCAGCTCCCAGGATACAAACCAGGCAGCTCACAAACATCAGTTATAATGAGAAATTGCATAAACATGGGTAATTTATTTCCTCTTTGTAAAATCTGTGGGCATGTTTGAGAATGAGTTGTCTTAAATTGAGGGAAAATTAAGCATCAGCATGCATATATAAGGAAAATATGTATATATTTATACACATGATTGTGTGCATGTATGTGAATACTCACAGAAACACACACTCATATATACAGTCATGAATGCTGATTTATTCATTCTCTGCAGCATGAATGAACACACCCAAATTGAATTTCCATTTAAACTAATTCTATCTCCGGCATTATCCATCAATATGTGTGTGCTTGTGTGTATATGTATATGTACTTGCACATGTATGAATATAGATAGATAGATAGATAGATAGATAGATAGATAGATAGATAGATATAGATATAGATAGATATATATATCAAAGTCAAAATCAAAAGATTGATTCATTTCTAAATAGAAGATATCAAACAGAACTAAGGAGATGGCTCAGTACTTAATGTATTTGCAATATAAGCATGAGGTCCTAAATTTGATCATGCAGAAGGGAAGTATAGAAAACTGAGGTGTAGGACTGTTTTCCTGTATTCCCAATTTGGCAGTCACGGAGACAGAGAGACAATCTGGGTGTCACTGTCCAGTTGAGTACAGCTAAATCAGAGAGCAAGGGGTTCAGAGAGAGACCATATTTAAAATAAAAATGGAGAAAAACTGAGGAAGGTAACCAGTGCTGACTGGGGCCTCAACGGGCATAGGCAGTGACATGCATGAGAATTCACACACAAGCTCACAACAGAAGCTAAGAAATTAGAGTATAAAAAAATTTAAAATTTCAAAGAGACATCACACAATCAATTCTCATAAATCTTTGCAGATATTTGTCTACATATTAAATGTTGAAATTCAGCCAGACCTGATGGAAGTTGCTTGGCCATTTGATCATAACTTCATTGATGAACAAGCCTTGATCTTGTGGACTCCTGGAGACAAACTCTCCTACTTTAACTAGAAATGAATAATGATTTGTATGTCCCATAAAATTTTGTACATCATACTTTTCCACATGATTCTTGTTCTCATCAAAGCATATTTGGTCTCCAGCAGCATTTGTAAATTGAATTGTTCTCAGAAAAGGATGAAGCTGGAGAGAGACAGCAATTGGATATGAGTAGTGCACACAAATCTCTCACTTACGGTCCCCAAGAGCAATCCTCTTTCTCTCTCCCTACTCTGGCTTTCTTCTTGAAGAGGCTTCATTTGAGCAATTTTCTCCCCCACTTGTTCCAGTGAGATGAACTTTTCTCCCTATGAAATTAATGTAGAAGTAGCTGAACACAAAGAAAAATGTTGTCTAAGGGGTGGAACATAGTGCAGGGTGAACCATGTTTTAGTGGGAACAAGGCCCTGTGTCTCTCCCCAGCAAGAGAAAAATGTCTCTAATTAGAAAATATAGATGTTTTCTGAGTGAATCTGGAGCAAAAGGGAAGCAACACTATGTCTATTGGTTTATAGGTGTTAAGATATTTACCTTCTTTATGGCACACACACCATGAACCTATGTGTGTATGGTTAGGTAGGTAGATAGGTATGCATGTAGATAGAGAGAGTGTCTGGACTTGATAATATTAGCAGGGGTTTATGCAAAATTCCAAATTCTTGAAAATATATATTAATATGCAGAAATTTTCTATGCCATTTGTACTTCAGGAAATTGGAAAGAGAACCACTGCTTGCCACCAATCCTTTATTTAGTTTGTGTCACAATTTTTGTCTTTCAACTTTGATAAGAACAATATTGGAGTCAAAATTAAAACCCAAATGTTCTGGGATTAAGCTAGATTTTTCAGATTTCTTTATATTTTTATATTAATTTATTTTGTTTTGTGTATGAATTTCCTTCCTGGACATATGTATGTGCACTACACAAGTTCCTGGTGCCCATTAAGAACAGAAGAGGGTGCTGGATCCAGTGGAAGTGAAGTTGCAGACATTTGTAAGCTGCTATGTAGATAGTAGGAATTGAACCTGCATCTTGTCAAGAGAAGCAGTTACATTTGATTTCAGAGCCATCTCTAGTCCGTAGATTTATATTATTTTTAATTCTGTGTATTGTCTGTGTGTATATATGTGCGCAAACTGTATGCCTGATGCCTTAGGAAAGCAGAAGAGTGTGTCACATTCCTTAGAACTGGAGTTACAGACAACTGTGAGCTGCCTGTTGGTGCTAACCACCAAACTCTGGTCCTCTGCAGGAGCATCAAGTGCCCCTAACTGCTGAGCCATCCCTCCCGCTTGATTTTATTATGTATTTAAATTAATACAATGGGTTAATAATTCATGTTCTGAGATTCATTGTTGTGTTAACTATTTAACAACTCGTTTCATAAAGAACCATTTTTTAGATATTCAGTTATCTGTACAAGAGACACACTAACTTACCTAAAATCACATCTCTGGATGCCATGTTCACAAACAGTGTCAATGTCTATGTCAAATATTATTGTTATCATAATAAAAACTGCACAGTACACTAAACCTTCAGAGTTCATTTTCTACTTATCTACCTTAGACTGAATGAAAACGAAATAAAAATGAAAAGTTTGTTGAGCAAACTTCTTGATGATCCCCTATTTGAAGGGAAACATCACGGCTCATATGTATAATTGAGTCCTAAGTTTATATCAGGAGGGTTTAAGCCCAAACATACCCACTTGTAACTATAAGAAGGAGATATGGCCTAGGCTCATGAGCACCATCTGTATTCTAAAAATTAATAATGGAAGCACAGTCTTTGGTTTCTCCTTAATTTTATCTTATTTAAGAGTAAATAATCTGTAAAAAGCATTTCTTTCTCAGTTACTTTTGAGGTTATGGCAGCCTATTTTTATTTTCCATAAAAGTTTCTTCCTATGGTCTTGGGTGGTTAAATATATATTACATTTTATGTGAAATAGCTGCTGTTAGATATGGTGACTATGTCTCTATCTGATGGCATCAGACACATTCCATGAAATTGTGTGAATTTTTATTATTGAACTTGCTAATTTTGACAATAATTGATTTTGGATATTTAACCGAATGTCATCTCATACAAGGAAAACATTTGTTGAAATATGTACAAATTTAGTGTCTTGAAATCAAAGCTACAGTAGCCCAAATCATGCACCATATTTACAGACACATACACACCCACGGTGAAAGAACCCTTTCCATTTTGCCTTTTATTTTTTATTTATTTATTTATTTATTTATTTATTTATTTATTTATTTATTTATTTTTTGGTTTTTTTCAGACAGGGTTTCTCTGTGTAGCTTTGGAGCCTGTCTTCCAACTTGCTTTGAAGACCAGGCTGGCCTCGAACTCACAGAGATCAGCCTACCTCTGTCTCCCAAGTGCTGGGATTAAAGGCGGGTGCCACCACAGTCCAGCTATTTTTATTATAAGATGAAAATGTGTTGTGCATTTGACCTCACTGCCTTATCTACTAATAAGTCCCCAGTGCTTCCCTTGCTTTTGAGATAGGCTTACCTGCCATGGTTGAAGCCTGTCGTGAGCTTACCTGCCAGGGTAGAAGCCTGTCGTGGTTTGTGTCTTCATGAGGTCCCATTTCTGTTGTCCTCAAAAGCATTTTATGGAGGGCGTGCGCCATCACATACACTGCAATCCATATGGAAAAGCTAGGCTCAGACGGGACCATCACATTTATTTCTTGCTTTGTCTTTAGGGATGTATTCAGTGGGCAGGGTTTATGATTTCCACATAGCAGAGTAGGAGGTGAGCAATAAAAATTGTCAATCCAAAATTTATTGAAGTAAAGCTCATCTGGGTACTGGGAGGGTGTAAGTGCCTCTAGAAAGTGGTTGAAACCAGGGATATCTTTCTTCTTTGAAAATGAGAAGCTTCCTTCAAAAAAGTCCATCAAATCATTTTGCTCATTGAATACAGACTCTAAGTAAACTAAGTGGGACTTGGCCATGATCCACACCTTCCTTCTGGCTTTCATGATTTCAGTTTTCATGCAGAAAAATACTAAGTCATCTGTATCACCGTAGAATACATGCACATTTGCTTTTGTATGTTGAATCAAATTTACTTTCCCAACCTCAGATGTTAACTGAAAATTCCAAGTAGCCTGGAGTTTTTCTGTAAAAGCCACACAGATATCTTCTGATACCATCTCTGCTTTCAGGTCAGAGAGGAACTCCTTTCCTTTCAGATCATCAGACACGATGAGCCCTACCCACTTCCAGCCAAAGTGCAGCAGTAAAGAGGTCACCCCTTGGGTTAGAGCTGTGTCTTTAGGAGACATCTGGTAAAGGGATGGGAATGTATCTCTGTCACTTAGCATAGAATCAAAAGTTCCATATGTGACCTGCAGAAGCAAACAGAAAAAAAGGGGATTCTGAGTTTCTAGGTGTTTGGAGTCATCACCCTTAGAGAGGAAGTGAGTTCATTATAAGCATAAGGGGATCAGGAAACTGAATGTTGGTAAGGAGACTGTCTTCTGTGATATTAGCTTCTCTCTCATTGTGTGATGGAATATGGTCTTTGTCAAGTACTATGAGCTCTAAAATTACTATGAGTTCTGAAGCAAGTGAGTGAACAATATTCTGTTCATGTGAGATTTGAAAGGCACCAAGATTTCTCTTGTTCCAATAACAATGGAACCGAGTATGGGGTGTAGAGATAGACTGCAGAAGCATTCCCAAGTGCTTTACTCTGACCACAGGACATCACCTTCCCAAGAACCTCTGCCTTCAGGAATGGTAAATAACACATTTTTTCACAGATTTCGCTCCTGTGTTAGAAAAGAGCAAATCATGAATATCTGGGGGAACTTCACCAAGCATTGTTTCATCATACTTCCCAAATGAGAGATTTGACAAAGTCATTACCCAGAAACTAATGTAAAATACAAATCTCTGAGAGAGATGGAAATTCCTGTGTATATAATTTTTTCTTACTTTAGGATACAATAAATGTATGAATTGTTTCACTGAGTGATAATGATCAGTTGTATACTGTCTGGTTTTCTAATTTTGATTATCCATGGGTAATCAAAGTCACTCACCGAATATTTTCTCTACTTGCAGTGATGCCTACTGATGGTTGCTTTGCTTCAGTAGTGCTGGCAAGAGCTAAATGTTGGGATGTGTCTAAGTGGATGTTCTCTGTGATTGGTACTCTGAGATCAAATTTCCAGAATAAAAAATAAACTCCTTGGAACATTTTCATTTGTGATGGCCCAAGGATTGTCCCAGATTTGTTTACGTGTCCTAAACTTACTATTCCTTTATCTGTCAGACATTGAACACAGGATTAACTAGAAGATGTTTATACCCCAGCTTGGGCGGTTGGTTATCTGGGTTGTATGTTTGACTTATGAACAGCACTCAGCTATGAGCTGCCACAGTACATCTTGCCAATGACTGGAGATAGAATCATGAATATTACTAAGTGATCTTCTTAGAAATCCACAGTATTTACTGCTCATGTTTTTCAACCCATTCAACTGTTTACCACAGCAGGATCCATGTAATTCTTTCACTTACGTTTGAAATCACCAGCAGGAAACATAGACAACTTCTCCATTTTCTTTTGGTCAGATTTTTTATATGATTATGGACACCAAAACTTTGCCAACTTACTTGTGGAACTTTGTAGAGCTCCAAAAGGGTTCCAATTGCAGCCGAAAATTCAGACCTGGTTCCCGCAATGATTCCAAGAGCTTTGTGTTGAGTTTTGCATTTGTAGTTAGGGATAAATTCACTCCTTCCAGACAGCCACACCAGAGGGCCCTCCAAGGTTCTCCAGTGGGAGTTAAAGGCATTGTAGAGGTGGAAACCCAAGGTCACATTGGGAAGCAGGTGGGCATCCTTATTAATCTCCTCCATGGCAAAGTAGAAGGTCAGCAAATGTTCATAGTTTTTCCATCTCCCTCTAAACAGGAGGGAACAGGAGGGGCAGAATGTTGTGCACATCAGGCCATTGTTCTCAGAAACTCCTTAGCAATTTCAGGAAATTAGAAGTCATTAAGTCCTGACTTCTTTCCTGACACATAAAGCTTGTGTGAATGAGCCCCTGACAGCTCAGAAACATCATGGAATGACTCGTGAAGTCTCAGTAATTGGTTTCTTGTAGAGCATAGTGTGGATTTAGTGTCACTTGTCTGTGTCCTATGTCTGCTGAGTACATGGTGCTTATGATGTTTCTATTCATGGAAGCATTGGGCGAGGGAAGAGTCACTGATATTTTCTCTAGGATTGTGAATAAGAGCTTCATATCTTTTTATTTTGTAATGATTTGATTCCATACTCATTCTTGAAAAGTGTAATAATTTTTTTGAATGCATGCCTAGTGTTAAAGTGTTTCTTATGGAGATAGACAGATAGCTAGGCATTAGGCATTCTGCTTCCTCTTGTAGAAAACCTTGCAACAATTCCCAAAACCTACATGGTGGCTCAGAACCATCTGTAGAACCAGTCAGTAACTCCTCTTGTAGCATATTTGGGCCCAAGGCACACATGTAGCATATACACATTTATAAGGAAACCACTCAAACACCTGACATAAAAATAAATAAATCTTTTTGGAAGTGCTTCTGGGGCTTGAGAAGTGACTGAGAGGTTAAGACTGCTTGCTGCTCTTGGGGAGCACTCTAACAGGTCAAAGCAGCTACTCTTTGGGTTACAATAGTGTGTAACACCAGTTTTAGGAAATTATGTGTTCTCCTCTGGCCTCTTCAGTCAGAAGGCACACACATGGTGCACAGATAGACATGTAGGGAAAACACTCATAGATATAAAATAAAAAAAATCAAAAAACTAATAATAAAGAAAAAGGATGTTCAAGAATTTCTTTAGTAGGATATGTAGGCCTTTATGTATAAACCCAGGATTGATAATATCTACAATATCATCTAATATTGTAGATCTCTTTCTACACTTTTAGAAAGCCTCCAGACTAATTTACATAGGGCCTACAGCAGTTTGTGGTCCCCTTAACCCACATAAGGGTCAGTATTTGTTGTAATTTATGTTCTTGGGTAAGACAAAATATCAAAGAAACTTTAATGTTTATTTCACTGGTTGCTAAGGAGATTGAACACCTTTAGAATCTTTTTTGGCCATTTGTATTTTATGTTTTCTGAACTCTTGTTTCAGTGCCGTGTGTTTTAAATTGGGTTGTTTGTTTTATCTAGAGTTAAATCAATGCTTGTTGACAAGACATTGGGATCTCTATTTCCTGTTATCCCAGCTTCTCTGGTTTTAGATGAAGTGAGAATGTTTGAGATGCAGTCTTGAGGCCACTCAATGTTGATGTGTGAATGCGTTGTCTACAATGTGTGTAGCCTGTGTGCCAGGCAGCCTCTCTCACCCTATTGAGCACCCATCACATAGAAAGGGATGCTGCTCCTTTGTTATTTCAGACATTTCCTTCTGACAAATCTCTAGGTCACTTGGAGTCATCATGGTTGAAATTCTTGTCACGCGGACACTAATCTGTCTCTCTCCCATCCTTGCTCTCCCTCCCAGTGTGTTCCCTCCTTACTTGTGGAGCTTGCTCTGCATACTCCTCATGTGCCTTCTCCAATCTCTTTTCCTTCTCAGACTTAGAGATTCCATTAACCTAGTTGTCTTATTGCAAATGGCTTGGCCTCAGAACAGCTCAGTGACCATAAATGTCACACTGGATTTCGAAATGCCCACAGACTGTGACAATTTTTGTCATCACAAGCATATGATCCCAAACTAAATTCTCTCTCTCTCTCTCTCTCTCTCTCTCTCTCTCTCTCTCTCTCTCTCTCTCTCTCTCTCTTCTTAATAATCTCTTGTCTCTGGGTCTAACTCCCTGCTCTTGTGTTATCTCAGAGCCCTCTTTCCTCTTTGCTTGCTCCAGTCCCTTCTCTCATCACTGGATATAGTTATACAAACATGCACATATCTTTTGGGTATGGATAATATTAAAATTATTTCATGCTTTTGTATTCTATAAATAAGGTGTCTGTGGGGTTGGGTTTTATTTCTCCCCCTCCAGACCTGAGCATTCTGTTTAAGGGTTTCATTCAAATCTGTCCTGTGTCAGGTGAGTCACCTCAACCTGTGACAAGAGAAGCAGAGAAAGCAGAGTAGCACAGGAAAAGATACTGCATGTTTATAAACAGCTAAAAGGTAAATTATTCCCAATACAGGTCAGGGCTGCTAATCTGCTCCCCTCTCTTACATCCCTAAAACTTTTACTAAAGTATAAAGTTTACCTTTATGTTTGTAAGATAAGTCTGTAAGCTTTCTCTATCTCAGGGTTTGTAAATTCATTGAATGTGGTTTAAAAATCTGTAAAATCTGTAACAAAAACTTCAAGTAAAAATTTATTTTAAAAAAGGATTGAGAGATAAAATATTTATATCATGCTTCTGTGTAAATTTAACTCTTGTTCTGGAAGATCCATCTGACACTGCACACTGTTTATGTGACTTTAATTCAATTACTGTTTGTGGAAAACAGAACTTATAGCAAATGTTTGATGAATCTGCCAGCTCTCATTGGACCATGAGGTGAATGACTCTTCTCCCACCCAGAGAGTCCTGCCTCTAGGTCCAGGGCCTGGGACACAGTCAGTCCCCAAGAACCCCCACTCAACTCTGTCCCAGTTGCCAGCCAGCAAGAAAAAGTGCTCTGGGTTGGCTCCCCCACCAAAATGCCCCCCATTGGACCCTGCAATATACAAGACCAATGCCCTACCCCAATACCCATCTGCCTGTGACCCCAGTAACTTCCAGAGACAAAAAAATCCTCTCATTAGGCCAATAGGTGAATGACTATTCTCCCACCCAAAGAGTCCTACCTCGAGGATCCAGGCCCTGGGACACAGACAGTCCACGAGAATCCCCACCAAACTATGCCCAAGTTTCCAACCAGTAGGGAAAGCTCCTGAGGGCAGGCTCCTCCACAAATCACCCCAATCAGACCTGGCATTCTACAGGACCCATGCCTTACCACAATACCCATCCACCTGCAACCCCAGTAAATTCCTGATACACGAAAAACACCAGCTGTCATTGGACCAAGAGTTGCTGGCCAGGTGGTAAGATTCCTGCAGGCAGGCTCCCCTCCCAAAACCCCCTATAGGATCCAGCAATCTACAAGACCCATACCCTACCCCAATATCCATCACACTGGGACACCAGTGACTTCCTGAGACACAGAATCTGCCAGCTCTCATTGGATCAAAAGAGGCTTCCTGAGACACAGAATCTGCCAGCTCTGACTGGACCAGGAGCCCTGATAAGACCAAGAGAGGCTCCCTGAGTCTCAGAATCAACTAGCTTGGACTGGACCAAGAGCAGCTCCCTGACATACAGAATCTGTCAGCTCCAATTAGACGAAGAACTAAGATTGGACCCAGAGGAGCCCCCTGAGACAGAGACACAGCAGGCACAGAGTGGACCAAGAGCAACTCGCTCAGACATAGGCACCTCTTGCACCTATTGAAGGAAGAGATGGGCAGACATCAATGCAAAAATACATACAACAACATAAAGAGCAATATTGCACCACCAGAACCTAGCAGTTCTATAACAGCAAGACCTGAACATCACAATGTAGAAGAAGGTGACCTTTAAAATAACTTCATAAGGATGCTAGAGGCCTTTAAAGAGGAAATAAAAGTTTCCCTTAAAGAAATTGAGGGAAAGACAAAAAACTGGAAGAAATCAATAAATTCCTTAAAGAAAGCCAAGAAAACCATGAAAAAGCAATTAAACATGTGAAGGAAGCAGTTCAAGATTTGAAAATTGAAATAGAAACAACGATAAAGATACAGAGGAATGCTGGAAATAGAAAATCTGAGTAAACAAACAGGAAACTGTGGCATGATTCTTAAAAGTTCTTATTAATAAAAACAAACCTGGGGCTAGTTATTGGGGTGAACTCTGAACGTTCAGAGAAGCAGAACAAGAAACAGCCACCTCACCTTGCCCATTCCTCAGCTGATCCTGTTTCATCAGATGGGGAGGTTCTGAGTTCTTATGCAAATGGATCTCAGCTGAACTGTGCTGCTCAAAAGCCTAAAAGCTTAACAACTCTAGTTCCTGGTTTTCACACCTTATATACCTTTCTGCTTTCTGCCATCACTTCCTGGGATTAAAGGCATGAGTCACCATGCCTGGCTGTTTCCAGTGTGGCTTTGAACTCACAGAGATCCAGCTGGATCTCTGCCTCTGGAATGCTAGGATTAAAGGCAGGTGTACCACCATTTTTCTGGCCTCTATATCTAGTGGCTGTTCTCTTCTCTGAACCCAAATAAGTTTATTAGGGTGCACAATATTTTGGGGAACACAATATCACCACAAGAAACAAAGATGCAAGCACAACCAACAGAATACAAGAGAAGGAAGAGAGAATCTCTGGTGCTGAATATACAATAGAGGAAATAGATTCCTCAGTCAAAGACAACATTAAAGCCAACAAAGTCATAACACAAAATGTCCAGGAAATCTTGGACACCATGAAAAGGCCAAACCTATAAATAATAGGGGTAGAAGTAGGAGAAGAAGACCAACTCAAAGGCATAGAAAATACATTCAACAAAATCATGAAAGAGAACTTTCCAAAATAAAGAAGAAAATACCTATGGAGACACAAGAAGCTTATAGAACACCACATAGACTAGACTCCCCACCCAAAAAAGGCTTCTTAACACATAATAATTAAACCACTAAACATACAGAATAAAGAAAGAATATTAAGAGCAGCAAAGTTTCTCCTTTCTCAGCCAAGTGACTTATAAAGGCAGACCCATCAGAATAACACCCGACTTCTCAATGGAGACTTTAAAAGCCAGAAAGACCTGGACAGATGTAATGCAGACAATAAGAGACTGTGGATGCCAGCCTAGATGAATATACCCAGCAAAACTTTCAATCATAATAGACAGACTAAACAAGACATTCCAAGAGAAAACCAGATTTAAATAATATCTATCCACAAATCCAGCCCTACAGGAAGCACTAGAAGGAAAATTCCTACCTAAGGAAGTCAGATACACCCATGAAACCACAAGCAACAGATAGCCCCATAGTAGTAAATCCAAAAGAAAGGAAATACACACACACTACAACCAAAAGATAACAGGAATTAGCAATCACTGGTTAATAACATTCCTTAATATCAATGGACTCAATTCACCTATAAAAAGACACAGGCTAACAGAGTGGATACAAAATCAGGAACCATCCTTCTGCTACATTCAAGAAACACACCTCAGTTTCAAAGATAAACACTCCCTCAGAGTAAAAGACTGAGGAAAGACTTTCCAATCAAATGGACTTAAGAAGCAAGCTGGTGTAGCTATCCTAATATCTAACAAAATAGACTTTAAACTAAAATCAATCAAAAGAGATCAGGAAGGACACTACATATTCATCACAGAAAAGATCCACCAAGATGAAGTCTCAAGTCTGAACACTTATGCCCCAAATACAAAGGCCCCCACATTAAATCACACATCAAAACCCACACATTAATAGTGGGAGACTTCAAATCCCACTCTCACTGCTAGACACATCTGCCAGATCAAAACTTAACAGAGAAATAAGGGACCTAACAGGTGTTATGACTCAAATGGACTTAATTGATATCTACAGAATATTTTACCCTAACAACAAAGAATATACCTTCTTCTCAGCACTCCATGGAACCTTCTCTAAAATCAACCAGACACTTGGTCACAAAGCAAATCTCAACAGATACAACAAAATTGGAATAACCTCATGTATTCTATTGGACCACCATGGCTTAAAGTTAGATTTCAACAACAACAAAATTTACAGAGAGCCTACAATCTCATGGAAACTGAATAATACCCAACTGAATCACCACTGGGTCAAGAAAGAAATAAAGAAAGAAACTAAAGACTCCCTAGAATTCAATGAAAATGAATGTACTACATACCCAAACTTATGGGATACTATGAAATCAGTGCTAAAAGAAAACAATTCATAATACTAAATGCCCACATAAAGAAGTTGGGGAAATTTCACACTAGTGACTTAACAGCACACTTAAAAAGCTCTAGAACAAAAGGGAGCAATCTCACCCAGAGGGAATAGATGCCAGGAAATAATCAAATTGAGAGCTGAAATCAACAAAATAGAAACAAAGCAAACAATACAAAGAATTAATGAAACAAAGAGTTGGTTCTTTGAGAAAACCAACAAGATGAACAAGTCCTTATCCAGACTAACCAAAAAACAAAGAAAGAGAGCATCCAAATTAACAAAATCAGAAATGAAAAGGGAGATATAACAACAGACAACAAGGAAGTCCAGAGAATCATCAGGTTATACTTCAAACACCTGTATTCCACAAAATTGGAAAATTTAAAAGAAATGGACAATTTTCTGGTTAGGGAGCACATACCTAAGTTACACCAAGACCAGATAAACAATTTAAATAGACCAATAACACCTCAGGAAATAGAAACAGTCATTAAAAGTCTCCCAATCAAAAAAAGCACAAGACCAGATGGCTTCAGTGGAGATTTCTACCAGATTTTCAAAGAACATTTGATACCAGTACTCTTCAAATTGTTCCACACAATAGAAACAGAAGCAACATTACCAAACTCCTTTTATGAGGCTATAGTTACCCTGATACCCAAACCACACAGAGATGCAACAAAGAAACAGAGATACAGACCAATATCCCTCATGAACATTGATGCAAAAATACTCAATAAAATATTGACAAACCGACTCCAAGAACACATAAAAAATTTATCCACCATGGTCAAGTCGGTTTCAACCCAGGGATGCAAGGATGATTCAACACATGAAAATCTGTCAATGTAATACACCATATAAAAAACTGAAAGAAAAAAATCACATGGTCATCTCATTAGATGCTAAAAAGACCTTTCACAAAATCTAACACCCCTTCATGATAAAGGTTTTGGAGAGATCAGGAATACAGGGAACATACCTAAACATAAAAAGGCATTTTACAACAAGCTGACAGTCAACATCAAATTAAATGGAGAGAAACTCAAAGCAATTCCACTAAAATCAGGAACAAGACAAGGCTGTCCACTCTCCCCATATTTATTCAATATATTACTTGAAGTTCTAGTCAGAGCAATAGTACAACAAAAGGAGATCAAGGGGATACAAATTGGAAAGGAAGAAGCCAAACTTTCACTATTTGCAAATGATATGACAGTATACATAAGTGCCCCAAAAAATTCTACCAGGGAACTCCTGCAGCTGATAAACACTTTCATTAATGTGGCAGGATACAAGATTAACTAAAAAAAAATTAGTAGCCCTTCTATATACAAATGATAAATGGGCTGAAAAAGAAATCAGAGAAACATCACCCTTTATAATAGCCACAAATAATATAAAATACTTTGGGGTAACTCTAGCTAAGCAAGTGAAAGAACTATATGAAAAGAACTTTGATTCACTGAAGAAAGAAATTGAAGAAGATATCAGAAAATGGAAAGATCTCCCACACTCAGGGATAGGTAGAATTAACATAGCTAAATTGATAATCTTACCAAAAGCAATCAACAGGTTCAATACAATCCTTATAAAAATCTCAATTCAATTCTTCACAAACCTGAAAAGAACAACACTCAACTTCATTTGGAAAAACAAAAAACACAGAATAGCTAAAAGAATGCTGTACAGCAAACCCACCTCTGGAGGCATCATCATCCCTGAAATCAAGCTCTACTATAGAGCTAAAGTATTAAAAACAGCTTGGTATTGGCATAAAAGCTGACATGTGGACAAATGGAATCAAATTGAAGACCCTGATATTAACACAGATGCACACCTATGAACAACTGATTTTTGACAAAGAATCCAAAACTGTACAATGGAAAAAATATTCTTCAACAAGTGGTGATGGCATAACTGGATGTCAACATGTACAAGATTGCAAATAGATTCATATCTATTGCCATGCACAAAACTCAAGTCAAAATGGATCAAAAACTTCACAATAAAACCAGTTACACTGAACCTGATAGAAGAGAAAGTAGGAAGTGGTCATGAACACATTGACACAGGAGACCACTTCCAAATATAAACCAGTAGCACAGACCCTGAGGGCAACAATTAATAAATGGGACCTCCTGCAACTGAGAAGCTTCTATAAGACAAGGAACACAGTAAATAAGACAAAATGACAGTCTACAGAATGGGAAAATATCTTCACCAATCTGAAATTTGACATAGGGCTGATCTCCAAAATATATAAAGAACTCAAGAAACTAGACATCAAAATACCAGATAATCCAATACACTATGAATGATCACAAAAAATGTTTCTTGTCTTACTTTGGACTGCATTTTCTATTATGAAAATTTTTATTCATTTTACACACCAACCACAGTTCCTCCACCTCTTCTCTCCTCCCAGCCATGCCCCCCAGCCTTCCCACTCCAACCCATCTCACATTCCCTTCTCTGAGGTAATTCCTCCCATGTGGAGTCAGCAGAGCCTCGTACAATCAGTTGAGACAAGTCAAAGCCGTTCCCCCTGCATCAAGGCTGTGTACGGTATCCCACCATATGTAGTGGGCTCCAAAATGTGATACACCATATTTTAAAAAACTGAAAGGAAAAAAAACACATAATCATCTCCTTAGATGCTTAAAAAGCCTTTGACAAAATCCAACACCCCTTCATGATAAAGGACTTGGAGAGATCAGGAATACAAGGAACATACCTACACATAATAAAGGCAAGATACAGCAAATGGACAGCCATCATCAAATTAAATGGAGAGAAACTCAAAGTGATTCCACAAAAATCAGGAACAAGACAAGGCTATCCACTCTCCCTATATCTATTCAATATAGTACTTGAAGTTCTAGCTAGAGCAATGAGACAAAAAAGGAGATCATAGGGATACAAATTGAAAAGAAAAAATTCCAACTTTCACTATTTGTGGACGATATGATAGTATACATAAATGACCCCAAAAATTGTACCAGGGAAATTCTGCAGCTGATAAACACTTTCATTAATATGGCAGGATACAAGATTAATTCAAAAAAATTTAGCTTTCCTATATACAAATGATAAATGGGCTGAGAAAGAAATCAGAGAATCGTCCCCTACAATAGCCACAAATAATATAAAATACCTTGGGGTAACTCTAACTAAGCAAGTGAAAGACCTGTATCACAAGAAATTTAAGCCTTTGAAGAAAGAAAATGAAGGAGATATCAGAAAATGGAAAGATCTCCCACTCCCATGGATAGGTAGAATTAACACAGTTAAAATGACAATCTTACCAAAACCAATCTACAGATTCAGTGTAGTCTCCATCAAAATCCCAACACAATTGTTCACAGACCTAGAAAGAACAATACTCAACTTCATATGGAAAAACAAAAAAATCAAGATAGCTAAAACAAACGTGTACAGTAAAGCAACCCTTGGAGGCATCACCATCCCTGACCTCAAATTCTACTATAGAGCTATAATAATAAAAACAGCTTTGTATTGGCATAAAAACAGATATGTGTACCAACAGAATCAAATGGAAGACCTGACATTAATCCGCATGCCTATGGACATCTGATTTCTGACAAAGAAGGAAAAACTGTCCAATGTGGACTGTATTTATGGTTTAAGGTTTTACTCTGATGCTAAAGGATCTTCAATTAAATCTTCAATTCAAAATTTTAAGTCTCAGATTGACAGGGATAAAACTATAAATTTCTAATCTTATAAAAACTATGAGCTTGTTATAAATTGTAGAAGATAATTAAGACATGCAAGTTAATGGTCAGTTGTAGTAGGACATAGGGTTGAGGAAATTGGCTCAGACAAGTAGCCAAGGCATGCACATAATGTACTTCCTTAAGAGCCAACCTGAAGTCTACTTGAGGGCCTAGCAACAGGAACTATCAGAGTTCCTGGTCACTGTCAGAGGTCCTGGTTGCTGTCAGAGTTCCTGATCATGCAGAGTCTGATGGAGGACATAGCAACAGTCCCTGCCTAAGTTCCTGATCATGCCCAGCCAATGAGGGATGACCATACAGACTGCGCACTAAAAGGAGGGTATATAAGGCCTTCCCTGTTACTGAATAAGGGAGCTTGTTATTTGCCTCAACGGACTCTTGGTGTCTGTGCTGTTGATGCCATGCCTTCTCACCCCCTCCCCCATGGGAGCCATTAGAATCCAAGCAAAAGTCAGTTACTTTATAAATGATCAAATTTTTTACTGTGCTCTGAACTATGGTTTCAGTAATGCTGAGTATAAATAAATGTAATTCATTTACAGAGGGGCAAGCCATTGGACTCCTGTACATGCTATCAAGGATAAGCATGAAGCAAGTAACTGAAAATAAGTAAAGTTTGTTTAAAATCAGGTATAGTTAATAAATTAGATGATGTCACTCAGAGAGATCTGCTGAATATGGAATGTAGACCATTTAACAGAAAAAGCTTCCCCTAATATACAAAAATACTAGCTTTTAGAATCAGCTTCTGAGACTATTCACAAATATGGTGGAAGAACATACTCCACCTTGGCCTTTCCTCAGTTGTGCTAATGTGGACAACTGGGCTCATACCAGTCACACAATTCACCCACTACCAGGTCCCTGCCAAAATTTGGACATTGTTGAGTTGAATGCCCTACTCTGCCCAGCCTAGGTAGGTCAGTTTTCCCTAGTTCCTCCTTCACAGAAACATCTCTCAGACCTCATGAGTCTGGTGTTTGTAGGCAGATGCTTTCCTGTGTGGCAGCCAAAGTCTTAATAGTTTCATGTGTGACATCCAAAAAGTGACAACCCTGCTCCCAACAGAGTCATAGAGATCACCATGGAGGATTCCAGATGGATGCTTAGGTATCAGGTAAGTCTATATCATTTTAACTAATACAGGGGCAGTTTTGTTTATTTATACTTCCTCCTCAAATTTGTCTCTCTGATTTCTGATGGTGCTGCTAACAAGTTGTTGTTTTCTAAGTTTAGTAGAAGCAAGCAGACCTACCAGCTCCTCCCAACAAGGCTGCAGCTGCATGGTCAGTCCACATAATATGTGAAAATTATGTCCTGTTTATTTTTAAGATACAGGTCATCTGTTGAAGAAGGCAGACTCACAGACAGGATTGTCTTGCTGACAGGCTTCACACTCAAACAGATACCCTCACAAACTAGGTTTAAATAAAAACCAAACTGAAGCTATAATGCTATTACTCGGCAAAAAAAAGTACTATTTACTATTCATTTATTAAAGGAACTTGCTTTTCAATCACTCTTCTCATTAGTCAGCCATGTATGTCTTCTGGTAAATGACTGGGTAGAAAAAAAGGATTAAATTTGATGTAAGTTTGAGGGTCTTAGGAAGGAATATATTATGTACACCCAAGTTGCAAAGGTCTGAGGAAGTGACTCAAGGTATGTGAAAATAAAACTTAAAGATTACTAAGTTTCAGAGTTTTATGATAGTAGTATGTGGAGTTCTGATAAGCTTGTAATCTAGCCTTGGTAAAGCACTGGTTAATATTATCATGGTCACAGGCCAAAATTTTTAATTTCCTTTCATTGTTTACTAAACATAGACTTAAAAGTGCTGCTTACTGTGTTGAAAATATCCTTGTCATATATGTGGGGTGTGTGTGTGTGTGTGTGTGTGTGTGTGTGTGTATTTATAAAACTTGGAAAACTCTGAGATACCATTTTATACCTGCGAGAATGACTAAGACCAAAAACACTGAAAACAGTTTATGTTGGAGAGGATGTAGAGCAAGAGGAACACTCCTACATTGTTGGTGGGAATGCAAACTTGTACAGCCACTCTGGAAATCAGTATGGCAGTTGCTCAGAAAATTGGGAATAAGTCTTCCTCAATACCCAGCAATACCACTCTTGGGCATATACCCAAGGAATGCTCAATGTTACCACAAGGACACATGCTCAACTATGTTCATAGCAGCATTATTCATAATAGCAAGAACCTGGAAACAACCTAGATGCCCCTCAACTGAAGAATGGATAAATAAAATGTGGCACATATACACAATGGAGTACTACTCAGCAGTAAAAATCAATGATATCATGAAACTTGCAGGCAAATGGATGGAACTAGAAAATATCATCTTGAGTGAGGTAACCCAGACTCAGAAGGACAAACATAGTATGTACTCACTCATAAGTGGATACTAAATGTGAGAGAAGGGATGGCCAGACTGCAACCCACAACTCCAGGGAGGGTAGCTAACAGGGAAAGGCCCTAGGAGGGACACATGGATGACCCTGTGAAGGAGAAGTGGATAAGATCTACATGAGTGGACTGGGTGTTGGGGGGGTGGCATAGGGTGAGGAATGGGGGTTGAGAACATAGGGAAATGGGAGGGTCAAGGTGGAACATGGACAGAGTGAGAGGGCAAGGAGGAAGATACCATGATAGATGAGGACATCATGGGAATAGGAAGAGGCAGGATGCTGGGGAGGCGCTTAGGAATCCACAAGGTTGACCCCACCTTGGTCCGCTGGCAGTGGTCCAGAGGGTACCTGGACCAGTCTACTCTGGTGACCAGCCTAGCAAATAACCTAGCTGTCATCATAGAGCCTTTGTCCAGTGACTGATGGAGGCAGATACAGAGATCCACAGCCAGGCACCAGGCTGAGCTCTGGGAATGGGAATCCAATCAATGAGAGAGAGGAGAGATACTGCAGGCGAGGGACGTCAAGATCATGATGGGAGGACGTGCAGAGAAGACCGGCCACACTAGTGGAAGCCCATGAACTGTGGACTGGTGGCTGTGGAGCCTCCATGGGACTGGACTAAGCCCTCTGGATACGGAAGACGGTTGTTTGGCTCGGACTGTTTGGGGGGCAACCAGGCAGGGGGATCGGGATCTGTTCCTGGTCTATGGGCAGGCTTCTGGAATCCGGTGCCTGTGGTGTGACACCTTGCACAGCCTTGGTGCAGTGGGAAGGGGCTTGGACCTGCTTAGGCTCAAGGTGCTGGGCTCTGCTGACTCCCCATGGGAGACCTCGATTTAGGGGATGTGGGGATGCAGGGTGGCTTGGGAAAGAGGGCTGGGGGGTAGGAGGAAGGAGGAGGGGAGATCTTTGGATAGTATGTGGAGTGAGTAGAAAATTTCATAATAAAGAAAAATGAAAAAAAAAACTTGGACAGAAGAAAGAGAATTTACATTTGTAACTGAGAACCATTCTTTGGGTCCCCAAGTTTTTACTAAGTCTATAAAGTACAAGTCTATCCCAGCTTTATACAAACACTGGTTTTGTTCCTTTATACAATGAGGATTTAAGCACAGATTACAGACAGTGTTCATGCTAATATATCTAAAACTTTTATCTCTGTGAGTAAACTTTAAAAAATTAATGTAAGATTCAGGCAGTCATGACTTGAATCCACCTATGACAGACTAAACAGACTCCCAAAAAGAGCTCCTGTCAATAAACAGTTCCAGCTTTCCTCCCTACTGCCTATCCCTGAGGATGGGTTCTCTCCTCCTGGTCTTGGGACACCCTCCACCTCCTGCTGTAGCGGGATACTGAACTGCAGTATTTCCATCCTATAAAAGCATTCCTAAGAGAACTTTAAGTGCTACATGAATTAGGAATGTATGTGGGAATTTTTCTTTTCACATACTCCATAATACCACAACTACCAGGACTACAGGCCTAGAAGACTGTTTCCTGCTCACAGAGCAGTGCATGGATTGCACCTTCAAGAAGATACTTCTCAGTAGAGGACCATCTTAATCTAGAATTGATGTTCAAATGAACAAAGGTACTGACGATAGCAATAATTGAAAAAAAAAGCAATAGGAAATATGAAAAAGCAACGCCATATAACCCCTCACAATGTCATAACAAATCAACAAGTGAACTCAAAGATACTGAGAGAGAGCAAGTGCCAGATGAGTAGTTCAAAGGGTAAAAAGATGAATGAGCTAAAAGAAGATAGAAACAAGCAAGTGAAACCAACTGGGCATTGAGACAAGATGCAACACTGTAGAGGAGAACAAACGCTGAGGGACAAGTACAACAGCAATAAATATATTAAAAACTCAGTACCAAGAAAAACAAATCCTAAAGGGAAATTGAAATTCTTCCAGGGGGTAGAACAGATAGAAATGTTGGAAATGGAAAACACAAAACTGTCAATAAAAACACAGTGGAAAGTAACCACAACAGAACAGACTAAGCAGAAGACAGAATATCAGGTATAAAGGATGTGATTTCAGAACAATGCATCAAAATATCAATAAGGAATTAATAAGTAATAAATATGACAGCAGTGTACAAACTCAGAGATATTTTAAAGAGACCAATACAAGAACCTGTAGGATAGAAGATGCTAAGATAAGTACTAAAGATATGTGGATTTACCAGAAACTCTCCAGGTCTGTAAAAAGAAACAGACATTCCAACAGGAGTCATTTAGATTCTGAAATGTATGTGAACAGGGTGGAACCTCTCCTTGTCATATTAAAGTCAATGTGTGAAAACAGTATAAGCCAGTCTGTGAACTCACAGAATGGACAGACACAAAAGTTGTTTTCACCCTTTGATCTCTACCTGACTGAAAAATAAACACGAGGAAAGCAAAGGTCTGTAAGATGCATAATGAAGGAGGAAAGTTTGCAAATGAGTTTCACTTTTCTGTGTATACAGTTCATTATATTCAAAGGAATTAAATGTGCACAGAGCAGCACATACTGTCATGTAGCCAGAATACCCTTAGCACAGTCACACAAATACTTACACAAAATTTTCAAATATATCCGGTTTGAACTCAAAAGATATACGGCTTTTGTAGAATCCTTCCATTGTGATGTAAATGGGGATAAATGCACCTAGGATTATGTCAGCCTTCATGTAGGTGCTGGGCTTCCAGTAATCAAAGCATCTCTGGTGAGTCACTTCCCCTAATGTAAACAAAGATTGCAGGAGTAGGATGAGACAAAGCAAAGGAAGGGACATGTCAGGGTCTTCACCACACAGAGACAATGTCCTGCAACTAGGCTGAGCTGTGGAGGAGATGATTGATTCGGTCATGGAACAGGCTCAGACCTCAACAGTGTCAGAGAAGACTCTGTATGCTACAGCTGGTTCCTGATGTTGCATCAGGCTCTCAAGCTTCACATAGTCTATGGTTCTCATACAAGACGAGGGCACAGACAGTAGAAAAGTCCAGACAACTGAGGGTAAGTCAGAGTGCTGAGCTGCTCCTCTAACTGTACCTAGAGTGGCCCTGAATGTGCTGGCTTTTCTTGCTTCTAGTCCCCTCTCATGCATGTGCTCTGGGGATCTTAGTCCTGGGGCTCTGCACCTGCGTCCTCTATGCTGGGGGAAAACATGTTTGTTTCTTTCCTTCTTCCCCCACCTCTATGATTTCATAATGGTCCACAGTGACTTTTAAGAGCATCATAGCCTGAGACAGAATTGTGGGTCATCAATCCAGATTGTGTGATTTAGATTGCTGTTTTGGAAGACACAGATAAAAATTATAAACACTGGGAAAAAGCCATAGCTGGCCCCACAAAGCATGCACTTGTAATATTCCATACAATGATTTCACAAGAGGGTGAAGTGGTGATGCCAGTTTCTAGTGTCTGCCATTCAGAAATACAGTGACCTTGTATGTATCTTGACTCCCTGGTCTGTTCTCTCCTCCTTGTAGAAATAATTATGAAGATGGAGAAAGGAGTAAGGATGTCCAGAAAAAGTACAGAAGATCATTTCCCACCTCAAATATTCAAAATATTAGGGTTCCAAAACAGTAACCTGTGTTCTGCTATTAGTGCACTCTGGTATCTCCTTTCCCCTCTACATTTTGTAAAAATTCACAATGAAATAAAATCATGCTTAATTTCTACACTTCTTCCTCTCTCCTGTAACACTATTCATCAGAAATACAGTTGATATAATTTCATGATTTTGTTTTATATTACAGATAATTATTATATAGTATAAGTCAAATCAAATTTTTGTATATATGTATATATGTTACTTAGGTAGCAACAATTTATGAAAAAGAAAAAGCAAAAGCCAAAGACAAATGTTTTCTCTGCATTAAAAAAAATCAAATAATACAATATATTGTATTCATGTGTTGAAGGACAATCAAGTCATTTATAATTGTGTGCACTCTAAATTAAGCTTCATTAAACATGAGTGGAGATGTGTCCTTGACCAGCACATGTCATGTGTTATTTTTGTATGTATGATGTTGGAATTACTCAGTGTATACAGTGAATACTCTATTTTTAAATGACTGAGGAATTTTTATGTTATTTTCCCTGCTAACTGTGTAATGCTAAATTATTTCTGTCTTGGTTAGGGTTTCTATTACTCTTATAAAAGAAAACAATTAATTTTCTGTGCATCTCTTACACTTCTGAGATTTACTTCATTATCATCATGGTGAGAAGAAAGGCTGCATACAGGTAGACATGGCTCTACAGCAGGAGCTGAGAGTCCCTACATATTGACTTGTAAGTAACATGAAGTGATCTGATTCACTAATCTTGAGCATATATGAGAACTCAAAGCCTGCCTCCACAGTGACACACTTCCTCCAATTAGGCCACACCCATACCAACAAAAACATACCTCCTAATAGTGCCTCTCTGTGGGGAGCCATCTCTCACCCCAACATTTCCCTCAGAGTACTCTTGAGGAGAAGCAGCAGGAAATATTAGTTAGAAGGATAGAGAGGAGAGAAACAGAGTGAAATGCAGGATAGTCTCAAGAGGGTCTGGGTCCTAATCCATCGGACCTCGACTATCTCTGCCCTAGGATATTTAAAGGAATACCAAGGGGTGGAAGAAAAGGCCTCCCTCCTGCCCTCACAAAGCTAAGTTCAGACCATCTCAGACACCTGCACTCAGGCCCATGGTCCAATCATTCTCTCTATGCAGACCTGCTGGGTAAAGCCACTAGGAAACCTAAAAATGGGCTCCAATAGGTCTCCCCTTCTTAATATACAAAAAACAACAACCCCCATTAAGAGCTCACAGCAATCTCCCTACCTGTCATGCCTCCCAGTATGGGAGTAGAGGATGATAAAGATGGCATTTCTTTTTCAAAATGGGACTAAGGTGACTAAAGCAGTCTTGGCTGCACAAGCCTTTTAAAACAAAAAAATCCTGATGCAACTGCATCAGTCTTAAAAACATCAATAGCTTCATCATTAACATTAAAAGGTTAACATAATTCTAACATGAATATCACTATACACACTTAACAATTCTCTCAATCTTACATCTAAAAGCAAACTCTTATTAGAACCATTTCAATATCTTGCTAACAAAACATAGGATACACTTCTGATGTATTCACATCAAACTTAAACTCTTCTGTAACTTCACCAAACCATGGTGCATTGATATGAATAGGTTAGCATAATAATTCCAACATGAACATCACTATACACCATTATAATTCCTACAAACATGTATTCAAAGTCAATATTCTCACTATAGCCATTAATACTTTCTTACAAACAAAATTTCTTAATAGAACTATAAAACATATCATTAATTCACCCAAGTAGCACTAAAATACTTTTAAATTAAATATACTGAGGAATATTAACACTCCCTCTTTTCTTTATAATTTTTTAGAAAAAAGAAAAAACCCCAAATTTCTCTATTTAAATAGCTCCATTTTAAGCAGTTCCATTTTTACATAAACAGTTCCATTTTTAACACAAAACAATTCATGAATCACCAAAGTTAGTAAAGCATATATGCATGCACAAAACTGCATCTTGAGCCTAAGTAAAAAAAAAAAAAACACAAATAAATTTCTCCATTTAAACAGTTCCATTTTTAACACAAATATTTCCATAAAACTGTTCCAAAGTCACCACCATGGATACAGTCTATATGCATAAGTAAATTCAAACTGTCACATTGTAAAGAAATCATTACTGTCCAACTCATTTCTTAAGTCCAAAAATTCAAATAGTAAATTATGGTACCAGCCTTCCAAATATAAAGAAACCCATAACCAAAACCTTTTTGTAGTTTTATCTCATTTTTTTGAAGTTCAAAAAGTTCAAATACATTCTGGTACTAGAATTCCACTTCCAAATATGAAGAAACATTTGACAGTCAAAAACTTCTTGCAGCTGACAATTTTAGTTCAAACAAGCATCTCTGCATCTTTAGTTCTCAGGCCAGAGACATTTTTAGTTACAGCAGCTTTTTATGGCAGTTTTTCCTTCACGGTGAAAGCTGTTAGTTCCATAAGAGCTGGTTGGTGCAAAGTCCTCTCAAAAGAGACTTTCTTTTAGCTATCAAATAGAAACTGCAACGTTTTTGCTGCTAGCTCAGGGTTTTCTGTGCTGTGTTGATGTTACACAGGTCTCAGCTGGGGATGCCTAGCCATGGCCATTGTGCTGGCTCTGGCATCTGCCATTCTTAGCAGTCTGACATTTCTGAAACAGCTCAGACTGCTAGCTTGTAGTTCGATATGGACAGTGTTTTCTGTGTCCCAGGTTCCTTAATCATATACATTAAGCATAGACTCACATTTAACATTCACACTTTTTCACAAACTCACATTCAACATATACTTATTTATATTCTTACAAGCTTATATTCTTAAGGGAACTCTACAAGACTACCTTAGCAAATATACTTCTTATATTCATACAAGCTTATATTCTTAAAGAAATTCTATAGGACTACCATACAAGTTAATATTCTTACTACATATCTTAAGGGAATTCTATAGATCTATTTTATAAACTTATATTCTTAAGAACTATTAAGCAAATTCTCTACAGGGCTACCACTAGCAAATATCTAACTTGGCAAACACCTAAAAAATTTCTTAACATTTACATTATCTTCCAACAAGACAGAGAGTAATTTTTCAAATCCCAAAAAAGAATGAGAAGAAACACCTTCTAAGGGGCATAAGGTATATCTAAGTGACTTTGTAGTGTCATTGTTAAGGCTGTAATCCTTGGTGTAAAATTATTTTTTCCTAGTCATCTTTCTCACCAGGCTCTCTCAGCTGTCCCTGAACCAGCAGAAAATGTGCTCAGCAGCAAACAGTTTCAAACTAGAGGCTGTCCCTTTACACAAATTCATAGCAGCTTCCCTGTGCCATAATTCAGACAAATGTTCCTGTTACAGCAGAACTTTTGGTTTGCTTTACCAAAAGCTTGACTTCGGGTTTAGGGTAAAATTACCATATTGAACTACTGTAAAGCTCTTAGCAAAAATTTTTTGCACAGCTATTAGGCAATATAAGGCATTTTCTCAAAGGGACCTGTATGTCAGATCTGCTACTGGTCAAAGGCAAAGCAGCTCTGAGCTCACATTCCTTTTAACTTTTCATAGGAGCTGACATTCAACAAACTCTTAAGACAATTTTCCTCCTTAATTTTTTAAAAGCTGTATTTTAACTTTACTATGAGCATCTTTTAATGCTATCAGTGTTTCTCTGGAATCTTAAAAACAACTCAATCTCATAAGATTTTTTTTCTTTTAAATTATCTCTTGTGAGGCAAGCTGTTTGTTTGCTCTCAACTTTTTGGAGAGTAAACCTACGCTTTCTAGCAATGCTTAGGAAAGAAACTTTATTTTGAGTTAAAAAAAGAAGTGTTTCCAGGCAGCATCGCCATCTTTAGTGGAAAAACTACCTTTCCCAGAATGCATTTCTCTTTTATCAGCCTGCAGTTATGAGCTACCTTTCAGATTCCTATTCCCACAAATCTTTCAGGTCCAGGAGTGAACTCCTGGTCCCCTTTTACCAGGCTTGTGTTCATACTTTTAGCCTGGGAGATTTGAGTCAATTCTTTTTTTTTTTTTTTTTTTTTGGCTTCTTCACCATGGGAGATGGAAAGATTTCTGTGCTCCCTGAGCTGCCCTAGCTAGGTGTTTTTCTTTCATCTGATATTGGCCCCAGATCAGATTCACACCTGCCCCATTAGTATGCACAGAGGGGTGTAGCTAGAGTTTTTCTGCCTTGCCCACAGTCAGGACAAATCTCTGTCACCCGCCAGTCCCACAGCTGCTCAGACCCAACCAAGTAAACACAGAGACTTATATTGCTTACAAACTGTATGGCCGTGACAGGCTTCTTGCTAACTGTTCTTACATCTTGAATTAACCCATTTCAATAAGCCTATACCTTGCCACGTGGCTCGTGGCTTACCAGCATCTTCACATGCTGCTTGTCCTGGGGGCGGCTGGCAGTGTCTCTTTCTCTCTCAGCCTTCCACTTCCCAGCTTTATTCTCCTCCTTGTCCCACCTATACTTCCTGACTAGCCACTGGCCAAACAGTGTTTTATTTATTGACCAATCAGAGTAACACATTTGCCATACAGAACATTCCACAGCAGAGGGGAGCACCCCTAATACCAAAATTCTCTCTGGGCCTGTTCATTTACCTCAGCCAGTGAAAAGGAACAAAAGCACTTAAAGTAGAGCTTTCCTGCAGCTCCTTCAGAGAGACTTTCCCTAAAAGATCTTTATCTAGTCCTGTGGTTCCTTCCTCCCAGAAGCAGAGCTTCAGATGCCTCAGGCTGCAGTTCTCTTCCTCTGTTAGCTGCCTCTGGAGGTAGGAGCTTTACTCTTTCTGTTTTCAGGGTCTGTGTGGTTTGTGTTCATAAATCAAGCTTCTGCTTTTCATCAAGGGAGGTTTTTGTGATCCCTAAGCTCACATTAGGACAGGTGTACTTCCCTAATCAGACCTTTCACCTGGATTAGTTCCCCAGTGGTTCGTGTTCATCTTCTGTGCACTCTCAGACAGTGGCTTATTCACAGAGGCAACAACCCCTCAGGACTTCACTCCCTCACCTCACTGGGAGTCAGTGAGGGAAACCAAAATTGCTTGAAACAAAGCTTTTCTCAGAAAGGTCCTTTCTCTGACAGAAAAGAGTTTTACTCCTGAATAGTTCTTCATTCTGTCCTGGCTCAGCTCTTCCCCACGGATGGAGTTTCTGATGCTGCTGCTACTGCCTCTGCAGACAGGGCTCAGTTTTATTTCTTTCTCAAAGCCAGGAACTTCCTCAAGCTGCTATGCACTTTCTCGAGCATCTTTGGTTAGGTTCTAATGGTTTAGAGACTTTTGATCACTTTTTACTGGCTAGAAGAGACAGAACTTTAGCAGAGAGGATTTGCCCTGTTCTAAGAGGTTTGTTGTTTTTTCTTAGATTGAACCACAGGTGAATTCCTGCACTAATATCTCCAGATGATTCTTATTTTTTGTCCTTACAGAAATAGAAACTGAGAAAGTTCTGAAAGCTTTTCAGTTTTTTAGGCAGAGATTAAGTTTTTTTTTTTTTAAGAAAGCTTTTAGCTTGAGAGAAACACTACCAAGTTTTTTCCTAGAAAGTTTTTAGTTTGAGAGAGACCAAATTTTTCCAAACTTCTAAACTTTGGTTTATTTCAACCATGTTTTTACCTTGGGGAGAATTACTTTCTCCTGCCACTAGAGACCAACAGCTACCCACAGAAATCTTTTTTCTGTCCAATAATCTTAAGGAAGAGCTTTTTTCTGCCTGTTAAGCTCAAAGAAGAGCTTTATTCTTCCAAGTTTGTGTTCATAGCCCTAAAATTAGAAAATTAAAGACTTGATTTCTCTGTCTTGTTGTTTAATATATTCTGTTTTCTTATGCTATTTTTCTAAATGTTTTCTACACTGTCTTACTCTAAGTTTCTTCCTGCACTGTATTGCCACACTCTACCTTCTTAATTTTTCATACATAGAAGAGAGAGACAGAAAGAGAGAAATCTTGATAGAGAAGATTCTATGCTGCAGCCTTATACTCGAACATCCTTCCAGTCCATTTTTTTCTTTTTCTCCTGAGGATAAAATGCCCTGCCCTATTTAACTTTTTTCACTACAAAACCAGGTCAGACCCTCTTTACCTAGCAGGGCCTAACTCTGTCTTTCACCAATCACTTTGGATATTTCTGTTTGTCTTAATCCCTGTTCAGTGGTGACATCTGTGGGGGTCCATCCCTCACCCCCACATTTCCCCCAGAGTACTCTTGAGTAGGAGCAGCACAAAATATTAGTTAGAAGGACAGAGAGGAGAGAAACAGAGAGAAATGCAGGATAGTCTCATAGGGCCTGGATCCTAATCCATTGGGCCTTGACTGTCTCTGCCCTAGGGTATTTAAAGGAATGCCAAGGGGTGAAACAAAAGACCTCTCCCCAACACAGCCAAAGCCAGACCATCTTAGACACCTGCACTCAGGCCCGTGGTCCAATCATCCTCTCTATGCACACCTGCAGGGTAAAGCCACTAGGAAACCTGAAAATGTGGTCCAACACCCTTCACTTTTGGAGCCATTTTCTTTTAAACCATCACATTTTACTCACTGGCCTCAAAAATTGTAACAAATTAATGCAAAAATATTTTCAGTCCAACTTCAAAAGTCCCCATAGTCAGTAACACTACCAAACTCATTTAAAAGTCTGAAGTTCATAGTCTCTTCCGAGATTCATTTAATATCTTAACTCTAATCACCTCTAAAAATCAAAATACAAAATCAGATAATATACTTCCATCATGTAATGATGGCACAGGATATACATTACCATTCCAAAGTGTAGAGAATTGAGTGCAATGAGGAAATATTGGACCAAAGCAAGATCAAAAACCGGCTGAGCAAACTCCAAACTCTGCATCTCTATGTCTGATGTCAGAAAGCTCTTCAGATCACCAACCATGTTCAACTTTGTTGACTGCAACACACTTCTTACTCTTGGGCCATTTTCAGTCCCTGTTATCAGCTCCCCTAGGCAGGTATTGCAAGGCTCTGGCATCCCCAACATCTTGGAGTCTCCAACGCAATCCAGGCTTCAACTTCAAAACTTCGCACAACCTCTCTAGGGACAATACTGACACATGTCTGGACTCAGTGGCTTTCCTTAGTCACATGGGTAATTTCCATTGCTCCTTTTTTCTATCCTTAACTACAGAACCATATGGATGGAGCTGCCAAGTTCTGCTGCTTCTAGGGACTAAAATATGCACCCCATCATTTAAATACATCTACACAAACTTTCTGTTTTCAATGAGTACCTTCATACCTCAATTTGGGTGTTCTGAAACTTACTCTTTGACCAGGCTGGCCTCAAACTGAGAGTTTTGCTAGCCTCTGCCTTCCAGGTGCTAGGATTAAAGACATGTACCATCACACCTGGATTTAAGCTTTTCTTTAATTCCTTTTCACAAGTTGGAAACTTAGCTGGGTGGGATCTTGCCCTGAGGTCACCACTCCATTTATACCATTACTAAATCTGTGTATCTCTTTGCTCAGCTTGCTCCTTTTTATTATGAATCTTTATTAGAGTTTCCACTAATAACCACAGGACAGAGTCTATACTAGGCTGTTTTTAGATTTTTTTCTGCCAGTGGAATTAATCAAATTATTTCAAAACTCTTCACTTTAGCCTCAGTCAGACTCTTCTGACAAGGGCAAAAATTAAGCACATTCTTTGCCAAACCATCAAAAGAATAATCTCTAGGCCACACATTAGTATTTTTCTATTCTGTAACTTCTTGGGCAAGGCCCCAGAGGTTCATCAAATCATACTAAGCACCACCATGTTCCATGCTCATATTAGTATGGCTCATTAAGCAGGACTTAAAGTGTTCAACTGCTTTTCTAATCCACTTCCAAAGTGCGTATTCCATCAAACAAAATCATGGTCAGGACTATCATAGCATTACCTCAGTCCCTGGTACCAACTTCTGTCTTAGTTATAGTTTCTATTTCTGTGAGGAGACACCATGACCACAGCAAATATTGTAAAGGAAAACATTTAATTGTGGTGCCTCACTTACAATTCTGAGGTTTAGTTCTTATCATAATGGTGGGAAGCAAGGGAGCATGGAGGCAGACATGGTGCTAGAGCAAGAGCTGAGAGTCCCTACATATTGACTCACAGGCAACAGGAAGTGGTCTGAGACACTGGGTAATATCTTGAGGATATGAGACTTCAAAGCCTGTCTGTACAGTGACACACTTCCTCCAGTAAGGTCACACCTACTCCAACAAAGCCATGGCTCCTAATAGTGCCACTCCCTTTGGGGGCCATTTTCTCTCAATCCACCACACCCTCTATATTTTTTCATGTTCCACTTTCTTGTAATGTTTCCTTACATACTTTTATCCAGTAGTGATGTCTATCCTTGATGGTAAGTGTGTTTAGCAGATAAAGCAGAAGGATGGATCTTGTTTTTTAATCTGTTAATCTGTGTCCTTTTATTAGGGAAGTGAGACCATTGTAGCTGAGAGTTGTCAATGAACTATGGTTATTGATTCCTGTTATTTCATTGTTGTGATGTGCATTTTTCTACCACCTTTGACTTGCCTCTCTGGTGATATTTATTCCCTTTTTTCTCTTCTAGGTGTGGTTAACCTCTTCAATTTGAAGTTTTCCTTCTATTGCCCTCTGTAGAGCTGGGCAGATACTGCTTAAATTTGGTTTGATCATGAAATATCTTTCTTATCCTTCTTTTCTAATTGAAAGTTCTCCTGGGTATAGTAGTCTGTGTCTTGTAATGTTTGTATTACATCTGTCTAGGCCCTTCTGGGCTTTAGAGCCTCCCTTGAGAGGTCAGGCGTTATTCTAATGGGCCTAACTTTATATGCTACTGGTCTTTTGCCTTATGGCTTTTAATATTACTTCATTGTTTTGCACATTTATTGTCTGATTATTATGCGTTGAGTGTATTTTTTCTTCTGCTTCAGTCTATTTGGTGTTCTGAATGCCGTTTGTACTTTAAAAGGCCCTCCTTCTTTAGGATTATGACACTTTCTTCTGTTATTTTGTTGAAAATATTTTCTGGGCCTATGACCTGGCTCTTGTCTTCTTCCTCTATTTCTATTATTCATAGATCCTTTTTTACACTCAGAATGATTTTTTTCCTAGTTTACCTGCAAATATCCATTTATCTGCAAAATTTATGATTTCATTGTTTTAAATGGCTGATATTTCAATGTATAAATGTATCATAATTTCTTTTTTATTTTTTTATTTACATATCAACCACACATTGGCCTCCCTGCTCTCATCCCATTCTGTCCACCCACCTCCTTTCTACAATCCCTAATCCACTCCTCAAAAATGGTAAGGCCTCCCATGGAAGTCAACAAAGCATGACATACCAGGTTGAGGCAGGACCAAGCTCTCCCCTGCGTCAAGGCTGAGCAAAACATCCCACCATCCAAACAGCCAGTTCAAGCACCAGGGACAGATCTTTGTTCCACTGCTAGGAGCCACAAACAGACCAAGCTTCATAACTATCACCCACATGCAGAGGACTTAGGTTCAGTCCCATGCAGGCTCCCTAGCTTTCAGTCTAGAGTCCATGAGCTCCCATGAGCTCCGGTCAGCTGTCTGTATGGGTTTCTCCATCACAATCTTGACCCCCACCTTGCTTATACAATGCCTCCTTCCTCTCTTCATCAGGACTCCCAGAGCTTGGCCCAGTGTTTCCATATAAATATCTGCATCTGCTCCCATCAGCTACTGAATGAAGTTTCTATGATGACAATTAGTCACCAATATGATTAGAGAAGCAGTCCAGTTCAGGCACTCTCTCCTTTATTGCTAGGAGTCTTAGCTGGGGTCATCCTTGTGGATTCCTGAGATTTTCCCTGGCAGCAGGTTTATCCCTAATCTCATAATGGCTCCCTCTATCAAGATATCTCTTTCATTTTGCTCTCCCTTTCTGTCCCTCACCCAATTCGACCATCCGAAACTCCCATGTTACCCTTACTCATCCCCTCCCCTCTCCTCCTGCCCCCAGTTTACCCAAGAAATCTCATCTTATTTCCCCTTCCCAAGGCAATCCATGAATCCTCCTTAGTGTCCTCCTCATTACCTAGTTTCTCTAAGGCTGTGCATTATAGCCTGGTTATCCTTTGCTTTATATCTACTATCCACTTATGAGTGAGTAAATATCCTCTTTGTCTTTCTGGGTCTCAGTTACCTCACTCAGAATTATTTTTCTAATTCTATCCATTTGTCTACAAATATCATGATATCATTGTTTTTGTTTTATTTTTATTTAATAAGCTTTTTATTCACTTTACATATCAAGCACAGATCCCCCTCTCATCCCTCCTCCCACTTTCCCCATGATCCCATCATGCCATCCTCCAAAAGGGAAATACATCCCATGGGGAGTCAGCAAAGCCTGGTACATTCAGATGAGGTAGGACCAAGTGCCTCCCCCACTACATCAAGGGTGAGTAAGGCATCCTAACATAGGTAACAGGCTCCAAAAAGCCAGCTCATGCACCAAGGATGGATCCTGATCCCACTGCCATAACTCCCTCAAACAAATCAAGCTACCCAACAGTCTGCCATATGCAGAGGACCTAGTCCAATCCCCTGCAGGCTCCACAACTGTCAGTCTAAAGTTTGTGAGTTCCCACAAGCTTGATTCAGATGTCTCTATAGATTTCCCCATCATGATCTTGACCCACCCTGGCTCATATACTCAATCTTCCCTCTCTTCAACTGGACTCCCACAGCTCAGCCTGTTGCTTGGCTGTGGATCTCTGCATCTGCTTCCATCAGTTATTGGATGAAGGTTCTATGACAGTTAGGGTATTCACCAATCTGATTACTGGAGTAGGCCAGTTCAGGCACCCTCTGCACTACTGCTAGTAGTCTTAGCTGGGGTCATCCTTGTGGATTCCTGGGAACTTCCCTAGCACCAAGTTTCTACCTATCCCCATGATGTATGTCTCCCTCTATCATAGTATCCCATTCCCTCATGTTCTCATCCTCCATCCCTATCCTCCATTGCTCAACCCCCCATCCCTAGTTTACTCATGGAGATCTCATCTATTTCTCCTTCCCAGGGCAATCCATGTGTCCCTCTTTGGGTCCTTCTTGATAGCTAGCTTCTCTGGAGCTGTGGATTATAGTCTGGTTATCCTTTGCTTTACATCTAATATCCACTTATATGTGAGTACATACCATATTTGTCCTTCTGAGTCTGGGTTACCTCCCTCAAGATGATATTGTCTAGTTCCATTCATTTACCTGCAAACTTCAAGATGTCATTATTTTTCACTGCTGAATAGTACTCCATTGTGTATATGCACCACATTTTCTTAATCCATTTTTCAGTTGAAGGGCATCTAGATTGTTTCCAGGTTCTGACTATTATGAATAATGCTGCTATGAACATAGCTGAGCATGTGTCCTTGTGGTAAGATTGAGCATTCCTTAGGTATATGCCCAAGAGTGGTATAGCAGAGTCTTGAGGTACATAGAGTCCCAACATTCTGAGAAACCATGATAATGATTTCCAAAGTGGCTGTATAAGTTTGCAGTCCCACCAGGAGTGGAGGATGTTCCCCTTGCCACACATCCTCTCCAACATAAGCTGTCATCAGTGTTTTTTTATCTTAGCCATTCAGACAGATGTAAAATGGTATTTCAGAGTCATTTGATTTCTATTTCCCTGATGATTAAAGATGTCAAGCAATTCCTTAAATATCTTTCAGGCATTTGAGATTCTTCTGTTGAGAATTCTGTTTAGCCCTGTAGCCCATTTTTAATTGAAATGTTCATTATTTTGATGTCTAGCTTCTTGAGTTCTTATATATTTTGGAGATCAGCCCTCTGCCAGATGTAGATTGGTGAAAATCTTTTCCCATTATATAGATTGTCGTTTTGTCTTATTTACTGTCTTCTTTGCCTTACAGAAGCTTCTCAGTTTCAGGAGGTCTCATTCATTAATTGTTGCTCTCAGTGTCTGTGCTACTGGTATTATATTTAGGAAGTGGTCTCCTGTGCCAATGTGTTCAATACTACTTTTTGTTTTTCCAAATGAAGTTGAGTATTGTTATTTCCATGTCTGTGAAGAATTGTGTTGAGATTTTGATGGGGATTGCATTGACTCTGTAGATTGCTTTTGGTATGATTGCCATTTTTACTATGTTAATTCTATATATCCCTGAGTATGGGAGATCTTTCCATTTTCTGATATCTTCTTCAATTTCCTTCTTCAGAGAATCAAAGTTCTTGTTGTACAGGTCCTTCACTTGCTTGGTTAGAGTTACCCCAAGGTATTTTATATTATTTGTGGCTATTAGAAAGAGTGATGTTTCTCTGATTTCTTTCTCAGCCCATTTATCATTTGTATATAGGAGGGCTACTGACTTTTTTTAGTTACTCTTGTATCCTGCCACCTTACTGAAGGAGTTTATCAGCTGTAGGAATTCCCTGGTAGAATTTTTGGGTTCACTAATGTATACTATCATATCATCTGCAAATAGTGAAAGCTTGACTTCTTCCTTTCTAATTTGTATCCCCTTGATCTCCTTTTGCTGTCTTTTTGCTGTGGCTAGATCTTCAAGTACTATATTAAATAGGTATGGAGAGAGTGGACAGTCTTGTCTTGTTCCTGATTTATTGGAATCATTTTGAGTTTCTCTCCATTTAATTTGATGTTGGCTGTTGTTTTGCTGTAAATTGCCTTTATTATGTTTAGGTATGTTCCTTGTATTCCTGATCTCTCCAAGACCTTTATCATGAAGGGATGTTGGATTTTGTCAAAGACTTTTTCAGCATCTAATGAGATGATCATGTGGTTTTCTTCCTTCAGTTTGTTTATATGGTATATTACATTAATAGATTTTTGTGTGTTGAACCATCCTTGCATCTCTAGGATGATGCCAGGAAATAATCAAATTAAGAGCTGAAATCAATAAAATAGAAACAAGGAGAACAATACAAAGAATCAATGAAACTAAGAGTTGATTCTTTGAGAAACTCAATGAGATAGACAAGCCCTGGGTTGAAGCCTAATGGGTCATGGTGGATAATTTCTTTGATGGGTTCTTGGATTCAGTTTGTCAATATTTTCTTGAGTATCTTTGCATCAATGTTCATGAGGGAGGTTGGTCTGTAATTCTGTTTCTCTGGTGCATCTTTGTGTGGTTTGGGAACCAAGAATAACTGTAGCCTCATAAAAGGAATTTGGTAATGTTTCTTCTGTTCCTAGTGTGTGGAACAATTTGAAGAGTATTGGTATTATCTTTGAAAATCTGGTACAATTCTGTGCTCAAACTATCTGGTCCTGTGCTTTTTTTGGTTCAGAGACTTTTAATGGCTGTAAAAAATAAAAATGTTTTATTTCCTTAGTGGTTATTGGTCTATTTAAATTGTTTATCTGGTCTTGGTTTAACTTTGGTATGCAGTACCTATCCAGAAAGTTGTCCATTTCTTTTAGATTTTCCAATTTTGTGGAGTAAATATTTTTGAAGTATGACCTGATGATACTCTGGATTTCCTCATTGTCTGTTGTTATGTCTTCCTTTTCATTTTTGTTTTGTTAATTTGGATGCTCTCTTTCTCTGCCTTTTGGTTAACTTGGATAAGGGCTTGTCTATCTTGTTGAGTTTCTCAAAGAACCAACTCTTTGTTTCATTGATTCTTTGTATTGTTTTCTCTTTTCATATTTTATTGATCTTAGCTCTCAATTTGATTATTTCCTGGCATCTATTCCTCCTGGGTGTCTTTGCTCCTTTTTGTTCTAGAGCTTTCAGGTGTGCTGTTAAGTAGCTAGTATGAGATTTCTCCAACTTCTTTATGTGGGCATCTAGTGCTATAAATTTTCTTCTTAGCACTGCTTTCATAGTGTCCCATAAGTTTGGGTATGTAGTACATTCATTTTCATTGAATTCCATGAAGTCTTTAATTTCTTTTTTATTTCTTCTTTGGCCCATTGGTGATTCAGTTGAGCATTATTCAGTTTCCATGAGATTGTAGGCTTTCTGTAAATTTTGTTGTTGTTGAAATCTAACTTTAAGCCCTGGTGGTTTGATAAAATACAGGAGGTTATTTCAATTTTTTGTGTTCATTGAGATTTGCTTTGTGACTGTGTATGTGATCAGTTTTAGAGAAGGTTCCATGGGGTGCTGAGAAGAAAGTATACTATTTTGTGTTAGGGTGGAATGTTCATTAAGTCTATTTCAGTCATAATATTTTTAGTTCCCTTATTTCTCTGTTATGTTTCTGTCTGGCAGACCTGTCCATTGGTGAGAGTGGGGTGTTGAAGTCTCCCACTACTAGTGTGTGGAGTTTTATGTGTGATTTAATCTTTAATAATATTTCTTTTACGTATATGGGTGCCTTTGTATTTGGGGCATAAGTGTTCAGAATTGAGGATTCATCTTGGTGGATCTCTCCTGTAATGAATATGTAGTGTTCTTCCCAATCTCTTTGGACTGATTTTAGTTTGAAGTCTATTTTGTTAGATATTAGAATAGCTACATGAGCTTGCTTCTTAAGTCCATTTGATTGGAAAGTCTTTTCTCAGTTCTTTATTCTGAAGTAGTGTCTATCTTTGAAACTGAGGTGTGTTTTTTGTATGCAGCAGAAGGATAGTTCCTGATGTTGTATTCATTCTGTTAGCCTGTGTCTTTTGTAGGCAAATTGAGTCCATTGATATTAAGGGATATTAATAACCAGTGATTGTTAATTCCTGTTATCTTTTGGTTCTAGTGTGTGTGTGTTTCCCTTCTTTTGGATTTACTACTGTGGGGTTATCTGTTGCCTGTGTTTCTGTGGGTGCATCTGACTTCCTTAGGTTAGAGTTTTCCTTCTAGTGCTTTCTGTAGGGCTGGATTTGTGGATAGGTATTATTTAAATCTGGTTTTGTCTTGTGTATGTCTTGTTCACTCCGTCTATGGTGATTGAAAGTTTGGCTGAGCATATTAATCTAGGCTGGCATCCATGGTCTCTTAGTGTCTGCATTACATCTGTCCAGGTCCTTCCTGCTTTCAGTGTCCATTGAGATGTCAGGTGTTATGCTCATGGGTCTGCCTTTATGAGTCACTTGGCCTTTTTCCTTTGCTGCTTTTAATATTCTTTCTTTGTTCTGTATGTTTGGTGGTTTAATTATTATGTGGCGAGGGGACTTGTTTAGGGGAGTCTAGTCTATTTGGTTTTTTATAAACTTCTTGTATCTTCATAGGTATTTCCTTCTTTAAGTTGGGAAAGTTTTCTTTCATGACTTTGTTGAATATATTTTATGTGCCTTTGAGTTGGTATTCTTCTCCTTCTTCTATCCCTATTATTCATAGGTTTGGCCTTTTCACAGTGTCTCAGATTTCTTGGACATTTTGTGTTATGACATTTTGGCTTTGCTGTTTTCTTTGACTGATGAATCTATTTTCTCTATTGTATACGTTGCACCAGAGATTCTCTCTTCCATCTCTTCTATTCTGTTGGTTATGCTTGCTTCTGTAGTTCTTGTTCATTTACTCAGACTTTCCATTCTGTTTGTGTCTTCTTTGTTGTTTCTATTTAAATTTTCAGGTCTTGAATTGTTTCCTTCACTTTTTTAATTGCTTTTTCATGGTTTTCTTGGCTTTCTTTAAGGGATTTATTGATTTCTTTCAATTTTTGTTTGTCTTTTCCTCAATTTCTTTAAAGGGGCTTTTTCATTTTCTCCTAAAAGCCTCTGCCATCTTTATAAAGTTATTTTTAAGGTCACTTTCTTCTGCTTCTTAGGTTCTAGCGATGCCAGATTGCTCTTTATGTTTTTATATGTATTTTTGCATTGGTGTCTACCCATCTCTTCCTCCAATAGGTGCAAGAGGTGCCTGTGCCTGAGCAAGCTGCTCTTGGTCCAATCTGTGCTTGCTGTGTCTGTGTCTCAGGGAGCCACTCTGGGTCCAATCTTAGCTCTTGGTCTAATTGGAGCTGGTGGAATCTGTGTCTCAAGGAGCTGCTCTTGGTCCAATCCAAGCTGGCTGATTCTGTATCTCAAGGATCTGCTCTTGGTCTTATCAGGGCTCTTGGTTCAATCAGAGCTGACAGATTCTGTGTCTCAGGAAGCCTCTTTTAGTCGAATGAGAGCTTTAGTCCAATGAGAGATGGCAGATTCTTTGTCTCAGGAAGCCACTGGGGTTACAGGGGTTGTGCGTAGTTTTGGAGTAGGGCATGGGTCTTGTAGATTGCAGGTTCCAATGGGGGGTTTTGTTTGGGGAGCCTGCCCACGGGAGTCTTTCCTGCTGCCCAGAAACTGGGGCAGAGATGGGTGGAGGTTTCCAGGGGCTGGTTGTATCCCAGGGCCTAGGTCGTAGAGGCAGGACTCTGGGTAGGAAAAGAGTCACTCACCTCTTGATCCAATGAGAGCTGGTGGATTCCATGTATCAGGAAGCCAAAGGGGCTACAGGGGGTAGGTATGTTTGGAGTAGGGCATGGGTCTTGTATATTGCAGGGTCTGATGGGGGGTTTTGGTGGGGGTTCCTGCCCACAGGAGTCTTCCCTGCTGGCCAGCAACTGGGGCAGAGACTGTTGAATGTATTCTTACATTGTTGTTTACCCATCTGAGTTTGGGATAGTTATAGATACATACATTGCTTCTTGTGATGTCTTTGTCAGATGGGTCTTTTGTTCCTTTATTGTGTTTCCTTTATTGTCTTTTGGCCTGAATGGTAAGGGCTCTGGTGATTGGTTGGTTGTTAGTTCGAGTAGGGTTGTCTCAGCTAAGGTTCGCGGGGGGGGGGGGGGGGGGGGGGGGGGGGGGGGGGGGTTTGGGTATCTAGATCCAGCATGTTGTACTTCTCTTCTGGCTGGTGTGGATTTTACTTGTGCCTCTAGGGTCTGTTCTTCCAACTGGTGTGGATTGTGCCTATGCCTATGAAGTCTCTTCTTCCATCTGGTATAGGTTTTGCTTCTGCCTGTTCTTCCAATTGGTATGGTGGTATTTGTGCCTCTATAGGCTGCTGATGTTGCAGGAGATGGCTGGCCAGCGGAATAATGGTGGGTTCATTGGGTTTGGGCATTGGAGTGGATCTTGTAGGTTACAGCATCCAACGGGTGGCAGTGGTGGTGGAGAGGCCTACCTGCAAGACTCTTACCTGTTGACTGGCTGCTCAGGCTCTTCTTCCAATTGGTGTACCATAATTTCTTTATACATTATCCTGTTGATGGACATCCAGGTTGTTTCCAATTTTGGCTATGTTGAATAGGACAGCAATGAACATGTTTGAACAAATATCTCTGTGGTAGGACAAAGCATCCTTTGGGTATATGCACAAGATTGGTATAGCTGAATCTTTAGGAAGATAATTTCCATCTTGTTGAGGAACAACCATAATGATTTTCATAGTGTCTTTACAAGTTTGCACTCCTACCAGCAATGTATAAATATTTCCAGTAACTCTAGTTCCTTGCTAGCATTAACTGCAATTTGTTTCATTAATCTTAACAATTCTGACTGTTGCTAGGTGAAATCTCAAAGTAGCTTTGCTTTGCATTTCCCTGGTGGATAAGAATCTTGAATATCTCTTTAAATGTTTCTTGGCCATTTGATTTTCTTCTTTTAAAAATTTTCTGTTTAGATCTGTACCTGAGTTTATTTGGGTATGTGTTTTCTTGATATCTGTTTTGTTTTGTTTTCTTTTGTTTTTACCTCTTTATATATTTTGATATTAGCACTTTGTATAGGTAGTAAAAATATTTTCCCAGTCCTAAGGCTGCTACTTTGTTGTGCAGAAACTTTTCAGTTTTATGTGGTCTTTTTTGTTAATTGTTGATCTTAATGCCTGTGCTAAAGTTGGAAAAAAATATCCCATGATCATGGATCAGACAGATTAATATAATATAATATAATTGGCCACCCTACCAAAAGCAATTTATAGATTCAATGCTATCCCCATCAAAATTCTAGCACAATTATTCATGATTGTGAAGGAAGAATATTCAGTTTCATATGGGAACACAAAAAAATGATAGATAAAACATTCCTGAATAACAATATCTTGGGGTATCACCATCACCAGCCTTAAATTGAACTATAGAACTATATTTTAAAAAACAGCATGGTATTGGTAGAGAAACAGACACTTTGGCTAATGACTGGTGTCTAGGTATCTGGATTTCAGATGATTGTAGCTGAAGTTTTTCTGGTCAGACCCCAAATGAACACACAGAGGCTTATATTAATTATGAACCATGTGGCCTAATGGCTCAGGCTTCTTGCTAGATACCTCTTACATCTTAAATTAACCCATTTCTATAAATGTATACTTTGCCACGTGGCTCATGGCTTACCAGTATCTTTACATCTTGCTTCTCATGGCAGCAGCTGGCAGTATCTCCTCTGTTCTGCCTTTCTTCTTCCTCCTCTCTAGTTAGAATGTCCCTCCTAACCCTATTCTGCCTCACCATTGGCCAAACAGCTTTATTTATCAACTAATCAGAGCAACACATATTCACAGCATACAGAACGACATCACCCATCAGGTGATTGTGATTCTAGATGTTGTTTTCTGGACTTGTCTTTGTTGGGTTTGAGGTTTTTCATTTCTTGGTTTCTATTTCCATCTCTGAATCTTAGGAAAGTGTGTTGGCTGTGTGTTGCCTTGCAGGGAGTGCTTCTGAGTCACTACCAGGTGTGAACAATGAGGGTCATGGGTAAGAAGTGGTTCTAGGTACTGGGGCTGACACTAAAGAATAGGAATGGACTAGAAAGGGTGTTTGATGTTTGAAAGGGTGCTCAGGAAGGAGAAATAGGGGTCCACCACAATGTATGGTAGTGTTCTCATTGTTTGGAGGTGGGATGGAGAACAGACTCCTGAAAAGGCTGTACTTCAGGGCTGTGGAGGAGACTGAAGTGGTGGTACTTGAGCACAAGTAGGACAGTGGGAAGCACTTACCTGTGCCCAGTTTTGATGTGGCTACCTGGGATTCCAGATATAGTGTTTTTACTTATTGGTCATTGACACAAAGCAATGGTAGTGGGCTAGAATAGGAGACTGAAAAGGTCCTCAGGAAGGAGAAAATCAGGTCCACAGCAATATTTGCAGAAACACAAGTAGAGTAGGGAACAGGAACCTGCAAATGGTCTGCTACAGGGATGGGGATGAGACTTAGGAATTTGCAATGGAGGGCAGGAAGGAGGTACAGATGACCTACCTGATTCCTAGGCTGGAGTTGCCAGAGGATTCCCTGGTAGAGAGTGTCCCCAGGTATTGATGGCTGACACAAAGGAAAGGGCATAGGCTAGAGGGGAGTGGGACAGGGTCCACAGGGAAAAGGAAACCTGAGTCTGCTATGAGAACCCCTTTGTAGTACACAACTGCCATCCCAGTACTTAGGAGGTGGAGGCAGGGGGATGAAGGGTTCAAAGTCATTCTCAGTTACATGGTGAGTTTGAGACCATCTTGGGCTATAATGAGACCTTGTCTCAAAAGTCAAAAGCAACACAAAACACCCCACTGTCCCTGGGTTTTTTGCCAGAGTGTATCTCCATCTATACCTCTCTTCCAGCTGGAGAGGTTAACCAAGAAAATGAGAGAGAGAGAGACAATCTGCACACACACACACACACACACACACACACACACACACACACACACACACACACACACGTGCACATACATATACATTGCCCAGTCCCTAAACTGAAGTTCAAGGTCAGCCTAGGCTATAGGAGAACCTCTCAAATAAACAAAGTAATTAATTAAATAAAATCCCTCAATATTGAAATGGCCCAATGCCAACATTCTATAGCCCCCTTGTGGATTTAGAGTACTTGGTATTTTCTGTAACTAGTCCTTTTCCTATGCTGTCTGTCTTGGTAAGTGCCTCTACTTGTTGAGGCCTCTTGCACAGTACAACTTATTTTTTCATTTTCTGAGATGAAGCTCTCCCTGTATTTTCTAGCCTGGTCTTGGGTTTCTGGTCTCAAGCAATTCTTTTGCTTCAGTATCCCAAGTAGCTCAAACTGATAGACACATTCTACTATGGCTGGTTTTCTCAACAGCTTTTGGTGTGTGTGTGTGTGTGTGTGTGTGTGTGTGTGTGTGTGTGTGTGTGTGTGTTCCACAGAGCATATGTGAAGTCAGCAATCTTGTGAGTGTGTGCTCTCCTTCCACCTTGCTGGGGAAAACTGTTTTGTTTCTGCTGAGCTCTTAGAAGTCCTCTCTGAGAACTGGCCAGCAGCAGCTCATCTATCTTGGCCTCTCATCTCCCCACAAGAGTGACATTATTACAGATGTGTATCACCACATCTGGGTGGATGAAGCTGGGGTTGTCAAGCATGCACAGTGATCACATTTACTGGCTGAGTCATCTCACTAGCCCCTTAACAGCTTTTAGAACTTCTGTAGTTGTGTCCAATTTTCCACCATTTTTTGAGACAGCATTTTTATTTTTATTTATTTTTAATAAATTTTTTTCCTTTTTTTCTTTATTAAGAAATTTTTTATTCATTTTACATACCAACAACAAATCCACCTCTCATCTCTCCTCCTGCTTCCCTCCAACCTCCCCCCTCAACCCACCCCCATCCCCTCCTCCGAAAAGGTAAGGCCTCCCATTAGGAGTAAAGCCTGGTACATTCAGTTGAGGCAGGTACAAGCCCCTTCCCCCAAATCAAGACTCTGAAAGGTGTCCCACCATAGGTAATGAACTCCAAAAAGCCAGTTCATGCATCAGGGATAGATCCTGATCACACTGTCAGGGCCCCTTAAATAGACCAAGCTACACAACTGTTTCACTTATGCAGAGGGCCTAGTCCAGTCCCAGACAGGCTCCACAGTTGTTGGTATGAAGTTCATGAGTTCTGGACCACACAAATTGATTACTCAATGATCATTTACAAATGATCAGCTCTGAAAACATGATTTCAAGTAACATTATACAGGCTGAGCAGGTTGTACTTTTGTATGTGCGTGTCTCTGTGTATGTATGTGTGACTATATAAAAACAATTAATGACCATACAGGCAATGAATGAATTCAAATAAAAACAGCAACAAGTGTATGGGAAGTTTCAGAGAGGGAAATGGAAAGAAGAAAATGATGTAATTACATTATAATCTCAAAAGGTGAATAATAAAAATATTGTCAATAACATTTCATTTGTAGCTGACTAGTTAAAATGGAAATCATGTTGGGTATGGTCTTATGGAGGAAGTGTGTCACTGTGGGGACAGGTTTTGAGGTCTCTTTTTCTCTAGCTTTGCTCAGTGTGACAGTCAGTTGACTTCCTGTTGCCTGCAAGATGTAGGACTCTCGGCTATTCCTCCAGCACCATGTCTGACGGCACGCCACTATACCCCCTGCCATGATGAGAGTGGACTAAACCTCTGAAACTGTAAGTGAGCATCTCAATTAAATGTTTTCTTTATAAGAGCTGCCATGCTCATGGTGTCTCTTCACAGCAACAGAAACCCTAACTAAGACATGAACTACCATATTATCTCCTACATCCATAAAAGAGCCCACTACAGGTGACTCATCATAGCAACATTTGTGTACACCACAGTGGATCTGCCACAGCACCTACTCAATACTTGATGTATTCACTACAGTACTCACCTCAGTGAGCCCAGCACAGTGCCTGCTACACTCATTACAGTCTACTACAATGGACCCATTATGGCTTCCAGTTCACTGAAGTCACCACAGCATCAGAACAGTAAATTACAACATGCACAGTAGTAGCATCCTTTGTGCAGATTGTTGGAACTGCTTCACAAGTGAGTTAGCAGCCTTCATAGCATCTGGTGATGGACAGTTGTGAGGGAACTGGTAGGAAGTAATTGGGTCATTGGGGTGACTCCCAGAGCAGGGTTAAGTGGTACTCTCATGTGGTGAGTTAGGTTGGTGAGAATAAATTATGATAAATCAGCAAGACTCTTTCCCATCCCCAGTCTCTGGCTTCTGGTCTTGTTATGTGATCTCTTCCTCTTGCAAATACTTACACATGTCATTTTCCCTTTTATAATATAGCCAAGAGAACCACCAGAGCAGGGCCAATGCCTATGCACTGAACTTTCCCCACCCAAATTCCCTCTGCCTAGCACACATGTAAACAGAGAGAGAGGAAGAGGAGGAGGGGGAAAGAGATGAAAAGAAGAAGAAGAAGAAGAAGAAGAAGAAGAAGAAGAAGAAGAAGAAGAAGAAGAAGAAGAAGAGGAAGAAGAAGAAGAAAAAGAAGAGAGAGAGAGAGAGAGAGAGAGAGAGAGAGAGAGAGAGAGAGAGAGAGAGAGAGAGAGAGGTTCTGGATTTGGTTATATGATTTGCTTTAGGGCAAGTGGGCAGTAACAAATACCACACAGTACATGTTTGAAAAGTGTTTGAAATTGACATTTACTAACTTCCCACTTGGAACCTTAGGAAAAGCCTGAAGTGACCTGTGGAAGATGAGTGATCTCAGCTATACCAGCAAAAGCCTCAAGCCACAGGCAATTCAAGATGCAGGAAATAAAAGTTTGGTGCAGGGCTCTGGCTATAGCTCAGAATATATATATCAGAGGCAGAGTATTTTGCCTAGATGCACAGGGCCCTGGGTTCTATGCCTGGCACTACAAGGAAAAGAAAACATTTGACCCAATAATCTCACTCTTGGATATACATCTGTGACAGATAGTGTTTTAATTGTCAACTAAGCACAGCCTATTACTTAGGAAGAATACCTCAATGAGGACATCTACAGTGAATTGACATGGGGACATGTCTGGAGGGGACTGTCTTAATTAAGTCAATTGAGGTAGGAAGAGCCCACTATGGGTGCCACCATTCCCTAGTCAGGAGTCCTGGCTGTGTAAGAGTGGAGAAATCAAGCTGAGCACAACTGAGCATACAGCATCCACACATTCATTCTCTTTTTACTCTTGATCGACCGCAAATGAAAGGTGGCCAGCTGCTTCAGGGCCCTGCTGCTGTAACTTCTCTGCTATAATGAACCATAGGCTGTAATTATGAGTGAAAATAAAGCCCTTCTCTTACGTTGTTTTTTGTCAGGTTATTTTTATCACAACAACAGGAATAAAACTAAAAATTCAAAGAATAGACACTGCCAATTTCAGAGCAGCACTATTCACAACAACCCAGAAGTGACTGCAGCCCAACTGTCCAACAGTGAGACTGATGAGGAACATCTGAGAGAGGAGGCAGGAAGATGGGCCAGTCCGTAAAATGGCTGCAGCACAAGCATGAGGACCTCAGTTCAGGGCTCAGCTCCCATGAAAAAGCCAGGCATGCTGATGCACATTTGTAATCCTAGCGATGGGAAGTGGGAGAAAGGAGGAGCCCTGAGGCTCACTGGTTGGCCAGCCTAGCCTAATCAGGGACCTCTAGGACCCAACAAGAAGTTTTGTCACATGGGAACTTGCTGCTCTTGCAGATGACCTGAGTTTGGTTCTCAGCATCCATACCAGATGGCTTGCAACTGCCTGTGACTCCAGTTATAGGAGATCCAACACCCTCTTCACACATATAAACACTCACAAACACATACACACACATACACAAAACTAAAATAAATATTTTTTAAAAAATAACAAGGTAGATAGCCTCCCACATGCACACAAAAGAAAAACCACTCATGGTTGAGCTATGGCCCCAAACTTCACACACATTTATGTATGTGCACACATACAAGCACACTCCATCACATATACTCTCACCTTATACACATATATGCACGCACAATGGAATATTATTCAACAAAAAAAACCTTATTTCAATTACAACAACTTGGTGCATCTCAAGCTCATTAGGAGAAATACCTCAGGCACAGAACTACGAATGCTGCATGGTCTCACTCACATTTGGTATCTTAACAAGGTGGGGCTGGCAAGATGGTGCAGCAGGTAATGGTTCTTGCTGCCAAGCTCAATGACCTGAATTTAATTCCTGGAACCCACATAGTGGGAGGAGAGAATCAATTCATGCAAACTACTCTCTGACTTCCATATGCACACATGGCACATGCATATCACACACACACACACACACACACACACACACACACACACACACACACACACGTTTTAAAAAAACAAAACCAATCTCATAAAAGTTGAGAATGAAATGGTGGTCACCAGAGCCTGAGAGGGCATGGGGAAACTTTGACAGACAGGTCGAAGTAGACAAGACAAGAGCAGGCCATTCTGCTGTGTTCTCGCATGGTAAGGTGCCTATAGACGATATTATACTGTGCATTTCAAAAAGCTGGAAGGGCCAGGCAAGGTGCTGCATACCATTAATCTTTGTATTCAGGAGGCTGAATCAGAGAAATCTCAGTGAGTTCAGAGTCAGGCTGATCTAAACAGTGAATTCCAGGAGACTGGGGGTACATGGTGAAAAAAAACCTGGCAGGTTTTCACCATAAATAAATAAATGTTTGAGAAAACAGGTATGTTTAACTTGACTTAAATTATGCAATGGATATATGCATTGAATATAACACAGTACTACATTAAAAATACAATTTTTACATTTTAAGTATCAGCTAAGAGTATTTTTTAAAAGACATAGGTGCAGGGAGAGAACCATGTTGGTAAAGTCCTTACCTTGCAAACACAAGGACCTGAGTTTTAGCCCTAGAACCCATGTGAAAAGACCCAAGGATGGTGGTGGTGCAAGACAAATCCAGCACTGGAGAGGCAGAGACAAGTGCATCCAATGAGCTTGCTGGTCAACCAGTCTGGCCTACATGGTGAGTTCTGAGCAGAGAGACTCTGTCTCAGAATAGGAGGAGCACGGACAGCACCTGAGGAACACCACCAAAGGTTCTCTGACTTCCTCATACATGCATTCATACATACATATGCATGCATACTCACATGGACATGTGCTCCTGCACAAGTAAAAACACTATCACACACATATATACACAAATAAATAGTTTGATGTTTTAAGCCATTAAGTTCTGGGGGTGTTTGTTACATAATAAAAAAACTATCACGTGAAATTATATCCCATTGAAAGCCACAGAAAGAGTTAAAAATGGGGATTCTTTGCTCGTCCTCACATGCATGTGTGTGTTATATACATATGTATGCATGGTATGCTGGCACACACACACACACACACACACACACACACACACACATGAATGTGCAGGTGTGTACACCTACGCACATGCATTCAGAGACCAGAGTAGGATGTCATATGGCTTGTCTATCAGGCTCCACCTTAGCACCTTGAGACAGGGTCTGACTGAGCAGAAGTTCACCACTTCTGCTAGGCTGGTTGGCTAGCAAGCTGCCATAATCTGTCTGTCTCCACCTCCTCCCCAAACTGGGGTTATAGATACACATGGCCATGCTTCCTACTGGGGTCCGGGAGATCTGACACCCTCTTCTGAACTCCACAGGCACTTCACACACATGGCGCACAGACATGCAAGCAGGCAAAGTATTCATACACATAAAAAATAAAATGAAAAAATTTTAACTTCCAGTTTTTTGTGCTGAAATCTAGAAGCCTCCTCTCAGAACCCACTACTCTGGCTGGGGATGGCTCAGTGAGTAAAGTCATTGCTTTGTGTGTTTGCTTCTTTTTCTTTTGTCACGATAAACACCCTGACCAAAAGCAACCAGCGAGGAAAGGGTTTATTTAAGCTTAAAGTTTAGTCCATCATCAAGGGAAACCAAGCCAGGAACTCAAAGCGAGAGCTTGAGGCAGAAACCATGAAGAAATTCTGCCTAGTGGCTTACTCGCCGGTGGCTTCTGCTCAACTATCTTATTTATACATACCAGGCCCACCTGCCTAGGGATTGTACTGCCCACAATGTGCTTCCTTTTGCCCTGCCAACCAGCAATCTCTAAGGACAACCAAGATCAGCCATCACACTTTCCAAGCACAAACATTACTTGTGTTGTGGTTTGAATAAAAATGGCTCCCATAGGCTCATATATTTAAATGCTTAGTCACCAGGGAATGAGTGACACTATTTGAAAGGATTAAAAGAACTAGGAGGTATGGCCTTTTGGAGGAAGTGTGTCACTGACAGTGGACTTTGAGATTTCAAAAGCCTATGCCAAGCCCAGGGTCTCTCTCTGCCCACTGATCATGATATAGCTCTCAGCTACTGCTCCAGAACATGCCTGCATGCCAACATGCTTCCTGCCATGATGATAATGAACTAAACCTCTGAAACTATAAACAAACCACCAATTAAATACTTTCTTTTATAAAAGCTGCCTTGGTCATGGTGTCTCTTCTCAGCAATGGAACAGTGACTAAGACAGAAACTGGTGCCAGGGACTGGTGTATTGCTGTGACAGGCCTGACCATGATGTTTGTTGGAAGAATATGGAAGACTGTGGGACCTTTGACTAGAAAAATAGTTGGATACTTTAGGTGGGGCTTAATGGGTCATCCCAGTGGAAGCGTGGAAAACAGTGCTCAGGGTGATTTGAACTGTGGAAGCCAAGCTCAAAAAAGTTTCAGAGGGTAAGTGGTCTATTGACCATTCTTGTGGTGTTTTGGCAAAGAATGTGGCTTCTTTTTGCCCTTGTCTTAAAATCGGTCTGAAGCTAAACTGAAGACTTTTGAATTAACGGCCTTGACAGAGGAGATTTCAAGACAGTCTGCATTGCTTTCCAAGATGGTGTTGTGTGGTTATTAGTGGCCAGTCTTAAGCAGATCTGCAATGAAAAGGAGCATCTGAGCAAAGAAAAGTACAAAATGTACAGTTTGAGGAGATAAGAACACCATGAAATGTAATGTTGGAGCCAAGTCCAGTGTTCAAGGAGATTAAAAAGTTTAAAGAAAAACCTGCTGATAAATGGAATCAGGGGAGTGGTGACCTCAGGGCAAGACCCCACCAAGCTAAGCTTCTAACTTGTGAAAAATAATTAAAGTAAATCTTAAGCAGTGAAGGAAACCATGAACAACAGAAAGCTAGTGAAGATGTAATGAAAGGAGGGGGCCAAGGTCCAGTCCCAGCAAGCACCAGAACTTGGCAACTTCAGCCACATGGTTCTGGCTTTAGAGTCAAGAAAGAATATAAGAAAGGGGTTGTGGGACCTCCCTCTACAGCTAAGGAGACTGCTGGAGCCAGGCATGTGTCATGGGTGTCCCTGCATGGAGGCCCAGAGAGGCCGTTTCATGAAGCTATGAAGGTGAAACCTGGATGGCATTGGAGACTCCAAGATGTTAGAGATGCTAGAGTCATGAGATACCTGCCAAGGAAAGCTTCAGATTCAAAGTAGAACCAGCCCAAGAGAGAAAAGTGTGTTGCAGTAAACAAAGCTGAAAGAAGTTGGAGATCTGAAGAGCGCCTTGACATCAGACATAGGTATGCAGCGTTTGGAGTTTGCCCAGCTTTGGTCCAATACTTCCTCACTATACTCCCTTTCCTCTTTTTTTGAAATGGTAATGTATGTCCTGTGCCATTGTATATTGAAAGCAGGATATGCTTTTTTATTTTGATTTCACACAAAGTTATAGTTAAGAGTCTGCCATGAGTCTCAGAAGAGACTTTAACTTTTAAGGAGTCTTGAGACTGTGGAAGACTATGGGGACCTCTGAAGTTAGATTAAAAGCATTTTGCATTATAGTATGGCTATAAGCACTTGTTAGCCCCCTTTAAATGTTTAATTCCAAAAACCAACATTAAAAAAAAAAGTCAGCCATGGTGGCATGTACTTATAACCCCAGCACTAGAGAGGCAGAAACAGGAAGATCATCAAGTTCATTGGCTAGACAGCTATGAGAAATCCTGTCTCAAAAATAATGGTGGATAGCACCTGAGAGACAACATCTGAAGCTGCCCTCTGGACACATGCTTTCACTTGCCAACATGAGCACTTATATACATATGTAACTGCATACATGAACACACACACACACACACACACACACACACACACACACACACACACACAAAGAACTCACAATTTCCCAAGTTTTTGCTTAATATAGAAAATCTCAAAGCCACAGCCCTACCCAGACCAACCTGGATATCACATAAAAAACAGTCTCAGATAATTTATTCCAAATTTTAATATAAACAAGTAATTAGCCTGTATTGTACATGCAGAACAATTTCAGTCCCTCCCCTCACCTCACAAAAAAAAAGGCATATTCTGTACATGATGCTACTTGGCTCTTGTAGGAAAACATCATTGTGTTTTGGGAGGGTTTTGTGTTTCTGAGTTTTCTGCAGCACTGTGGCACATTTGATCCCACACTGCTTACATAGGGGGTGTAGCTACCCAGGCACATAAAGGGGCAAGGAGCAGCAACTTTGATACAAAGGATAAGGCCCAAACAAGCCATTCCTGGACATGTTCATGGACACACACACACACACACACACACACAGTTGAGGGCCCTTCCTTCCTTCCTTCTCAAATGGTAACAAGAATCCCAGGTTCATGATCCAGTTTTTAACAAATTTTTGTTTTGTTTTTATAATGGCTCACATACAGATAAAAATTTGACCAGAGACTGATTCTGGACCCTGACTATTATCAAGTGGATCCCCATTTCTTGAGGACCACCTGAGGATAAATATTTTTTTTTCAGTCATGGCCTCTTAAAAGGCCATATTACTTTGTGTAGTTTAAACAGCAAGTGATAATCTGTTATTCCTATTCCCCAACCTCATCTCTTGTGTAAATTCATATTCTGAGGAACATTCTGGAAGGCTTTCTAAAATGGCTCTACCCTATGTGTGTCATTTACACAAAATCAGCATTATTCTTTTCCCATGCCCAACAAAACCATAATTTTTGAAGAGTCTATGTTCTCAAGAATTCACCAGCTAGCATCCAGAACACAACCACCTATCACGAAGCAGAAAAACCATTGCTAGAATGACAGCCACTCATTTACCAAGACTGCCAATATGAACCAGATTTGCACAGTGATACTGCCCTTTGGCCAGCGTTAGAGTGGACTTGAAATAAATGTATAGTCCTTAACACAGTAATCAATATGTCCTGGTAAGAGAACAAGGCTGATCTGTGCTTGTCTTGGTGGCATCACTCCCAACAGCCACAGAAATAGACATGCAGCTCTTCCTACCAATCTCCACATTTTCCCAATTTGTGCTCTTCCCCTCCAGGTATCCTCAGATGACAGGGAAGCATCCAGAAGGGCTCCAAGAACATGAGCACTTCCTGGTGTGTGCTTGCTATCAATGAACAGACAGAGAACATGTTGGCTATTATCCTGGAAGAAATGACTCTGTGGCTCTCACCATGATCATAAAAAGGGTTTTAAAATAATGAGACACACAACAAAGTGCCAACATAACCTGGTTTTGTCGCTTTATCTCTCTCTCTCACCCATCACTACAAACTCTCAGGATAGCCATGATTTTCTAGGTCCCAAGGTTCCTTTCTTACAAAGCTAACATCTTCTGAAGCCAAAAGTATCATGATCCAATGGCTACTTGTTTCCTCCCCAGCAACAGTCGATATCAAATGGAACTGGTGAAGTCCTTTTTCATAGGGTCACCCCACGTTGGCACATCTCTCCAGAGAAGATGGAGAAAGTGAGTTTTCAAGGACAGTGTCCTAAAGTGAGCAAGAATGGTGAAGCTTAAAAACAGGTGCCATGCTGGCCCTGCCTTGACTTCCAGAGTTCTCACAACCGCACAGGGCCAAACAGTGTCAGCTCGAGGTCAACCAAACCCCAGCATTGGGTTCCTCTCACTACTTAAAATGCGTTCAAGAAACTGATGGGTTTTAGATTAGGGTTTCCCCCAAATGCCCTCATACTGGCTTTTTGTGTAGGAGGTGCCCACAAACACCCAAAGCCTCATACGCCTGAAAAGGGCAAGGAGGAATAATGGTTAGAGAACCCCGAGTGCCTTTGCATTCATGTCTGGGGACTTCATGTGACAGCTGTGAATGCTGGCTCACAGCCTCATCACCTCTCGTCAAAAGACCTGAGATGAGGGGCCTCACAGAGAGGCTAAACCCAGACAGACTGAAGAGCGGTTTGTTGTGGGAGGAGTGTGCATCAACAAACAGGCTTCATATGGAGGTTAAGTTCAGGGGACTATCAGCAAAGAGAAGAATCAGGGGACACAGGAAGGCTCTAATTTCTTCATCCCAACTCCCTCTCTCAAAATCGTTCCTATTCCCTGGTATTCAGAAACCAACTGGTACACAACTCCCCAACTCAAAGCACGATCCAGCCAGAATTCCCAAGCCTCAACGTCTGTTGCTGAACCTCATCCTAACAAGACTGAGGTAGACTGTGCTGTGAGAAATAAAAACATGACCCACACTCACCTGTTTTTATTTTTCCTTGATAAAAAAAATGTTACATGCACACCATTTTTTACAAAAGTGATTTTCAAGAGTGATTTTATATATTAAAATAAATACTTTCCCCAGTAATATAAGAAAACCTTTTGAATTAGAAAAATGTGGAAATTCCTGCTAGTGTAGCATCTGACCACTACAAATTTACTGTGAAAAGGAAAAATAAACAACAAATACCAGAGCTCCATGTCTTCCATTGATGCACAGACCCTCTATTTACAAAGTGATCTGGGTGAAAAAACTGGGACTCTTGCTTCTTGTACCAATCACTGAGTTCCCTGGTAACATTTTTATATCTGCCATTTTTCTAATACAAACTGGACAGTAACTGGCAATCAGGATTTGTGTCTACTCATGTTCTCAACCAAGAATTAAGAGGGTTTGGGGGTGGACACTGTGTCTTTATCTCACATCTCCTAGAGGAGAAGGGTTTCAGATATTTGTGGGGAAATGCACACAGGGAAGAGTGTGTGGGAGGATTTTGAGCCCCAGTCCATGAGTTCACCATGGTTGTTTGTTTCTTTCACTTGAGCAGCTGTGGTTTTTATGCAAAGAGAAGAAGCTGTGGGTTCACATCCTTTCACAAGTTCTTAGCGGTGGGAAGAAAGTCTCTGATGTTGCCTCCTCCAGACTGAGGCATACTCAGGAGCCACACCTGGCCCGAGCTGAGGTTCCTGGCACCAGGAGCAGCTGTGGGAGGTTAGTGTGGAGGATAGGAGATGTCCCAAGGGCGGAGGAGACCAACAGCTATCCCAGGGCGCATCTCCTTATATATTGCTTAGTGTTCTCAAAGTCCATCTGTGTCGTTGGTCTTTGGGATGAGTTTGCTGTGTTTAATACAATAACTGAGCAACATGTAGGCCTTGAAGAGGTGAGGTACACAAGCAGAGAAGAACACGAAGATGAACACAGGTGTTCTGGAAGGCCAGCTCAGTTTCAGGTAACCACCAGTGTATCCAAGCAAGAAACATCCAGTCCATCTTGCTAGCAAAACCAGTCAAAAATCCAGTTTCTCACATACTCCACAAGACCTCACCGTGTCCTGAAGGGCTAGCAGCTAATGTGGTATAATTCTCAGAAAAACGTGTGCTTCAAAGACCAAACACAGAAGCGACTCACACACTGTCCTGTCTCCCCACACAGGCAGGTGTGCCCACTAGGAAATAATAACTTATTAGGCTCATGCCAGAGATTCCTTAAGCATTAAATATGTTACAAATATATTCTCAAAACTGTCATCTGACTTCTACTTCCCGTGTGTGTGTGTGTGTGTGTGTGTGTGTGTGTGTGTGTGTGTGTGTGTCCTTTGCTTTGTTTGGTCTTCCAAACACCCCTGATGAATCCAGACCAAACGGTCCTCCCTCGGTTTTTGGAAAACATTGCCAAAGGGAGGGAAAGAAGACCCCTGAGCAAGACTTCTGACTGACTGAGAAGCATCTCTGGAGGGACAGACGCTGAGTTAGTAAGAAGGAAGGACAACATGAGGTCACCTACTCCAAGCATCAGAAGCTTCCTGAGCCAGTTCCCCAAGCATCTGTCCAGATAATATTTTACACACACACAACCCCCACCCCACCCTGTGTTCTCTAACCTGGACACAACGCACACACAGATGCACACAAGTGTGCACATGAACACACACTTAGGACTACACACCCTTTCCCAAAATAAAATATGAAAGCAGCAGCTATTGGTCAATTTGAGGAACTGATTTTGTGAATGAGAAAAAAAAAACTAAAGTAAAATAAAATCCTTCTCTCAGATTAATGAAACCTTCTCAAAGCCCAAGCTAGAACAGGGTTCTGGGTTGGGCTTTTTGTTTTTGTTTTTTTTCTGTCTGTCTCTTCTTTGCTTTCTGACTTGTGCTCCATAAATAAATTCTGTCTTTGACAACTAACTGTAACTCCGACACTAGCAAGAAAAGAAAAACGCCTGTAAAAACAGGTGTGTTCTTTCAATCTATGAGGAAAACAACAGCAACAACAAAATCCTGGTTTGAAACCGTGGCCCGGGGGAAGGACAGAGCCACGGAAAGCCCAACCCCTCAAGGTTCACAGTTAGCCCTCCGCCGCCGGCTTGCAGGGTTGGCAATCACATGTGTGTATTTGTAGGTCAAAAGACAAACAGAAACGTGTATGAACTATCTCTGAGCTCAGTTTCACATCTGGGTCGAGTCCTGATAATCCTGAGTTTCCTGGAGGCGGTCAAACTAGAGAAGAGTTTAAAAACAGAAAGAATCCTCCCCCAGCAGGCGCTGTTAGGAAGGGTTTGACCTGGGCAGGGTGAGCACGCGCCCATTCTTCTTGCCCCCGTTCATGTGGGTGTACGGGATGTGTTCATCATAGGTCCGTTTAATGCTCAGAGAGGACCCTCCCTCCCGGCTGCCAGCCTCTTCCCTCTGACAGTGAGAGGACCTATCCAAGGGGACATTCTCCATGTCCTCGAACTCCATCTCCAGCTCCTCACTCTCAGGAGCCTTGTTCTCTTCGCTGTAGAAGAAGGAAACTTCTGGAAAGCTGGGGTGGAGGTCATCCTTGAGCAGGTTGACGATTTCCAGGAAGGTTGGCCTCATCTTGGGGTTGAAATGCCAGCACATGCGCATCAGGTCAGTACTGCGGGGACAGGGACCAGGGTAGATGAGTCTCGATGTGTGACCAAGCAGCTCCCTCCCTCCCCGCCCCACCACAGACCGCATCCAAGTAGAAGGAGCCTTGGCTGTGGCTGCACATGACAGCCAAGGCTGGACTGACAATTCTTGCAGGACTGGAAGACAGCTTTGAAAAGCAAGCCAGGAAAACTCAGTAGTGAGGCCTGACATCCCAGCTCTCGGGAGGCTGGGGTAGGATGACCATAAATTCAAGGCCTGCCAGGTTAGGGTGACTTTCAGACCAGCCTGGGAAACTTAGCGAGACCAGTGCCTCTAAATTAAAAGTACAAAGGGGGACAGTGCTCAGTGGAGGAAGAGGGAGGGCAGGGGGAAAGGAAGAGAAGGGGAAAGAGAAAGGAAAAGAAATGATAAGGAAAGAAAGGAGTGGGGAGAGAGGAGGAAGGAGGTGGGGGCAGGGAGGAGAAAATGACATAATGGAGCCCAAGAAGCTGCCACAGGTATGCACAAGTGCATTTAAAAAATTTTAAGGAGCTAAAGAGATGGCTCAGTGGTTAAGAGCACCTGCCCCTCTTGAAGATGACCAAGGTTTAGCTCCCAGCACCCATGTGTTGGTTCATAACCACCTGTAAGTCCAGGTCCAGGGATCTAACACCCTCTTCTGGTGTCCTTGGACACCAAGCATGTAAGTTATGCACATACATACATACATAGAGGAAAATACTCATATACCTAAGATTAAAAGTAAATCTTTAAAGCAGATTTGATGTGCAAATGTATACATGTAGACTGCATGACACATGCAGAGGCATAAATATATGTGAACATAAGCACATATGTAGACACATGTGAAAATGTAAGTGTGCATCCAAAATGCAATATGCAAACACAAGCCTATATGTAAGGGCATGCTATACAAACATACATGTAGGCATAAGGCCTGTCCCCCACACATATATACCTGGGATATACAGACACAAAACACATATAAAGTACAAAGCCTTTTGAATAAACTCATGCTCTCCACCTCTTCTCTATACTTACAGTCTCTCAGGACAATTATCAGGTGGCTCCAGATAGCCTCCATCCATGACAAATTTCAACACCTGTTCGTTAGACAGGCCTTGGTAAGGTTGCTCAGCCAGGCTAGTGATTTCCCAAAGGACCACCCCAAAGGACCTGCCAATGACAATTGAAAACAGTTAACAAAGAAGCCAACAAAACACACAATTGAAAACAGTTAACAAAGAAGCCAACAAAACACACACATACACACACACACACACACACACACACACACACACACACACACACACACCGTCTCTCTCTCTCAAACACATTTATTCATACCTCCTTTGCCTTACTAGAACTTGGTTGTCCAACTAAAAAAAATCAATTGACAGACTGAAGCAATAGCTCAGATTGGCAAAGTGCTTTCCATCAAAACATGAGTACCTCAGTTCAGTGCCCAAAACCCAAGTAAAGAGCCGAATGTGTAGGCCAGCAAGATATCTCCGTGGGCAAAGGCTCTTGCTGCCAAGCCCAATGGCCCAAGTTACATCCCCAAGGACCCATACGGTGGGAGAGAACTGACTCCTATAAGTTGTCCTTTGACCTCCACAAATGTGCTATGGCATATTCACCTCAACAGACACACACAATCAGGCATCTATCTATCTATTTGTGTGTGTGTGTGTGTGTGTGTTTTATTTAAAGTCGGGCTAGCTGGGGAGATGACTCAGTGGCTTTTGTGCTTGCTCCACAAGTCTGAGGCTAGAAGTTCAAATCCCCAGAAAAAACATGTAAATGCCAGGTGGGCATAGTAACCTAGCTGTAATTCCAACCTCAGAAGGTAGAGACAAGGGATCCCTAGAACAAGCTGGCTAGCAAGAGTAGCCATTGCATTCTGACTAGCTCTGGGTTTGATTGAGAGACCCTTCCTCAGTGAATAAGGTGGAAGAGCAGTCAAGGATAATTTCCGACAGCAACCTCAGACCCCTACAGGCATGAACACAAACATGAACGCATGCTTGGTATACATACACAGGCAAACAATCATACACACATACACATGAAAATGGGACTGGGGGGGTGGAGACTGGGTGTGCTGATGGTGAGTACTAGTAATCCCAGCACAGGGGAGACAGAGACAGGAGGATCCCGAGATCTCTGGCCAGCAAGCCTAGACAACTTAGCAAATTCCAGGCCAGTGAGAGACACTATTTAAAAAACAAGGTAGATGGCACCTGAGAAGGAATGATGCCCAAAGCTTTCATCTGCCTTCCACATGGACACGTGTGTGCGCTGATTTGCACACACAGTGTGATATATTGCTGTGATTGGTTTAATAAAGAGCTGAACAGCCAATAGCTAGGCAGGAGGTATAGGCAGGATTTCCGGGGAGAGAAAAGAAGAGCAGGAGGAATCAAGAGGCAGGAGAAGCCAGGAGACATGGAGAGGAAACAGGAGGTAGAAGATGAAAGAGAGCTAACACCATATGATAGAACGTAGATTAATAGAAATGGGCTAATTTAAGTTATAAGAGCTAGTTAGGAACAAGCCTAAGCTATTGGCCAAGCATTCATAATTAATAAGAAGTCTCCGTGTCATTATTTGGGAGCTGGCTGGAGGGACAGAGAAAGACTCTTTACAGGATGTGAAAATACACACACACACACACACACACACACACACACACACACACACACACACGTATGCATGCACGCAACGATTTACGTTATAATTCATAAATAAATTCTTCTAAAATCATTCTCAGTCAGTACATAAGGGTAGACATGTAAGAGAATCCAGAACGAACCACCTCCATTTCAATACGTGAAAGGCAGGCTTCTCTCTACCACCTCCTGCTGACCACATCAGTAGGACTCCTGCAGAAGTTCAATCCCAGTACAGACATCCACCCATGCATGCATAACTTACCACATATCAGAAGAGGCGGTGAAGACTCCATCCTTCAGGGACTCAGGTGACATCCACCGCACGGGCAGCAGGCCCTTACCCCCTTTCCGATAGTAATCTGTCTCGTAGATGTCTCTCGTCATCCCAAAGTCTGACAACAAACAGGTCACATGTTTTCAGTTCATCATCCTAGCATGGAGTGTAGAACCACTACAGGGGGTAGGCAAATTCACCAGGAGGGGGTTATGAGGCTGTACCTGAGGCTGTGGATGGAGAACAGGGGCTACCACGTAAGGAAGGGGAAGAGGTCCCCAGTGATAAAGAACCAACCATCTGGCCTGAAGCTCTCAACAACTCATCCTTCCCACCTACTCCTTCCCCAGTGTCCCAGACTTCTTTCCTTTTTCCAGCCAACCTTCTGTTCCCTCAACTCAGCTGCTCAGCCAAAATCCAAAAGCTGGGGGTCTCTTTTGACCCTGTCTTTTGCTCACATCCCCAGTATGCAACCAAGCCTTTCTGCCTCTACATCTCTCTCCAATGCATCTCACTTCTCATTCCTTTGCACAATCCAGGCTCACCTCCAACTCTCCCCTGGGCATCCTCCCACATGGCAACACCCCACCACACAAGGGTGGCCATGTGAACAGAGTCAACCCCTTCCTATTCCCATTGCTTTTGCTTCTTTGGGTTTTGAGACAGTCTCACATGCTCCAAGAGAGCCTTGCCCTTGCTATGTTGCTGAGAATGACATTGAAAAGCTTTTGATCTTCCTTCCACTACCTCCCTCAAGTGTTGGGATACATGCACCACCACACCTGGGTTTTGTTGGGGGTTTGCTCACTGTTAATGTAGAAGGTCTTTGGGATCATAAATACAGAATCATGTCCCATCTTCCTTCAAACAGTTCATGCAGGATGTTGTCTTTGGGTCACATTCCTGCATAACTCCCATTCTTATGTAAAAGAATATCTCTCAGAATCACATATAGGTTCAACTCCCTACCTGCTCCCATAACTGTTGGAGGGGGGGAAGGGTCTTGTAGGATCTTTATGGGACCTTGACTCTTCCGGATTCTCACTGGTTTTGTAGAGGAGAGGCGAGTCCTGTGAGTTATGAAGCTCTTACATGCCTGCCTCTTGGCTTTCAGCTCAGCCTCACATCTTACTGTCCTGGGTCCTCTCATCCTACCCACACACTCCAGCTAGACATCTAGGCACTTGGCATCTCCTTCTGCATTCTCTGGCTCAACCTTTGGTCTTGTACTAGTAAGTGTTAACTGCTGCCTGGACACAGGCTAGAGTCACCTGAGAGGAAAGCCTCCATTAAGATCAGCGTCTGGCCATGTCTGTGGAGGACTGTCTTGAGTGTTAATTGAGATAGGAGGGCCCAGTCCACGATGGCAGCACCATTTCCTTGGCAGGGACTCCTGAGCTATATGTGAAAGCCACCTAAGCATGAGCCAGAGCAAACCAGAAGCAGCATTCTTCCATGGTTTCTGCTTCAAGTTCCTACCCTGACTTCCCTTGGTGATGGATGACAAGTTGAAACAAACTCCTTCCTCCCCAAGTTGCTTTATTTATTTGTTTGTTTGTTTACTTACTTACAATAGAAACAGACAGGAAACTAGAGCAGAAATGCTGACTTCTGGGCTAGGAAAGTGTGCACACACACACACACATACACACACTCACACTCACTAAAGGATTCCAAGACACACCTCCAATTTTGACGGTAAAATCATGAGCAACCATGCAGTTTCGAGCTGCCAGGTCCCGGTGCACAAACTTCTTGGCATTCAAGTATGCCATGCCATCAGCAATTTCTGCTGTCATCTGAATCATTTCTTGCAAGGTAGGGGGAGGACGGCCTGGGTTATTCTAAAATCAAAACATGGGTTGCAATTAGCTCTCTGCTGCCATCTAAATCATCTCTTGCAGAGTAAGGGGAGAGTAGCTAGGGTTATGTCAAAATATGGGTTTGCACTTAGCGAGGTTGGTACACTTAAAAGCAGGTGCCCTGCTGGGGACCTGGAGGCAGCTCACCTCAGCATCTGGTCGCAGAGAACGGAGGTGGCTTTTCAGGTCTCCATGAGCCATCAATTCCATCACTACCAGTGTTGGCTGGCCCTTGGACACCACCCCAAGGAGGCGAACCTGCAGAACAAGCATGGAGGTGATTCAAAGAGGGTCCAGGAATTATTTCAACTCACCATGGACTCTCTGTCTGGTGCTCATAGCACAGAGGCTACCCTGTGCCCAGATGAAGCATAGCCAGCTCTAGTAAGGGGAAGCAAAAAGACCCACTCATGTATAGGTCCTCCCAATCAAATCTTATCTACTTAATGTTCCTCAGTATATAAACTATGTTCTTACCTCCAAACCTTTGCAGCTCCTGCTCTCCTTGGCCTGTCCCCTCTCATGTACACATGGTTCGGTCTCACATCCTTTAAGACTTTCCTCAAATATATTCCACAATCCTCTTCCTCTCTCTTTTTCAATTTCTCCTAGCATTTTCCCCCTAACATGCCACTCATTTACCTAGTTTGGGAAATGTCTTCCCTGCAATAGAATATCTAAAAGGGAGATCAGGAACCTGCTCCTACATCAGCAAGAGCAGGGCATTTAGGAGCTGATACATAGCAATATTTTCTGAATTGAAACATTCCATCCTGGAGGGAAGCTCCTTAACACTGAGGAAGTAAGCAAAACTTACAAGGTTCAGGAAATAAACAATTCACAAGTCTAAGAAAGTTCCTAAAATTTACAAGATTCATAAGACCACCACCACTCCTTTCCAAGGTTATATAACCAATAAAAGCTCTAGGAAGAACAGATTCTCAATCTCTCCAGCTGTCGGCAAGCTGTGCAGAGAGCTCTGAGATTCCAGTTTTCATGAGTTATCACTCATGCTAGGGTGGGCTTTTTGGAGATATTGCTACTTATGCTCACTGTCCATGTTCCTATAAGTAAACCCATACTCTTGCAAGTTATAATAAACTCATTGATTCACCAAGTAGAGTTCTAATGTAATCTTTTCTTTGGTTTGTCATAAATACCCTATCAGAGGTGAGTAAATTTTGTTCACCTCTTTGCAGTAGAAGTCACACAAAAGGGGCCCCTAAATATGCCTGATAAGGATAAAAAAACATAAGGCTCAATAAGAAATAAAGAGCCCACTCTGGGAACAGAAAGGCAGGGAAGGTTTGTTTTGGCTTTGGGGACACGAGAGAATGGGGTCAGGTACTTCCATGTGTTTAAGGGTTACAGGGAAGCCAAAAAGAGGAAAGAAATATAATAATACAAAAATCAGTGGGAAAGTCTGAAAAGCAAAGGAAGATTCTAAAAAGTGACACAACAGTTATAGAGTTTGATTCTAGGTAAGTTAGAAAAAGATGAGGTGGAGAAGGGAGATGTCACTTTCCCACTCTGTTTTGTTTGCTTGTTTGTTTGTTTTGTTTTGTTTTTCCGGAGCTGAGGACCGAACCCAGGGCCTTAGTGCTTGCTAGGCAAGCGCTTTACCACTGAGCTAAATCCCCAACCTCAACTTCCCCACTCTTTAGGATGGGAGGCTTAACACAGTGGAGGGTGGACATCAGTCTACACCCAGGTTCCTGGGTAGCTCTAGGGAGTGAAGGCAGAGTTATCAAGGAGCATGAAAGGAAGCCTCTGTCCAGCCCAGCCAGACTCACCACATGATGGCAGGTGAATCCCTTCATGACTGATGCCTCGTTGAGGAACTCGATCCGTTCTCGGAGACTGGCTGACTCATTGACAGTCTTCACTGCAACACGGGTCTCTGCCTCGCCCTTGATGATATCCTTGGCCTTGCCCTCATACACCATACCAAAGGATCCCTGCCCCAGCTCTCGCAGGAGGGTGATCTTCTCTCGAGGCACCTCCCACTCGTCCGGCACGTACACAGAAGAAGGAAACACTACTTTTCACTTATCTACACAGCATTCTCGGCCAACCTCTGAAGGGCCCCCAGACACCTCCCACCACAACTTTTTCTTGAGCTGCATACAAATATTCACTCATTCTGTGACTTAAGACTTCTGCTGGGCATTGGGTATACAAACCAGAACAGGACAAGCTTCTGCCACCATCAAGGAGATGGCAGAGGCGAGGGAATGAGCTATAGCTGGTCCAGGATCCTGCTTAGAAGCACTAAGATGGTCCTGTATCCCCATCTTTCCTGTTCTGACTCCGGATCCCTGCTACTGGATGATGTCTCTTCCTGTGATAGTTAATACTCTGAATGCCATAGAATCTAGAGTCACCTAGGAGACAAGCCTTGGGGAATGTCTATGAAGGAAGCTTTTAGATAAAGTTAATTGAAGTACAAAGACCCACCCTAAAAGTGGCAGATCATCCCACAGGCTGGAATTCTGACCGAATAACAAGTCTGCTTCCTGACAGTGGATGCACCATAAGGCACTGCACCCTCAAACTGTGAGCCAAAATAAACCCTTCCTCCCTTAAGATGCCTTTGTCAAGTATTCTGTTACAGTAATGACTAGAAATAACTTAGACACTTCCCACTGGAGATGTCTGACCAAGTACCAATAGAATGGTGGAGGAAAGGGGGTAGGTTAAAATAGACTGGGGGAAAAATTTTCTACAATGCTTAGCAATCCTTCCTAGAAAGTAGTAGATTCTCTGTCCCCACCCCCTGACTCCTTCATGGCCTTCAGATTCTCTTCAGTCCATAAGACCCAGCAAGAAGATGCTTTGTAGCCCACTTTTACTGACATAAACCCACAGAGCATGCTAGGGAAGGACACCAGGCAAGAGACCACATAGAAGGAGAGACTTAACCACCTATAGCTGTGGTTACTCCTTGAGACCACCTAGACTGCTAACCAACACACAAGTGAGTGGGGCTATCCAAGACAACAACCTACAGGCCCAATACTTTCATGCCCTGAAACTCAAACTTTGAATGTGCTATGTGAGGTACTTTTAAGAAGACATGCCATATTATGAAATTCTTAAGAAACAGGCATGCCTTCTCTCTAGAGAGCAGTTGGGGTGGTGTGGGTGCCAAGGCTAAGAGCCATCAGCATCAGTTCACACTCAGTTCCACCACCAGCAAATGTCTCCCTAGCACTCACCCGGCCCCTACCTGCCCCATCCTATCTCCACTTCCTTTCTGCCTATGTGCGTATGTGTGTTTACATTTGTGTGTGTGTGCATGCATTTATGTGCAAGTACACATGTGTGCTCATGCACACACAGGCCAGAGGCTGACATCAGATGCCTTCCTTGATCACTATCTTCTATTTGATGCAGGGTCTCTCATTGAACCTGGAACTCACAGATTGAGCCAGGCTGATGTGCTACTGAACCTCATGTCTCTGCTTCCCCAGTGCAGGAATGACAGGTACAGATCACAGCACCCAGATTTTTACATAGACACTATGGGTCATACTCGGTCCTCAGGTGTGGGCAGCAACATTTACCCACTGAGCCTTTTCACAACGTTATTATCTCCACTTCTCTTCCCTCAGTATCCTGTCATGGCTTCTAAATTTCATGGTAGGTTTCTGGCCCTGACTTTAACACACTCTTGTGGCTATGACACAAGGATTTTAGTCTCACATTCCAGCCTGCATATCCCAAGTGGGTGATATCAACCCACCCAAGCAGGTCCTGATAACAGGTCTAACATCTCATAGTAGCTGAGTTTCTGCACTCAAGGGGGCTTCTCTCAGCCTCTTTGGGATAGCTTTTCCTCCTCCCTATGATGCTGGCCAACCCTCAGATCTGACTTAACAATGTGACACAGGAAACCAAGGGCAGGGTTCTGGCTTCCCACAGAAAAGGAAGTGGTGCTCACCATCACTGGCACTGAGGTACTCAGGGTTTGAAGATGCATACAATGGTCCCATTGGCCCATCTGGCTGCCTAGAGGAGGAAAAGATAGACACACCAGCTTGAGCATCCCATGGCATTCTGGACACTAGAAATAGGCAAACACTATAAACCATGAATGGATTCAGAGTTCTACACTTTGTCCAACTTAGAGAAAGTGAGAGACAAAAATGTTAATTAGTGTCCAGGTTAGCCTTCGTTGTCAACCTGACACAGCCTAGAGTCACCTAAGAAAAGCCTCAGTTGAGGAACTGCCTAGAGCAGGTTAGTCTGTGGACGTGTCTAGGAGGGGATGTCTTGTTAAATAGTAACACAGGGGGCCCAGCCCACTGTAGGTGGCATCATGCCTCGGCAGGAGGTCTTGAGCTGTATGAGAAAGCAAGCTGAGCAGGAGCCAGTGAAACAGCAAGCAAACCTTCCTCCATGGCTTCTGCTTCAAGTTCCTACTTAAGCTCCTGACTGTGCCTGTAAGTGTAAACTAAAATAAGCCCTTTCTTCCCCAAGTTGCTTTTGGTAAGAGTGTTTTATCACAGCAATAGAAAGGAGCCTGGAACCACAAAGCCGACTGAATTTAAAGTCTGTCAGTTCTGCAACGATGGCGTGATAGACGACACAGAAAACTGCTTGGCCCCATTTAAAAAGTACCTGGCTTGGCAAAGGTACTGGCTGTGGTTTTCAAATGTGTGTGTCTCACTTAATTCTTGTCTTACTCTTTAATGAAAGGGGGGACATGAAGCTAATGCATACCTGTAGGTGAGGTGTAACACACCCGTAATCCTAGCATTTGGGAAGCTGAGGCAGGATGATCACAAGTTCAAGGCCAACCTTGGCTATACAGCAAGACCCTGCCTGAGAAAACAGGGCAAAGACAGAACTGGATGTCAACAGGTTAAACAAGCTAATCCAGACTCAGAGAGACAAAGACAGCTGTAAATTATACAACAGTAAACAGGGGACTAGGAGGAGAGAGGAAGAGTTCAAAGGGGAGGGAGATGATAGAACAAGAGGCTAACGGGGGATAAAGACAAAATAGTGTGCAATTTCTTTCATATATATAATATATATATATATATTATATATATATGTAAATTGTGTGTGTGTGTGTGTGTGTGTGTGTGTGTGTGTGTGTGTGTGTGTGTGTCCCACATATATGGGACATGAAAACAGAAAGGGGGATGATTCCTGGGGAGGAAAGAGACCAGTAAAGAAGGGGAGGAACAAGGAATGGTATATATAAGTATATATAAGTATAAAAACATAATGAAACCCATTATTCTGTAAGCTATCTACAACAGCAAAACAAAATCAATCAATGTTTATGCTTCATTGTGGTCTGAATATGAAGTGATCGAACATGAAGTGTGTGAACTCAGCCCCTCTGTGGTGCTGTTTTGGAAGGTTATAGTATTTTCAGGAGGTGGAGCCTTGATGAGGAAGTGTGTCACTGAGGACCGGCTTTGCAGTTTGCCAGCCCAGGCCACTTTCTGTTCTCTCTCTGCTTCCTGGGTTCAGAGCAAGTGAACCACTGGCCTCATAGTCCTGTAGCCAGGTCCTCCCTGTCACGGTGGACTGAACCCCTGCAGGGTCCTCCCTGTCACGGTGGACTGAACCCCTGCAGGGTCCTCCCTGTCACAGTGGACTGAACCCCTCTGGGTCCTCCCTGTCACGGTGGACTGAACCCCTGCAGGGTCCTCCCTGTCACAGTGGACTGAACCCCTCTGGGTCCTCCCTGTCACGGTGGACTGAACCCCTCTGGGTCCTCCCTGTCACGGTGGACTGAACCCCTGCAGGGTCCTCCCTGTCACGGTGGACTGAACCCCTCTGGGTCCTCCCTGTCACGGTGGATTGAACCCCTCTGGGTCCTCCCTGTCACGGTGGACTGAACCCCTCTGGGTCCTCCCTGTCACGGTGGACTGAACCCCTCTGGGTCCTCCCTGTCACGGTGGACTGAACCCCTGCTGGGTCCTCCCTGTCACGGTGGACTGAACCCCTCTGGGTCCTCCCTGTCACGGTGGACTGAACCCCTCTGGGTCCTCCCTGTCACGGTGGACTGGATCCCCTCTGGGTCCTCCCTGTCATGGTGGACTGAACCCCTCTGGGTCCTCCCTGTCACGGTGGACTGGATCCCCTCTGGGTCCTCCCTGTCATGGTGGACTGAACCCCTCTGGGTCCTCCCTGTCACGGTGGACTGAACCCCTCTGGGTCCTCCCTGTCACGGTGGACTGAACCCCTCTGGGTCCTCCCTGTCACGGTGGACTGAACCCCTCTGGGTCCTCCCTGTCACAGTGGACTGGATCCCCTCTGGAACTGTAAGACAAAATCAACTTTTCCTCCCCAAAGTTGCTTTTTGTCAAGGTTTTCTATCACAGCGTCAGGGAATTAATGCATGTTTGAACTACACTTCGTCATCAGTTACACCTCTAGGTTGGCCACAGATATTAAGCTCTGGGTAAAATATATCAGTGGCAGCATGCAGGGAGAATCAGTGAACTAGAGGGAATCTGTAATCAAGAGTATATTATAGTATTATACAATAAACTTATTGCCATGAGTACTGCATGTAGCACATCCATAGGAGTAAAATTTATATGAAACTTACCTCAGTCTAATTCAATATTTATGTGTTATTTATTTGTTTTTCCCCAAGAGAGTCAGTTGTTAGCCCTTTGCCAGCACACCACCTTGCTTACCTCTTTCTCAGGAATAGATAAATACTTCCAATCACAACACTGAAGAGGAAGACGAAGATGAGGGGCCCAATGATAATTTTGGCAATATTTGATGGGACATCTACTGCAACAGAATGAGAAGGTACGTGTTTAGCATCACAATGTACTGATAACAAAAATTACACCATTAAACACTGGCTGTTGTTACCTCAGCACCTGGTGTTGGGGTAGGGACTGAGGCAGGAGGATTGTGAGTTCAAGACCACCCTGGGCTATAAAGCAAAATCCTAGGCTATCTCCAAACAAGACAGGGCCATTACATACATGAACTCACAGCACGTGGGAGTCATGGCAACGGATGGCTGCTGGGAGAGGAAGTGTTTCCTTCAGGGACACGGCCAGTGAGAAGGTATTCTATTTCAGTGGGTGACCTATACCTGAGGCCCACAGTGGCAACACTAAGAGGACTCAGTGTTTTTGTCTACTTTTTATAAAAAGCACATGAAGTCGAAGGGAAAACGTAGTGAGAGATGGCTCAGTCAATAGAGTGCTGGCGTTGTAAACATGAGCACCTCAGTTAGAGCCCCACGTAAAGCCACGTGGAAAACCTGGGCATGGTGGTCCAGACTTGTATTCAAAGTCCCGGGCTGGGGGCGTGGACAGAGACAGCAGATCCCTGGGGCTTGCTGGTCAATGCAAGCCCTTCACTGGCTGAGCCCTCTCCCAGCTCGTACGTCAGGTCTCGGCTGTTGCTTCATCATGGCCTCCGTCTCCAGGTCTGTCCTGAGGAATCCCACTTGGAGCTTCCCTGTGGATTGCAGCAAACTGCTTCCCTGCACTTGTTGACTCCCGGCCCATAGAATAGATTTGTAAATACTGGTGGTCGAATGAAACTCAGGAAATGAAAGTGGTCTGGTTGCAAGCCTTGTGTCCCTACCTCCTCTCTCTAAGAGAAGGAAGGCTAGAATCAGGACGAAGTGCTCTCTGAAAAGTTCAGAAACTGTAAGTTTTCATTTTTTAGAATTTTAATGTATTATTTAACAATTTTATACATGTATATAATGTATCTTAATCATACACACCCTGATGATTTATGACTTTAAAGTATATGCTTTATTATTAATATCAGTGTGTGTGTGTGTGTGTGTGTGTGTACATGTGTACTACCTGCCTGTGGAGGCCAGGAGGTCTATATCAAGTGTCTTCCTCTATCACGTTGCATCTTTTTTTTTGGTTTGTTTGTTGTTTCTTTTGTTTGTTTTTAGAGACAAGATCTTAGTACTCGGCCCTCACTAGCCTGAAATTCACTCTATAGACCAGGCTGGCCTGGAACTCTGCCTGTCTCTGCCTCCCTCGTACTGAGTCATTTCTTCTTCCATTTCTTTTCAAGATTATAATGTGATTACATCACTTCCCACACCTTTCCCCCTTCACGCCCTCTGAGATATCCCTCCTTGCTCTTCACCTGATTTTTTGAGGCAGAGTCTTTCAGTGAGCAAAGACCTCACTGGTTGGCTAGACTGGCTGGCCAACGAGCCCCAGGGATCTGCTGTCTCCATCTTCTCAAGTCGGGGTTACAGTCTGCGCGTGGGCACGCCAAGATTTTCACGGGAGTGATGAGGATGTGAATGGCTGGTAGAAAGGGCCGGTTACATTACAGTTTCTGGTAGACCCAAAGTTAAAGCGCCTGTCGCTTCCTTCCCTTGGGGCCTTTCTCTAAAATGTTCTACCGTTCCTACTGCACGGGGCACAGAGCCAACCACTTGAGGTTGCTATGGAGACTTACAATAATCGGTCACATAAAAATAGGTGGGTTCTGTCCAGGAGCCATTGCCTGCCAGCGACGTAGCCCGGACTCGAACACTGTAGTTTCCTGGGGAGAGCCCTCGCAGCCTGCAGCCCCGCTCCAGGGCAAAATGCTTCCGGGAGACACAGAGGTGAAGCTCCTGGAAGAAAAGAGAAGGTGGTGAGTCAAGTTTTGCACATCGGGTGAAGCAGAGAGAGTAAAAAGGAAGGCAGGAGTCTAACCTGTCAGAGGCTCTGAGAGTTCTTTTGTTTCTTTCAGTTTTTATTTGTGGGCAGGGTGGGGTTGGGTCTCATGTACCTCAGGTTGGTCTCCAACTCACAGGTGATTTGGAGGCCAGTTCTACCTAGCCAGGTCTCCAGCCCCTCAATGTAGTTGTAAAGCAATAATGGGGCTATGGTTCAGGAGGCAGAGAGCTTGCCTAGCAATACATTTAATACATACATTATATATATACACACATATATATATGTGTGTGTGTATATATACACACACATATATATATGTATATATATATATATACATATATATATATATATATAGAGAGAGAGAGAGAGATGCAGAACACACACACACAAAGAAAAAATGAGCAGGGAAACTTGATCAAAAGTAAAGAAGCTGGGATTGGAGAGATGGCTCAGCAGTTTAGAGCACTGTTTCCTCCTGCAGAGGACCTGGTTTGGTTTTCAATACCCATGTTGGGAGGCTTACAACTACCTGCAAGTCCAGATCCAGAAGATCCAGGTGTCTGCACACAGGTGGCACACATTCACACAGATACACACACACACACACACACACACACACACACACACACACACACACGGTATATATTCATAAAATAAGTTGAGAGAAAGAAAGGGGGAGGGAGGGAGGGAGGGAGGGAGGGAGGGAGGGAGGGAGGGAGGGAGAGAGGGAGAGGGGAGGGAGGCAGACAGACCAGGCTGCAGTTTTGTCCTGCAGGCCATAGGGTGCTGACTCTATGTTCTGAGTCACTGTTAAAGTTCCACCTTTGGGTGCCAAAAGGCGATACAGTCCCAGGAGGAAAGGGTCTTCAGAGAAGTCCTTTCTGCTTATGAGGATTTATTATACGTTACTAGAACTTGCAAAGTTCCATGAAGTCAGTTTTGCTATATTAAGGGCACACAGATAAACGTGGCCCACCATCTTTTTTTTTATAGTTTTATTGGCACACAATGACATTTACATAGTATTTATGTTGCCTTCAGGGTACAATGGCAAAGTTCAGTATTTCCAAAAATAAATTACAGTTCCATCATAAAATTATATTCTCTGCCTATGTAGCTATTGTGAATTCTAATTCCAAAGGCTATGGAGAGAGACACCATGAGACAAAAGAAAGCAACTTATGACTATAGAGTCAATGTACATGTAAAACACATGTGAATGTGTGAGCATGTTTGCAAATCTATAAAACTAGCTGAATTCTATCTGACTACAGAGCCCAGCGTGTCCCCCCAAAAAGTGAGGGTTTAGGGCCTAGAGGGATGGCACACTTAATAAAGTACTTGCTGTACACACACGAGTCCCCCGGTTCAGACCTGGGCTCTCTGGCAGCTTAGAGGCAGCTGGAATCACTGAGTGTCAGCTCAAAGTGGGCCCTCAGGTAGCTTAGGTAAGACTTGAGAGTTTCTACTGGATTCTTACTATCTGTGCATGATCACATCAAACCCCCAGTGTCTGGTGTGGCAAGGAGGCACATGACAAAGTTTTAGGTGATGCATTCCCAGACTGAGATGGATCTCTCTCTAAAGTTGAATGAGCCTCATCCTGTGATAAAGGACACAAATGTAAGCAGCCCACCAACCAGCTTGAAGGAAACAGCTGAAAATCCACGCACAAATATGATCAAAGACTGGGTCAGCATGATCGTTCAGCAAGTAAAGCACTTGAAGCACAGCCCAGAGACCAGAGTTCAATCCCCAGGACTCACATAATGGAAGGAGCAAGCTCTCAAAACCTGTCCTCTGACCTCCTCAACCAGAGCAGGCTATGGCATGGACTTCTTCATAAACAATAAATAAATTTAATTTTTAAAAAACTTAGTGATAAAAGATTTTAAATTGGAATTTCTGTCCATCTCCCTGGGGAAGATGTGCATCAAAGTTTTAAACTCTAATAACACAGAATCTGATGGGGGAAGCGTTGGGTAACCTGAGAAACTTAGAAGGTTCCTGCCCAGTATTGTACAGCAACTTCCAACAAACCAAAACATTCCAATCTGGAAGGAAGTTCCTTAAGACTCAGAAAATTCTAAAGGGAGGCTCTTTAAGGCTCAGGAAGTCAACAACTCACAAGTCTCAGGAAGTCCCTGAAACTTCTGAGATTCACAGGCCTCACCTTCCCTGAGGTTATACAGGCAGGACTGCTGAAGAGAGGAGACTGACTGGGCAAGCTGCCTGCAAAGTCCTCCAGAGAGCTCCAGGGTTCCAGCTTTCATGAGTTATCATCTATGTCGGGGCGGGCGGGGGTGGAGGGTGGGGGTGAGGGGTGGGGTGAGGTGAGGGGTGGGGCTTTTGGTGATTCATCTGCTTTGAGTCATCCCCATGCCTATTAGTAAGCCCTCGGCCATACCACTGTAAATAACCTCCAATAGAAAGTCACTGGCTGACCGAGTTGGACTTCAGTTACATCCTCACTTTGGTCTGTCATTGGTCCCTATCTGTTCACCTCTCCCCCGGAAAAGTACCATCCACCACCTGGAATCCTTACCTCATCGCCATATCGCCGATAGCTCACTTCATACAGCACAATCAAACCATTGGGTTCCTTTGGCTCTTGCCACATTAAGTGTACAACATTGTTCTCAAAGATTTCATGGGTCACAGGGCCAACGATGTCATCTGCCTTAGCTATGAGAAGCAATTAAAACATCAGATAATAACTCCTGAATCAAATTCCATCCCTGCCACCCAATAGCTAAGATGCCTGATTGGAGCTGGCTACGTAATTTTCCCATGTCTTAACTTTCTTTAGCATAAAAATAATATAAAACTCATGGAGTGAGACGACAGCTCAGACAATAAAACCCAAGTTCAATCCCCAGAACCCACATAAAAGAGCTGGAACATAGTGGTAATCTCAGCGTTGGAAAGACAGAGACAGGGGGATAGATCCCTGGAACTCACTGGCCAGCTAGCCAGACCTAATCAAGTACCAGGACCATGGGAGATCTTATCTCAAAAAACCAGAGTGGATGGCACCTGAAAAAAGATGCCCAAGGTTGATTTTGGCTTCAACATACACAGACACACACATGAATGCATACACAGAAAAAACTGGGATATGGTGTGTGATGTTTAGTGTTAGATGCCAACCTGACAGGATCTAGAATCAAGCGAGAGATGGGAATCTGAGCTTGCCTGTGGGTGATTGTGTTAAGTGAGTTGGGAAGACCCACTTTGGGCAGCACCACTCCTTGCTCAGGATCTAGACTGTATAAATGGAGAATGGGAGCTGAGCACCAGCATGCACTTGCTGTTCTCATCTCTGACTTGGACGGGATGGAACCGGCTGTTCCAAGCTCCTTCTGCACTGACTTCTCAGCCACAGTGAAATGTGCTTTGAACTGTGAGCTGAAATAAACCCTTTCTCCCTTAAGTTGATTTGTCAGAGGGCTTTCATTACAATAGGAAAAGCCACTAAGACATGACGGCAAGTCCCAGCTACTCAGGATACACCCGAGTAGGCAGCAAGACTCCTTAAGCTCAGGAGTTCAATGCCAACCTAGGTAACAAAGGAAGAGCTCCATCTTAGAGCAAAAACAATAAATGAGAACAATTTTAAGAACACATCTACACTGTGTCGTGGGGAGAGGGGTTGTCTGTGGCCAACCTTGTAAAGTGTAAGCCCTGAGGAAACAAACCCACCTTCAGGCATGGTCATCTACACTGTGTCGTGGGGAGAGGGGTCTTCTGAGGCCAACCTTGTGAAGTGTAAGCCCAGAGGAAAGCAAACCCACCTTCAGGCATGGTCCGCGCACTGACGTAAGCAGCCACGCTGCACCTCTCATCTGGGGAGTCTTGGTTGCATGCCTGAAGCTCAATGCGGTAGCCAGTGAAGTGTCTCAGGCCAGAGATGACAAGTGACTCCTTGTTCACCACTTTCTCAAATGGCCTGTGCTCCTCCTGACTCGTGGGCACAATGGTGGATGAAATGTTGGGAAAATCTTGAGGCGTAGGCATGGTGGCCGTCACATTCCCCACCTCCTCAAGGGATCTCCGCTTTCGAGACGGTCTGTAGGAAGAGAGCATGTGTGGGGGTCATGACATCACCATCTTAAAATAAAATGATACTGGAGAAAGCAATGCTTAATTAATTAAAGAGAAAGAGACTAGGGTGGAGGAGAGGTGCAGGGGAGCAGATTAATTTCCACATAGACGCCCCGTCAGAGACACTGACTATGAAGGCACACCAACTCTGAATGTTCTTGGCTCCAGGGCCACCCCTAAGTCTCCTCAACATGCTTGATTGAAGGTTTCCAATTTTCTGAAGAATGGGCCATCATGGCAGAGTTACTAAGATTTAGAAAGAATGTAAGAGTGTAGCTGTTTGTGTGATGTTTGTGTGTGCATATGCGTGTGTATGTTCACATGTGTGCAGCTTCACAAGGAGGCCAGGGGACAACCTCGAGGGTTGTTCCTCAAGTGCTGGTCACCTTTAGTTTTTCTTTACAGCAGTGTCTCTCCTTGGCCTGGAACTCACTGAGTAGGCCAGGTTGACTGGTCACCAAGTCCCCGGGAACCACCTAGCTTGGCTTCCCCAGCACTGGGAAACATGACTCACCAAGCTGGGCCTTTTTTTTTTTTTAATTTTATTTTGGGTTCTGTTTTTACTTTTAAGCATTTGTATATGTGTGTGGGTATATGCATGTAAGTGCAGATACCCTGAGTCCAGAAGAGGTCGTCAGATCCCCTAGAGCAGGAGTTACAGGCATGCGTGAGGCACTTGTTGTGGGTGCTGGAAACTGAACTCAGGTCCTCTGCAAGAGCAGCAAGCACTTCTAACCACTGAGCCATCTCTCCAGCCTCCAGGCTTTTTTTTATTCAATTCCTCATGCTTGCAATTTCCATTTCACTAACTGATCCCAGGCCCCACACTGTCTGTCAAACATGCATTATACGTAGAGGACACTGTGGAAGAGATAAAGCGTCTATTCTTTGTAATAAAATTTTATCACTGGGGTTAGAGCAAGAAAAAGAAATAACCATCCAGTGGGCAAATGCCCCCTACACATCGAAAATAAACGCTGAGAGATGACACACTAAAAACTGCAGAAAGGAAGTATATGAGGAAAACGTAAATTCTTTGTAACTCCCATGACCCCCTGCTCCCTCTGCACAATTACTATAACCCGTGGGAGTGTGACGATGATCCTGTCAGCTGCATACTACATCTGTTAGATGAGAAACAACCCTAAAACACGTGTTTAAGAGAGCTTCCTGAACTTCCAGAGGACCTGAGTTAGTTTCCCAGAACCCAGATCAGGCCGCTCACAAGAGCCCCATGGGTCCCACACCCTCTTCTGGCCTCTGCAGGCACCTGCACACACATGGCATATGCTCACACGGACACACAGAAATAAAAAATAAACTCTTTTAAAAAGTGTCAAGAAGAACAAGATTTCTGTTTTGGTTTGACTTTTGTCTTTGCTTAACATTAGGATTTTCTCTTCTCAGCTACAAATGGGGTGTGTGCTACTTTGTGTGTGTGTATGTGTGTGTGTGTGTGTGTGTGTGTAGTTTTGTAGTTTTCTGAGAATTCCATGAGTACTGTATTTACATCATTTCCATCAGCTCCTCCCCTGTCACCCACTCCCTCAAGATCTTTTCTTCTCTAATTATTATTCACACACACACACACACACACACACACACATATTGTATATATACATATGTATAAAACCTATGTCAATTTTTATTGACACGTACATAGATTATATAAATGTGCATGTATATGCATAAACACACATATCCTTTTTTTTTTGAGGAACTGTCAGCACTGGATTTATTCCATAAAGAAACTTAGCACACGCTGTTGTTTTTCTTGATCAGAAGCTGTAAGGGGCTTTCTTAATTCCAGTTGCTTACAGGCACATATCTCCCCACTTCTCAATTCTGAACCTTTCTAAGTAGCTGAAACTTTTGAAGAAATTGTTTCTGCAGATCAGAAGCAAGTGTCCTTACTGCTCTGTGGAATGGTTCCCATCCACAGGATGATAAAGTATTCGGGGCTGCAGGACCATTTTTCATATGAGTAGAGTTTCTTCTTAGACTGTTCAAGGTCACACAGCAAGAGGCAAAATCATGACAGAAGCCAAGGAATATTCAGTTCCAAAGCTTCTAAAGTTCCATTTTCTGTTGTCTGCTTCTGTGTCAGTGTATATGAGAATGTTACACTAGTGTCTCAAGCACCAATCTCCACATCATCACTAGTGATGCAGGGGTGAATATTTTTTCCATGCTTCTTTGTACTCATTTCTGATCACTTCCTTTATACAAAATGCTCTTTAAAAATTACAAAAAAAAAAAAAAAAAAAAAAAAAAAGCATGGTCTAATACATGAAATTTGCTTCACAGGAACTTGTGTATCCCAGGCTGGCCTTGAACTTCCTACGTAGCCAAGGATGACTTTGCACTTGGGATCCTCCTGTCTCTATCTGCTGAGTGCCAGGATTACGGGAGGGCTCCACAATACCTTGTGTATACAGTTCTGGGGTAGAACCTAGGGCTTTGTGTATGCTGAGAAAGCGTTTTACGAAATGAAACTACACTCTCCACTCTATCCTTACATTATTTATATACAAAGTATATATTATATTTCTATTAGCAATGATGAGAATCTCAATTTATCTCTGCCTTCACTACTTTTACCTTGGAAAGAAATGACAGTCTGTCAAGAAAATAATGGCACCACATTTTTTTCCATGAAAAACATAGTCTGTAAACACACATATCTTATGGAGTTCATTTAGTGTTGCTCATAGGTACTTGTATGTAGGACTGACAATCTGGGACTGCATAACCTATGGGGGGGGGGCTCATCCTGGGAAAAGCCATCTCTCCAGCCCTAGAATATGCCCTTGCCAAAAATTTATTGGCTCTAAAATATCAGTTAATGCATGATCTGTCTTTCACTTAACTATTTTCCATTTTTCAAATAAGGGTATCCCCTAGGTACAACTCAATGATTCAGTATATGCTTAGCTTGCATGAGACCTTAAGTTTGATCCAAAAAGAAAAAAAAACAAAAACAAAAAACACTCCTATCCTTTTTTCAGTATAGTTTTGATTATTGTGTGTCTTACTATTTCCCAAAGTAGATCCCCCAAGGAACTACTGCCAGGTTGAGAGGACTCTGACGCTAGGAAACTTCGTGTGTCTAACAGTACTGCAAACTGGGCAGGATACTGACCCATAGCCTCACCTACCACCAGTGACACTGAACTGTGGAACAACATTAGCAAGCTTAGGGTTAAAAGTTGGATTTTGGTTTTTTTCCATATTTTTCAACCTGAGAGATTACAAATATGGAACCAGATAGTGGTGTGCTCAGTCCTCACTAGGACATTTATACTCTCCCCATAAAGGCCCAGGGAACATCACAGAAGAGGAGATGTAGCCCAGGCTGGCCTCAAACTCCTAGCAATCCTTCTATCTTGCATCTCACTTAAGACACTTAAGACACTTGCATCTCATTTAAGACACTTTGTGGCTCTAAAGCCACAAAGTCAAGTCTAGGGATAATATCCTTTCATTCCTCATTTTGTACAATGGCCTTCTTAAGTGAAAAGGAAAACAGCTTCCTTATTAAGCCTCAGTTAGATCCATTTCAGTGGGACTGAGACAATTTCTGTACAGTTACAAATGAACCTGACCAAAAATAACCAGATACTCATGCCTCACAACTAACACTGGGGGATTCATATCTGCACACCTGAACACAATGTGGACTCATCAAACATGCCAATGGGCAGAGACTGTATTTTCTTTTATTAAAGATTTTGTTTTATTTTAATGTTTATTGTTATGATTATTATTTTATGTATATGGCTATTTTTCATTTGCAGCCAGTACTCTTAAACACTGAGCCATCTCTCCAACCCCTGAAGTTTTTAAAATTGAAGATCTCTAGCAACTTTGCTTTGAGCAAGCCTACAAGCTGCACGTTGGCATTTTCTAAAAGGAAAAGGTTTTGGTTTTTACTTTGTTTTGCAGAGTTGGGAATTAAATTTTACTTTTGCAGTGCTGGATACTGAGCCTTTACTCTGTTTCATTCACTCTTTTATTTTTTCAGCACTGTGGGCTCAGCCATTCATCTACTTTGCATTTCATCTCATTTCTGCAGTGAGAGAGACTGAACCTATTACTTTATGTATATATTTATTTTGGTTTTTCCAGACAGGGTTTTTCTGTGTAGCCCTGGCTGTCCTAGAACTCGCTCTGTAGACCAGGCTGACCTCAAACTCAGAGATTCACCTGCCTCTACCTCTCGAGTGCTGGGATTAAAGATGTGCGCCACCACCATCTGGCTAATTATTGTTTGCAGCATCAGATATTGAACTCTTGTTTTTCCTTTCTTTTTATTTTATTTTATTTAACTGTTAGGTACTGGAGGTTGAACTCAAGCCTGGCACATGCTGTACAAGCAATCTACCAATGCTCTGAGACCCCCAGCTCAACAAAGTATTTTAAATAAATCTAACAGATAATTAATGGTTTCTAAAAAGATATCTGCAATTGCATACTGACTGCAGTACAGTCTGAACATAACTTTTTAAATATTTATTTTTATTATTTTAAGGGGAGGGCATGCATGTGTGTGCAGTGCCCACAGAGGCCAGAAGAAGGCAACAGACCCCCTGGATCTGCAGTTACCAGTGGTTGTGAGCCAATATGGGTGCTGGAAACTGTACCCCAATCCTCTGCAAGGGTATCGAGTGCTCTTAGCCACTGAGCCATCTCTCCAACCCCAACATAATTTTTATATGCACTAGAAAACCAAAACTTTTGTGTGACTTACTTAAATACTACATTGACTTGAATGCTTTGCCCACAAGATCTCTGAGGTATGCCTCCATTCCTAGAATGCTATAAACATAAAATAAGGGGCTGGAGAGATGACTCAGTGGTTAGTAGCACTGACTGCTCCTGCAGGGACAGTTCAGTTCCCAGCATCTACACAGCAGCTCACAACTGTCCATAACTCCAGTTCCAGAGAATCTGATGCCCTCTTTCCGGCATCTGCAGGCACCAGGCATGTACAGAGTGTACAGACATACATGCGGGCAAAATATCCATCCACATTAAAATAAAAATAAGTAAATCCGTAACCATTATATTAAATGTAAAGCCACTGTGTTAAAGAATGACTCCTGATAAAGAATAGCAACTGAGCCCTCTACTCCATTCAGAAACATGACTTCATGTTTCTGAAGTAATCTCACACTAAATCAGTAACTGACCTCAACCAGAGAATGCCTCCATCACTACTTTGGAAGGCTGAGATGTTCCTGCTGTGGAGTGGGAAGAGTTCAGGGATGCTCGTCAGCATCCAACCATGCCCAGAATGTTCCTCACCCCACTGAGTAATCTAGCCCCAAATATCAATTGGGGATAAAGTGAGAAATCCAGCTTAGGGTGTGGGCCACAAAATTCTAGACCTTCACTGACAACGGATTATACTCCAATTGGCCACTAGAGGTCAGATCTAGCCTGGAAATAAATAGATGGATAGCCAGGCACACAGACAGACAATGCTAGGAATTCTTGCCCTCAGCTAATGAAGGCCATCACAGACAAAAAAAAAAAAAAAAAAAAAAAACCTAGTGATGCTGCTTTTCTGAATTATCATGTTGTCAAACGACCTTCTATGTGTTTATGTTTAGATGCTCCATTGATGTGTGCTGATCTCAGCCTTGGTCAGAGAAGCTTCTCACTGCAGAGAGCATTAGTTACTGCAGAGACTCATCATTGTTCAAAGTGACTGGGTGCTCAGCACTAGCCAGGACATTCTATCAGCCCCACCCTGTAAGAGTGAACAGTGGGGAACGCTGTCCTCTGGGCATGACATGGCCGTTGTGCTCACAGACCCACAGCAGCTGTGGTTACTCACACACGATCAGGCCAGTGGGGTTGCGGGGGACCGCTATCTGAGGAACTATGGCAGCTGATGGCTGCTGGGGAAGGAGGGTCACTTTCCTTTGGGGTTGTAGGCTGCACATACATCAAAGAAAGGCTCCACACCTGTTCACAAATGGGTAGCACTGACCGGATTCAGGGGGTTAGATAAAATACATATTTTATTAAACCCTTCAAAGCAGCCCCCACCTGTCTATCCTGTCCTGCTTCCTGCACCAACAAGAGCTAACCATGTCTCCTCTCCCTGTCTGCCCGAATTTGCCCCTTGATGGCCTCCCTAAGACCTGAGGGAAATGGTCCCTCAGGCTCCTGATGAAATCGGCAACACTGTATTCCTTTGACCAGTCGCCTTCTTTGGTCATATTCTGAAGACCCAGAGGATGATCATTAGGAACGATGAGACTGGGTTTAATAAGAAGCAGAATACCCTACCACCTGAAGCTGGGGCATCAAGCTGGGTCTGTGTGCACAACCAGCTATTTGTAGACAGATATTTAGTGAGCAATGGTGGGAAAATGACCCACTGGGTAAGGACCCAGGAAGTGCACCTCTGATTGCATGTTTTAGGAAGAGCATGTTAGTTAAGAATTTTCCCCACATTCGTGCCCAGATTCCATTTCCCAGTGAAGGCATTTAATTGGAGAATTTGTGAAGCATCCAGTCTCAAGAGCTGCAGTTTACCACATGCAAAAAATAAATAAATAAACAAATGAAAGCCCCAGAAATCCCTGATTTTGGGCTTAGCACCCCCAACACTGACTGGACAGCCACAGGGGCCATGTGGCTGTCCCACGGCTGAGTCATACCTAGTGTCCTCGGCACCATTGCCTGAAGAGGTTTTTCTGTGAAAACAAAATTCATCACTTTGAAGACAGAATTTCAACCAAAGGACCGTTTGACGCTGACACCCTGGAAGCAGCACTCCCTCCAAGAAAGAGCACTGTATGTTTGGGGTGTGGTTTGACTCTGTTCCCCAAGGTTCACCTACTGGAGATCCGGTCCTTGGAGTGGTAATTAGAGGTAGTAGCAGGAGAGGAGTAATGGAAGAGGACTAGGAAGCTCATTACTAGCTCCTCCCTAGTCTAACCACTTCCTGTCTCATAATACGATACCCCTCCCACTCTGATGCCATCCCTTTTGGTATATCACCAAAGCTGCCCAGATCCAAAACTGTGAGCTAAACCAATCTTTTCTTTCTTCATAATGCGTCCGGTGTCAGGTATTTCATCACAGTAACAGAAAGGAGACTAATAAAAGTCCTGCCCATCACAGTGGGAAAGAACTATACTTTTCCTGAAGTGCCGGGAATCCAGGAAAAGTGAGAGGAAATGACTTCACCTACTGCTGTTCCCATGAATGTCAAACATGACTACACCTAACCATAAGCAACTCAGCCATCTCCCCAAGTCCAGCTTCACTGAAATCTTTACTGTTCAGTGTGCGTGTGTGTGTGTATTCCTCTCATGCTGCCCACCTCCTGGGACAGAGACTCACTGGTCTGGAATTTGAAAAGCTGGCTGAGATGGCTAGGCTAGCCAGTAGAGCCCCGGGGATCCTCTGCTACGGGATTACTAGCAAGTGCCACCACACACGGCTCTTTTAACCTGAGGTCTAGGGACAGAACTCAGGTCCTCATGGCATAGCAAACATTTTGCTGACTAAACCATCTCTCCAGCCCAGCATCTGGGACCCAGTTATGGCGGAAGATACTAGAAAGAAAGAAAAAAATAACATAATGGTTCTGGAGACAGAACTACTCATGGAAAGTAGACAGAACAAACACATTAGAACTTTGTTCAATCCCAACATAGACTTTCTAGAGTGTTGCTGTGCTCTGGAAATGGAAAATTCCATCTAATTGGGGAGACAGGTGGGCAGGGGAGAAAGCTAATGAAGAATTTGAAGGAAGGAGACCAAGACGGGAAAGTACAAAAAAGCTCAGCAGCAGACATATTCAAAGCTCATGTTCTTGGAAACATCTGGAAGTTTCTGGAAGTATTTCTGGTTGTCACATCTGGGATAAGAGGTACTACTAGCATTGAGCGGTTGGGGACTAAGAACGTTGGTCAGCACCCTACAATGCGCAGGGTGAGTCCCACCACAGTGGCCTGGATCCAAACACACAATGTCACAGTTGAGAGTCCCCGTGTGAGTCATTCAGGTGTACAACCTTAAAATACAAGGAACAATTACAATGAGCCCCGGGGATCCATGAGACCTACATTCTTGGGTCCAACCAACCGTGGATCGAAACTGTTTGTAGACCTGCCAGGCAAAATGTGCCCACTAATGCAACTGTGGCATGAGCGTTACAAGAGGTAACCAGCTGCTCTCAGGGAGCTGAGGCCTGCTCCACAGGAGGGGATTCCCATGATTCAGGAGGTCATGGGCCCTAATGGGGACCTACCACTGTTGCTTTGCTAAATGGACATAGCGTCAGACTACCCTCAAAACGTTTATGTTTATGCACATCAACTAGTGCTGTTCTCAACCCTGGTCAGAGAAGCTTCTTTTTACACTTGGCAGGGATTCCCAGCTGATCCAAGTGCTGAGAGTAAGTGACCACTGAGCACCCAGCCCTGTCTGGGAAGTCTGTATCAACCCCACTGCCGTGGCTCAAGAAACGAAATATGCAGCAGAACAGAGAGTAAAAAGGATGTAAGACCTGGAGGACGGGGAGGAGTGCTGGGAAACGCCGTCCTCTGAACATGGTATGGGCAGTGCACTCACGGACTCAACACGGTCGTGCTACCTGAACAAGACCCGCACAAGGTCAAGCCAAGGTCACTCAACATTCCAGCACTAGCTGGGCTCAGTGAGTCATAATAATAAAAAGGAGGGGGAGGACATGTCGATGGGAGTATAAGGGGAAGCTGAGGGTCAGTGTGATCAAGACACATGTAGGAAACTGTGAAGGGATGACTGCAAAGTTGTGTCACAGGGAACACATGGGCTTTTTTCTCGTTGTGGTGCCCGTGTCACACAATATGGCGTAACACTTATATAGTACATGCACTGTCTGAAGATGTGACAAGTTATCTAAGGATGATTTAATATGGGAAGGTGTGAGGGGCTCTGTGCAGACAGCATGACGTTTATGTAAGAGACCTGAGAATCCGTGGGTCACCCTCAGGATCCTGGAGCCAATCCACTGCGGACACCAAAGGTCAACTGTGCGTGTCCATTGTGCAGATGAGAAAACTGGGGCGCAGAGCACCATGGCAACTTGCTCAAACCGGTACATCTAAGAGTGGAGAGCCCAAACAGACAGCTTCCAGAGTCCCTGCTATCAACTGCTCCGTCATTCTCTAAGACATACACATGGGATGGGCCCTGGATCCAGGCATGTCTGCTGCTGTTTTCAGCTTGAATCAGGCACAAGGAAAAGAAGAAACTTGTAACCCACAGGTGTATTGGTGTGTGTGTGTGTGTGTGTGTGTGTGTGTGTGTGTGTGCGCACATGTGTAAGTGCACATGTGACCCAGAGGCATATTTGTGTCTGTGCACATGCATGTGTACATGCACATGTGACCCACAGGTGTATTTGTATGTGAAAGTATACATGTGTGAGCAACTGAGTGTGGATGTGAGGCAGCGGACAGCCTCGGCTGTAGTTCCTCAGATGCCGTCCCACTTTGCTTTTCACAACAGTCTCTCGTTGGCCCAGATGTTACTAGGTAGACCAATCTGGCTGGTAGTAAGGCCCAGCGACCCCCCTGTCTCTGCCTCCCCAGTGCTAAGAATATTAGCATACACCTGGCTTTTTGTGTGGGTTCTGGGGACAAAACTCAGTCCCTGTGCTTTTAAAGCAAACACTTTCCTAACTGAGCCACCTCCCCAACAAACAAGACTGTTTCTCCTCCAACCACCTCCCCACACACAGTCTCTGGAGCTCACTTCACCTCAATCCCTGGGTGATGGCGCCCTCTCCAACACCAAGCTGAGAGACAGAAAGAGAGCCGGCCCATGCAAAGTTCTGACCTGGGGACAAAGACCACATTGTGCAGGTAATCCTCGAAGGTCTTCCTGAATGAAGATTCCTCCAGCTCCTTCAGGATCTGAGAGTCAGTCTTAGGGCATGAGCAGCATTCACTGGCCGAGTCGTCATATTCGCTTTGATTGTGCTTCTGAGAATCGTCAGATTCAAAAGGCGGGGACCAGGTCCGTGAGGGGAGCTTCAGCCCTAGGGAGAGGCAGAGCAGAGGGCTCGAATCTCCCCCAGAACACACACACACACCATATACACACACATGTAAACGCACATACACCTGACAGGAAGCACACTCCACACACATACCCACAGAGACAGTGCACTGTCAGAAAGGTAGAGTAGATGAACAGAGTCTAGATTCAAGTTTTACACACACACATGCTGAGGCCAGAGGCCCACCTTGGGAGTCATTCCTTAGACCACAGCCCTTCACTGTGGGTTCCAGGCAAGCACTCTATCATAGGTCAGGTCTCCAGACTCCTCTCACTTTTCCAGACAGGGCTTCGCTGTGTTATCTAGTCTGGCCCTGTGCTCACTCTGCACCCTAGACTGGCCTGGCCTCTCATTCTTCCTCACCCTCCCAAAGGGTCAAATTCCAGTCTTCTGACACCAGGAGTTAGAAGTTGCTGTGTGTGTCTGCATTCTGTGTGTATGTGTTTGTATTACCTGTATCTGTGTACTCTCACCATGTGGGTGAACACGGATGCCAGAGGTTGTTATCACGTCTTCTACAGTCATTTCTCCATCTTTTTTACTATTATTACTAAACTAATTTATGGGGGAGGTGAACAAGCCAGGGTGCACATGTGGGGGTCAGAGGACAACTTTCTCCTTCCACCATGTGGATTCTGGGATTAAAGTCAGTCTGTAAGGCTTGGCAGCACACGCCTTTACCACGGATACATCTGCCAGTCCTCCATCTTATTTACTGAGACAGAGTCTCTCACTTAGCGTGGACTTCCTGCCTTGCTAGCCTGGCTGGCCGGCACACTCCAGGGATCTGCCTGTCTCTGCCTCCCCAGCACGATGGTTACAGATGCATGCCGCCACACCCAGCTTTTTTCTACATGGGTGTCGGGATCCAAACTCAGGCCCTTGTGCTTATACAGCAAACATTTTATCCAGCTTCATTTCCTCAGCCCCAAATTTACCACAGTAAAAAGAAATCAATTGGTGGCACTAACAGAAAGCTACTACTGGTCTTTTATTGTATGTACTATTGAAGTTATGATTAAATAACATAAATGTTACCACTGAAACCATGTGTTGGTATAGAGTTAGTGGCACTGTCTGTTTACAGGGTGGCACAATCATTGCTTCTACCCGTTTCCAGAACTTTCTCATCTAACCAAACTGAAGCCCTGTCCTCATTCAACACTGACTTCCCAGTTCCTCCTAAACTGGCCTCCACACTCAGCCTTCATCCACATAAACTTGACGACTGTTAGGCCTCCCCAGGAGATAAGCTCTTATGGGCTGGCGAGATGGCTCCATGGGTAAGGTGGCTGCCACTCAAGCGTGAGGACGCGAGTTCGATCCCCAGCACCCACATAAGAACCAGACATAATAACACACATCTTACTCCCCGGTGCTGGGAAAGTAGAGACAGGAGGACCCCTGGAACTCGCTGGCCAGCCAGGCTAGCCAAATCAGTGAGCATCAAATTCAGGGAAACGCCCTGCCTCAAAAAATAAAGTGGAAAGCCACAGAGCAAGGCGCCAACATCAACCTCAAACACAGCCCTATGTATGTTTCCAGCAGAGTGTGGATCTGTGTGTACTGTTTAAAAATGTGTGTGCGAACACTGGGGACATGGCTCAGTCAGACTCCAAACACGCAACTAGAAATGTCTACGCCTTCACACAAACATATACGTGCATGTGCAAATAAATTCTGTGATGATCAAATATTTAAACATTTTTAAACAGTCCTGTTGTATTCATGGATTTAAAGTGGTTTTATGTTTGTTCTGAGACAGGGTCTCATATAGCTCTGAATGGTCTCAAACTTGCTATGTAGGTAGGGATAATGTTAAACACCCTACCTTCCTGCCTCCTCCTCCCAAATGCTACAGTTACAGGCCCGTGCCACCACACCGGCTCTGTGTGCTGCTGAGAATGGAGCCCTCTACCAACCAAGCTATAGCCTCAGCCCTGAAAGTTTGCTGTGGTTAGCCTGACATAGTAGAAAACACCTGTCATCGTAGCACTCCAGCCGTGGAGACAGGATGATCAGGGTCATCCTCGGGCTACATTTTGAGTTTGAAGACAACCTGGGTCACGTGAAACCTTGTTTAAAAACAAACAAGAAAAACAAAATCAATTTTTTTTAAGTCAGTGGGTTTAAAAAATAAAAAAACCTAAAATTTTGGCGTTGCTGGAAGCATGGAGAGCAGGTGGTTTCGTATACTCAAACGCAGAGCCAACAGGTCAGAGCTGAGCCCAGGACTGGACTTGCTCTCAAGTTCTATAAAGAATGCAAGGAGATAAATCAAGCTGGTGATCCTGGCCGGGACAGGCATGATGTCACCGGCATGCATATACCACATGATCTTAGAGTTGGGACTGTTCCCAGGAATCATCTGTCCTCCGCCCCTTCTCCACAAAAGGAGACAGACTACTTGCTGTGTGACTTGGCCAAAACCAGATGCCAGGGCCGGGGTGTATCAGAGCACAGACCTCAGCCACACCTCTCCAGCAGCCCCCTTGGCCTGCTTCTGCAAGGTCACAGGCTAAGACACTGCTGGCTGAAAACGAATCAGAGACAAAGGCAACTAAGTGAACGGAACATTTTCACCTCCGCTGATCCGATGGCGGGTTGTGGTGTTTTGTTTTAATAAATTCAGTGTGTCTGTGGCAGCGGGGCAGGGCAGGGGGGTGTCAGATGATAACTTTTGGCAGTGAGTTCTCTCTTTGTACCATGTAAGTCCTAGGGATCAGACTCAGGTCATCAGGCTTGGCAGCCAGCGCCTCCATCCACTGAGCCAGCTTGCTGCCCCGCGAGGATTCTTTTTTGACAACCCACTTTTAGCTGTTTTGAGATACACACTACAGTGACCATGAACGGCAACTCCAGGACAGTTGATATATCTGCTGCTTCGTAAACTTGGTCCACTGTGCTTGTGTGCACACATACACCTCAGCCACTGCAACCAGTGCTGAAAAGATTCTGAATGTTTCCACCACAGGGAAGTGGTGAAGACAGTCACTACTCAGATTTTCTTTTTACACATTTTATATATGTCTGTGCACTGTGTGGTTCACAGCTGAATGAAACACTGAACGTGTTCCACCATTATATCTAGTCCTTGTTTGTCCTACAGGCCTGGGGACTGAACCCAGGGCTTCGGACACTTGGAAAGGGCTCATCACACAGCGCTGTATGGTATTTTCAGCAGCCTCCAAATGTCTAAAGATGTGTGCACACTGGGGAGATGGCTCAGACAGGGACCTGAGTTTGATCCCCAGAACCCATGTGAAAAGCTGGTTGTGGTGGTGTACATTTGTAATCCCAGTGTGGTGGAAAAAGGAGAATCTTGAGGGTCACTCATTAGCCAGATTAGCCAGCTTACCCAAACAGTGAAATACCCTGTCTCAAATAAAAATAAAAATCCACAAGGTGAGGGCTGGGCTATAGCTCAGTGGTAACACTTGCCTGGTACGCATGAGGCCCTGGGTTCAATGCACGGTACTGAAATCTTAAAAACAGAGGGGCTAGAGAGACGTCTCAGCAGGTGAAGGAGCTTGCCCCCACGCCTGGTCACTTGAGTTTGATCCCTGGTACCCACATGGCTGACAAGACAACAGACTCCTGTGAGCTATCCTCTGACCTCCACACACACCATAGCACATGTGTGTCCACACAGAGAGAGACTAGGTAAATAAATAAATGGAATAAAATATTTTTAATTCAGAGAAAACATGGGATGGGGGTGTGGCTCTGATGGTATAATGTTAGCACCCACTCAGCCCTGGGTTTGAATCTCTGGCCCTACACAAACTCGGCCTGGTGGTATAGTCCTGTAGCTCCAACACTCAGGAGGTAGAGACAGGAGGAGCAAGAAATCCAGTGTCTTCCTCAGCTAAACAGTGAGTTTAAGTCCACCGTGGTCTCTGTGAGACCCTGTCTCAAAAACCAAGAAAAAATTTAAAAACAAGGTATACAGCATTCTTGGACACACACCCAAAGTTGTTCTGACCTCTACACATACATGCATACACAAACCTGCACGCACACACACACACACAAGTGTGAGACAGAATGGAGTATGAGTATGTGTGCACATGTATGTGTGTACATGTGCAGGCACCCTGGAAAACAGAGGCTTGTGTCCCCATGAGAGAACCGGAACACAGCCAACCCCACGACAACTGCCCGCGCTCACCTTTGAGACAATAATCCAACTCAGACAGCTCGCTGTCCTCGGCCTGCCTCTCCCAGTAGACCAGGTAGTGCGTGATGTTGCCATTGGGGTCGGAGGGGGGCTTCCACTTTAAGATAATCTGAGAAGAGGAGTTAGAAACCGAGATGGGGTCCAGAGGGACAGAAGGATCTGTAAAGGAGAAAAGAAACAAGCTGCCGTGAGGGAGAGTGTGTAAGCTGTCGGGTGCACCTGAGCAGTGGGCAGCGGCCCAGCTGAATCCACAGCTTTGCTGGCTGGAGTTCTTTAACACCAGAGAAAAGCAGACACTGTTAAATGCTTGCCCAGCCCAGGCAGGAGTGACTGTCCGTCCATTCATGCTGTAGATTATGTGGCCACCATGTGTCATTTACTCCGGATGCCAAAGCTCTTGCTGTTGTGGGCACTAGAAAGATGTTCCTGGGGCCAAAAGACAATCGACGGAAGAGATGAATTTTGGTTAACATGGGCACAAAATCAAACCCAGTCACTGAAAGCACTTGAAATCATCGAACTGTATCTGTTTGTTTGTTTTTAAGTCAGGCTGTCATGTAGCCCAGGCTAGCCTCAAACTTGATAAGGTAGCCAAGGATGTGCTTGAACTCCTGATCCTCCTACCTACCTCCTGCATACTGGGAAGAAAGACATGCACCACCATAACTGGTTTATGTGGTTCTGGGGATTTAACCTAGGGCTTCATACAAGCTAGGCAAGCACTCTACCAACCAAGCCACATACCCAGATGGTGCTATTTGGCTGTCCTGCAACAGCCTTCAAATCACCCTAGACTCTCCCTCTGAAGAACGGTGCTACCTGAGGCTAGAGAGATGGCTCAATGGTAAAGCGCTTGCCACAGAAGCATAAGGACAGTTCAGATCCACAGCACCCACAGAAATGCCCAGCAGCGAGGGCTGTAGCAGCCAACCTATAACCCAGCAGCCAGAGGCAGAGATCAGCAACCCCTGGCTTTGTTGAGAGACCCTGCCACAATACATAAGGTAGAAAACAACTGCGGAAGACTCCAAAGTCGACTTCTGGCATGTGCCACACACAGAATGTTGGAGACTGAGAGAGTTGGAGAGGAAGAGCACAGAGCTCTCAAGGCAAAAGCAAAAAGTGTGCAAAGACCAGGAAGGTAGAAGTTTCTGGAAACTAAACTCGGTAGATACAAGGTGAGAGCATCTAGAGAAGTGTCTGGTGAAGAAGCTGGAACAACAGAGCCTGTGAGCTGTGAGGGCTGCTTACTCTCTGCATCATTTGGGGCAGACAACTCCTTGTCAGCCACTCCACTTCCCAGCTGTGACCAGACATTGCCAGGCGTCCTCCCTTCCTTGGGAGGCACAGAATTTTCCCTACTTGAAGACTACTTAGCTAAGAAGAGGAGTTAATCCTGACAGAAAAATAACTAAATTGCTATGAGTCACTATCACCCTAAAGAAAAAAGATAGAAAACTAAAGGAGAGTGAAATTACACCACGTGGAGGTAAGGCGCTCACACGAAGGCACTCTCTCCACGTTAGACAAGATTACACCATGTAGAAGCGAGGTGCTCACACGAAGGCATTATTTTCATGTTTGAAGTTTTCATGACAGCATAGAAAAAACATGCCGTAGTCTCCTTATCTACGTGGCACATTTTATAACTGCAGTGGGTATCTGAAACCACATGCAGCACTGAACCATCAGTTCCCCCATATGATAAAACTTCATCCATAACTAGCAGAAAATAACAAAAGCCATAATAAAACAGGACAAGTGAAGTAACAGACAGTAAGAGAAGCTTCTCTTGTGGCTATTTCCTGCGAGTTTCTCCTTGGTTTGGATGTGTTTGCGCTAAATCTCACACAGTCCAGTTGGCTTCAAACCTAATACGTAGATAGAGAAGACCCCGAGCTCCCGATCCACCTGCCTGAATCTCCCAAGCATTTCACTGTTACTTTGTGCTGTGTTGAGGTTGTAGGAAGGTTTTGATATGTAGCCCAGCCCAGCCTCAAACACACAGCAATTCTCTTGCCTCAGCATCCCAAGTGATAAGACTACAGGCGTGTATAACCAGGTCTAGCTCTCGTTTTTAATTATTTGCTGATTGACAGCTCTCACTGTGTAGCCCAGGATGGCCTAGAAGTCACTACTTAGACCAGGCTGGGCTTGAACTCACAGACATCCGTCTACCTCTGCCTCTCAAGGGCAAGATTAAAGGTGTGCACTACCATGCTCGGCCTCTCCCTCCCCGTGACAGATGTCAAAGACAGTCTTGTGCAGGTAATCACAGCTGGTCTGAGTTCAAGAAGATATGTGCTACATGTGTATGGTGTTATATGTGTATGTGCATATTATATGTGTGTGTACATGTGTTATGTGTATATGTGTACATGCATGTGTTTATGTGTGTGCATGTGTGGTGTGTGTGCATGTGTGCTAATGTGTGTGTATATGTATGCCATATGTGGTGTGTGAGCACATTATATGTGGTGGTTATACACATACATGTGTGTTACATATGGTGTCTATGTGAGTGTTACATGCAGTATGTGTGTGTATTATATGTGGTGTGTGTGCGTGTGTGTTATATGTAATGTGTTATATGTGGTATGTGAGCATTTACATGAGATGGATAGGTGTGTATGTGTGAATATGTGTTCCATACAGTATTGTGTTATATGTGCTGTGTGTGTGTTAATTGTAGTGTGTGTGTGTTATATGTGGGGTGTGTATGTGTGCATGTGTGTGCTAGATGTGTAGTGTCTGTGCACGTGCTGAGGCCAGAAGAGGAAGTCAGGCACCTCATTCTATCACTGTCTACCTTCTCTCTCAAAACAGGATCCTGGGGTTACAGACATGCACATGGTCACCCCTGGGCCACAGTGCTCTGGGGTTACAGACATGCACATGGTCACCCTTGGGCCACAGTGCTCTGTGGTTACAGACATGTACATGGCCATCCCCTGGTGCCCAGGACTCTGAGGCATGAACATGGCCACACTCAGCTTTCAATGTCATTGATGGGAACAGCATACAATCTTGCTCACTGAGCCATCTTCCCAGCCCAAATGTGAACTCCTGAACTCTGAGGTAGTTCATGGCTACCAGGTTATCCTCTGAAAATATAAGCCTCAGCCCTTAGCTCCTCCAGACGCTGAAGAAAGCCTGTCACAGGACATCACCAAGTTGCCTACTAAAGGCCAGAGAGTCAGTTCCACAGCAAACCCATATTCACAGGACACACTTACTGGTGGCATCTGTCTGCACATAGATGATGTCACTTTTGGCTCCGTAGGTCCGGCGTTCATCGGAGAAGGTAACCAAGGTCTTCACAAAGATGGCATATTGAGTCCAGGGCTTGAGGCCTCGCATTAGCCACCCAGGGTGGCTCGGGGTCTGAGACTTGGGGTCGTTGGACCTCTGGGGTGGGTCAATATCTACCACAGTCCAGCTATTGGAGCCACAAGCATCCTGTCCATCAAACTCCGTCACGTTCTGATAAGGGCTTTGAAAAACAAGAGGGAGAGGTAAGCTACCACTGTGTAAATGTCAATCTCAGTACTAAGTAGAGTGGGGGCCTTGGAGGGTCACAAGATAGAGGCTCACTTCTTTTCTCTTTGGTTTGGTGTGCGTGTGTGTGTGTGTGTGTGTGTGTGTGTGTGTGTGTGTGTGTGTGTGTGTAATGCACATTATAAGTGTATGTGCATGGACCTGGAGGATACCATCAGGTGCCATCTATCTTGTTTTTTGTTTTTTGTTTTGTTTTGTTTTGTTTTTCTTGTTGAGACAGACTCTAGTCCTGGCTGTCCTCAAACTCACAGAAGTCTGCCGACCTCTTGTCTCCTCAGTGTTGGGATTAATGGCATTCACACTTGATTCCAACCTTGTATTTGGAGACAGAGTGATCATATCTGGCCTGAAATTCACCTCATAGGCTAGGCTAACTAGCCAGAGACCCCAAAGATCTGCCCATTTCTGCTTCCTCAGAGATGAGATTCCAAGCACATTCCAAAATTCATGGCTTCCTGAAAAGTGTGAATGTGTATCCGAGTGTGTGTAATTGTATGCATGTGCCTTCGGGGGCCAGAAGAGAACACTGGATGATGGGTAGGAGAGCTGTGAAATGCTGACTTCTGGACATGGTACGGCTGCTGCACACATCACTCAGACCAGCTGTGGTTGCCTATACCAGTCAACATTCCAGCATGGGTGGTGGAGTAGCTGCTAAGGGAGGCTAAGTCACTCCCCTTTGGGAACATGGACACTGGTAGGTTGCTCGGGCTCCAGCGGATGGCTCCACACGCATGCACACATGGGCAGCACTAACCGGATTCAGGGGGTCGCCAACACCAGAGAGGACATGAAATTAGGAGGGAAATGGAGTGGACACACCAGGGGATGTTGGAGGAAGAAAGTGGTGGATGGATATGATCAAAATACACTGCATAAATACATGGAAACTTAAAATCATACACTTAGAATAGTATCTAATTTTAAAGGAGAGTGTGAACTGAGCACCAGTTCATCTCTCCACATCCTGACTGCGGATGCAATGTATCCAGCTGCTTCATGCTACCACGACATCCCCACCACACAAGCTGTGAGCCAAGACAAACCCTTCCTTAAGGGCTGTGTCTGTCCCTGCAACAAGGAGCATAATGAATAGTCCACCTCCTTTGACTTACGCCTCTTTGTAGAAGAGCATGAATCCCAGGAGGTCTCGGAAGTCGGGGGGCCAGTAGGGCTCCCACCTCAGCAAGATCTTGTCAAAAGATGTCCGAATGAAAGAAAATTTAAGTAACTCATTTTCACCTAGAAAAGTTCAAGAGGAAAAAAAAAGTCAGGCAATTGGATAATTCTCTTCAGAGCAAAATATTCAGCCTCCCGCCTCTTGGAGGGATTCGATTGAGGGATGGAGGGAGACGACCTAGTTTCATTTTGTAATACAATACTGGGACAAAAAGCAACTCCAGGGAGAAGAGCTGTTTGGCTACAATTCCAGGTCAGAATCTATCATTTCGGGGGAATCAGGCAGGAACTCAAGCCCTTAGTCATAGCTCATCATCCATAGCCAAGAGCAGAGAGAGATGAATGCTGTGGGATGGTCTGTATGTCAAATGTGTTGCTGATTGGTCAATGAATAAATCACTGATTGGCAGTGGCCAGGCAGGAAGTATAGGCGGGACTAACAGAGAGGAAAATTGAGAGAACAGGAAGCCGGAGGGGAGACACTGCCAGCCGCCATCAGGATAAGGAAGATGTAAAGTACCGGTAAGCCACAAGCCACGTGGCAAGGTATAGATTAATAGAAATGGATTAATTTAAGCTGTAAGAACAGTTAGCAAGAAGCCTGCCACGGCCATACAGTTTGAAACCAATATAAGTGTCTGTGTTTACTTGATCGGGTTTGAGCGGCTTGGGACTGGCGGGTGAGAGAGATTTGTCCTGACTGTGGGCCAGGCAGGAAAACTCTAGCAACAAATGGCGTCCAACGTGGTGGCAAGAGTTTCCACCTAAAACCTGAGAAAAAAGATTCTAAAACGGAGCTAAAAACAGCTTCCTAATTGTCTCTCTCAAATGAGCGGCAGCTGCCGGTTTGAGCTACTGGCGGGTTGCTGGCGTGCGCGCTCGACCTGCAGTATGGCGGGAATGAGGCCTCTGCAAGTGGCACATTAAGCTGTGTGGTGAATTTAGCCTTTGCTAGTACAAAACAAAACAAAACAAAAAAAAAGAGGTTTCTGGGCTACACACTGCTTTGATAAAAGCGTAGACCCACTATTTCTGAGACTTGATGGTTCCCAGAGCTGGCGGGAACCGCCATGTTGGGAAGCTAAAGTGGGCGGAGCCAGCAGCCACAGTGCCGTTTCAGGCTTAGAAGGCTGCAATTTAAAGCAACAGGTTTACAATAAGACAGATTCAGATGTAATAGTTTAAAATGTGTGTAAAATATACGTAGGCTTGAAAGAGACAAAAAAAGGTGATATATACAGTATAGAAACAAATACATGGTTTTAAAAAATAAAGTCTTTAAAGAGACAGTAAAATTAATATAAAAAATAAGCCATGTAGAGATGACTATTACACAGAGAGTCTGGATTGTGTTGTCTTTGGGATTCTTAACTACAGAGAGATGTTTGATTGTAAAGGAAGCTGAGTTAAACCAGTACGTATATTTTAAAGATACTTTGACTTCAAAATTTGGATGTAAGGATATGTTGCTTTGGAAAAGAGTCTCTTTTGTTTCCACAGAAAGCAAGAGGCTATGGATTTGTTCCAGAGTAAGATACATCAGGTTTGACCAGCCAAGACCCCCTGAAAGGTCTCCGATGACACCATGGCCCAGATGATCCAACATCCAGAACCGTTTCAAGACAACTGGCTCAGATGATACAGCCTCACGGACTACTCCATGATCCTAAAATTTTCTTTGTTTCCCCAGAAGATACAGCGCCCCCCTCCAGCAGGAAGTAGTAAGAGAAGCTACGCCCAAATTCCCAAATATACCAAGCTGACTTTGGAGATGTGTAAAGGTTAAAACCTTCCTTTTTAAGAAAAGAAAAGGGGAGGTGCTGTGGGATGGTCTGTATGTCAAATGTGTTGCTGATTGGTCAATGAATAAATCACTGATTGGCAGTGGCCAGGCAGGAAGTATAGGCGGGACTAACAGAGAGGAAAATTGAGAGAACAGGAAGCTGGAGGGGAGACACTGCCAGCCGCCATCAGGATAAGGAAGATGTAAAGTACCGGTAAGCCACAAGCCACGTGGCAAGGTATAGATTAATAGAAATGGATTAATTTAAGCTGTAAGAACAGTTAGCAAGAAGCCTGCCACGGCCATACAGTTTGAAACCAATATAAGTGTCTGTGTTTACTTGATCGGGTTTGAGCGGCTTGGGACTGGCGGGTGAGAGAGATTTGTCCTGACTGTGGGCCAGGCAGGAAAACTCTAGCAACAGATGAACGCACGGGTGATGCCTGCTTGCTGCCTATACTTAGCAAGCTTCCTCTACTCTCACATTGTTCAAGATCCAGTCCATAAAATGGCTCTTCTCACTTCAATTAACAGTCAAAGCAAACCCCAAGCCAGCAAAGCCTCCTTGATGAGCTCCAGGCCAGCGAGAAACCACCAAAATGACCAACTGTCAACCAAGAAAATGCTCCACAGACATGCCTACAAGAGCACCTGATCTGGACAATTCCTCAGTTACAATTATCTTTCCAGGCGATTCTAGATTGTGTCAAGCTGAAAATTAAAACGGGGGAGGGGGAGTTGTATATAATCTGCTTACATGGGTCTCATCCACAAAAGCAGAGAACTGGTCTTGCTGAGTTTGAAAGGTAGGAAGTCAGCAGATCAATTAGGTGTTGAAGATGCAACCAAATAAGATGTTCAAGTGACTCGTGGATGATCCATGCCAATGCAAAAAGGACACCTAGTCAGCCATTTTTGAACTCTTTTTTATGTGTATGTGTGCATGTTTATGCATGCTCATGTATGTGCAGGTATGATGGCTAATCTTGGTTGTCAATTTGACATACCTGGGAAGAGGGACTCTCAGTTGAAGAACTTCCTCCATCAGATTGGCCTGTGATTATATCTGTGAAGCTTTTTTTTTTGGATTGATGATTGATGTGAAGGGCCCAGCCCACTGTGGACAGAGCCATCCCTAGGTAGGTGGCCCTGGACTATATAAGAAAATTAGTTGACAACAAACAGCACTCTTCCATAGTCTCTGCTTCAGTTCCTGCCTCCAGGTTTCTGCCTTGACCTCCCTGAATGATGGGTTGTGCCTTACAAATGTAAGATAAAATAGACACTTTCTCCCGCAAGATGCTTTTCGTCAGAGCAACAGAACGGAACCATCTTTCCAGCCCCAAATTTCACCTTGTCATTGCTTTCCAGGTGACCGAGACTGCTGCAGATTCCATCAACCTTGACACCCTCAGCATAGTTTTATGTTTATGCGGCATCACACACTGTACTTTGTGCACTGACTCACATGAGACACATAAAGCCTGCCTCTTGCGGGCTGGGAAGACAGTATACTTGGTGAATGCTGTAGGGCTGAGGACCTGAGTTCCATCCCCAGAACCCTCATTTAAAAAAAGGAAAAAAAAAAACCTCCAGTCGTCACGGCTGTGGTGGTTTGAATGAGAATGGCCCCCACAAGCTCGTAAGATTGAATGCCTGGTCCCCAGTTAGTAAAACAGGGGAGTTCCTGCATGGAGGCCAGGACCGGCCATTGTGTGGAGCTGTGAGGATGAAGTCTGAATGGCACTGGAGACCCCAAGATGTTGGAGATGCTAGAGCCGTGGGATATCTACCCAAGAGAGAGAAGTGTGCTGCGTTCAGCAAAGCTGCAAAGGAAGAGCCATCTAACACAGAGTTTGGAGCTTGCCCAGGCGGTTTTCAGTCTTGCTTTGGTCCTGTATTTCCTCACTATGCTCCCTTTCCTCCCTTTTGGAACGGTAATGATATCCTCTGCCACTGTATGTTGCAAGTATGTGATATGCTTTTTTATTTTGATTTTACAGGGGATTATATTTTAGAGACTGCCTTGAGTCTCAGAAGAGACTTGGCATTTTTAAACAGAGTTGAGACTGTGGAAAACCATGGAGGCTTTTGATCTGCATTATGATATGGCTACAAACCTATGGGGGACAGAAAATAGAATATGATGGTTTGAATAAGAATGGTCCCCATAGGCTATATGTTTGAATGCTTGGTCCCCAGTGGAAGTATTTGGGAAGGATTAGGAGGTGTGGCCTTGTTGGAGGAGGTATGTCACTGGAGGTGGGGTTTGAGGTTAAAAAGCCCAGGCCAGGCCTAGTTTCTCTCTTCTCTCTACTGCTGCCTATGGATCAGGATGTAAGCTCTCAGCCCCATGTCTGCCTGTCTGCCCCCATGCTCCCCACCATGATGATAATGAACTGAGCTTCTGAAACTGTAAGCCAGCCCCAATTAGATGCCTCCCTTTACAAGAATTGCCTTGGTCATGTGTCTCTTCACAGCAATAGGACACTGACTATGACAGTGATGTACACTCCTAACCCCAGCACTGAAAAAGTTGGAAAGACAGATCCCTGTGGTTCTCTGCAGCCCACAAAGCCTATTGGTGCGCTCCAGGCAGCGAGAAACCCTATCTACTAAAAAAGAAAAACAGTGGCTGATGCCTAGGGAATGACAGCTGAGGTTGTCCTCTGTCCTCCAGACGCGTACACACACACACACACACACACACACACACACACACACACACACACACACACCTGTACACAGACATGCATGCACACACACCCCTGTACACACAGACATGCACATGTGCACATGCACGCACGCAAACACACACACGTGCACACACATACACACCTGCCTTTGGTATTTTAAAACTCCTCTTACAGAAAGCTGTAGCTCAACAAAGGACAATGGCACTTTCCTGGGTGCTGGGGCAGTAGCTGGCAGAGGGTGGGCACTGGGGACAGAAGGATGAATGGACTTACAGGATGCCTGGTCCCCATTGGTCTTCAGGGCAATGTCGTTCTTCTCCTGGCGGCCCTTAGTTCCGGAAACTTCTTCCATCTTGTGAATCTCCGACAAGCAGAGTTTGGGGTTGTAGTGGAAGAACAGCTTGCCCTGAGTGATGGTGAGGTTGTGTTTGCTCCAGTCCCAGAGCTGCCGGAGGTTCTGATTGTCCAAGGCATAGAAGGAATAGTTCCTACAGAGACACACACACTGCCAGTCACACCAAGGCCATCTTCATCTATTCCAAGATGGCGGGGGCCACAAAGTACACTCAATGGGTTGTAATTTTGTTTAAAAAAAAAGAAGAAGAAATGAACTTGAGGGGAAGTCAGGGTGGCGTGGGCCTATGAGGAGTAAGAGGGAGGTCTAGGGGCTGGTTGTGATAAAAATACACTATATGTGTATAAGAAATTCTCAAAAATGTTAAATATCATAGTTACATAAAAATGAAAAACTAGGTAACAAGGGCCATGCCTGGAGGTGGTCCTCTTCGGTGCTAAAGGCCTAGTTCTAGCCACTTGTTTAGCACAGACTCAAAAATTATCTTTGGGACTGTGGAGAACAAGGAAGTTGACAAATCTTCATGGCCAGGAAAGTGTAGAGCACTCTCCTAGAATCCCCCAGTGAGGGGCTGGGGTGTGGCTCAGGGGTAGAGCACCTGCCTAGAATCCCCCAATGAAGGGCTTGAAGTATGGGTCAGGAGTAGAGTGCTTGCTTAGCATGCACCAGGCACCAGATTCAATTCCCAATATGGCAAAATAAGGGAGAAGAAAAGGATCTGAAGAAGAAAGAGGAGGCAAAGACGGAGGAAGAGGAAGAGGGGGAGGGGAAGCGGGGGTGAGGGTCAGACTGGGTTTTGGATGGGGATGGGGGGCTGTGACCCAAGTCTGACGATAAAAATAGAAACAGAAATCAAGTTTGGGGACAAAAAGTATGGAAGTTTTCAAGTTTTCATGATTGGTTTGGTTTTGTGTTGTGCTCCTGTCTGTCTGTCTGTCTGTCTGTTTTTAAATGGTTTTGAGACACGGTCTCACTTGGTAGCCTGGGCTGGCCTTAGAAGCCACTGCACAGACCAGGCCAGGCTGGCCTTGAGATTAGCCTGCTTCCACCTCCCAGGTGCCCAGCTGGGTGGCTCTGCTTTACGACGCAGTGTGGACCGGCAGAGCCACCCAGAGTGGCCTTCTGCCCCTTCCCCTAGTTGCTGCTCCTTTGACAGCTACAGGACTGGGACAAAGCACCCGTCTGTGCCCTGAGAAACACAGAATCTAACTTCTCCATTGCATTTCCCAATGATCCTCATGCCCATGAGTCTACCTCTACTTTTCAAAGCACCACACGCTGGATTTGTTTGGTTGATCAACCTAGGCGGGGTCTGTGGGACGTGGAGAGTCCCAGAAACAAGGACGGACAACGGGTCAGAAGGGCACTTGCTGTACCTGAGGTTCCCAGAGGTTACCTGAGGCAAGCTACAGAGACAGGCTTGGGGTGGTGGGGAAGATGAGAATCAGGACTCAATATTTCAGCTTACGTAGGGCAAGATCCCAAGACACGGGCCATGGCTGAGAGCCCACACTCCAGCTCAGAAAATAAATGGGGACTGAGAGGGAAATGAGAACGGACACCCAGGGTGGCTGGGAGGAAGCCTGGAGGAGGTGGGATTCCAGGGGCCAGGAAAGATGAACATCTCAGCGCAGGTGCAGTCTCCATTAAGAGGCTGGTGAAAAAAGTTCCTGGGGGGAGGGAGGCGGGGACACCATGGACACAACACCTGATGTTGAACCTTCTACAGGGCTGGTTAATCGATTAAAATTTTAATAACTGTGGAGAGGTTGGAGTGTTGCAGGTCCAAAGCCTAATTACAATTTATCCTGCCTTTAACCCCCTTAACAGCCACTCCTTGCCCACCTCTGTGCCTGACCTAACGTCCTTGTGACTGGCATGTAAACCTTTTGGAATGTACTAGCATATCGGACCATTAGCTTCCATCAACCAAAGACCAAGAATGTCATCAGATGACATCTGAACAGAGACTTCTTGGTTTATTGCTACTCATCTCTTTGATGTTTCTACTACAGTCCTTTCAAAGTGCCTTGGTTTGTGACTTTGTTCTATTAGTATAAAAACTTCATGAGACTGTTACTACACTGGAATATGTAGCTTGGGATTACCTTTATCAGTGTTCCTGGGCCATGCTACCAATAATTGGCTCAAAAATAAATTATCTCTTATCCCTTTGAGGTTAGAGTAGGAGTTTTGTGTTAACAGAACCAAGAAGTTTTCAAACATGGCCGTGACCAGGTATTTATCACACTTCATCCTCAGAGCAATTCTGACAGATGCACACGCCATTAGCAAACCCCAGCCAGCACCCTCTGGCTCCCGCAGGAAGACTGTAAAGTAGACTCTGTGTTTCTCGGCTGGATGAGGATCAGGAATGTCACAGGGACTATCACCTAAAAGACACTTCATTTTGGTTCAGCTGGGTTTTCACAAAGTCCTGGGCTGGAGAAATGGCTCAGCAGTTAAGAGCACTGGCTGCTCTTCCAGAGGTCCTGAGTTCAATTCCCAGCAACCACATGGTGGCTTACACCCATCTATAATGAGATCTGGTGCCCTCTTCTGGCCTGCATGTATACATGCAGGCAGAACACTGTATACGTAATAAATAAATAAATCTTTAAAAAAAAAAATGTCCTAAATTTTGAGTGTGTGTGTGAATGTGTGTGTGTGTGTGTGTGTGTGTGTGTGTGTGTGTGTGTGTGTGTGTCTGTGTGTGCACCCACACATGCATGGCTACATTTACATGTATGTGCTCATGAGCATGGAGGACAGAGGAAAACCTGGCTGCCATCCCTTGTGCCTCATTCACCGTTCCACTGTGGTTTTCTGAGCCAGGGTCTCTCACTGGCCTCCAACCTGATAAGAAGGTGAGAATTGGCTGGCCAGGAGCCCCAGGGATCCACCTGTCTACTAGTCCCCAACACTAGTAGGCCCCCCTTTTTTTTAAACTTGGGACCAAATTCAGGTCTCAATGTCGCAAAGTAAGCAGTTCACCCAATGAGCCATCTCCCCATCCCTGTGCTGCCTCGTTCTTAAGTTTCTTGGTTGGCAGCCACAAACACAGCAAGGTGCACATACCCGATTTCCAAGGTCTCTCCTCGAATCAGATGTAGCTTCCGGAAGAAAGAAAGTGATACTAGAGCATAGGAGCGCCGGATTTTTAGGAACCCTGAGATTTCTTCAATGAGGCCAAGGTTAGCCTCCAGCTCAGCTGCCAGGTTGTCTACAAAAAGGAGGAAGCACCCATGAGTGACTGCAGGAATTTTTATCCAGCCTGTGTGTGTGTGTGTGTGTGTGTGTGTGTGTGTGTGTGTGTGTGTGTGTGTTCCTGTCCTCCTGTTGTATGTATGTGTGTATGTTCCTGCCTTCCTAGTCTGTGTGTATGTGTGTTCCTGCCTTCCTGGTCTGTGTGTTCATGCCCTCCTGGGGTGTGTGTGTGTGCGTGTCTGTGTGTGTGTTCCTGCTTCCTGGTCTGTGTGTCTGTGTGTGTGTCTGTCTGTCTGTCTGTCTGCGTGTCTGTGTGTTCATGCCCTCCTGGGGTGGGTGTGTGTGCGTGTCTGTGTGTGTGTGTTCCTGCTTCCTGGTCTGTGTGTCTGTGTGTGTGTCTGTCTGTCTGTCTGCGTGTCTGTGTGTTCATGCCCTCCTGGGGTGTGTGTGTGTGTGTGTGTGTGTGTGTGTGTGTGTGTGTGTTCCTGCCCTCCTTTTATCCCAGCACTCAGAATGTGACGACAGGAAGATTAGGCATTGAAAGTCACCTATGGCTACATAGAAGTTTGAAGCAAATCTACAAAACAGCATGCTTGCTTTTATTTTATTTATTTATTTTTATTTTTGAAACAAAGTCTCATATAGCCCAAGTTGGCCTCAAATTTACTATCTAACCAAAGACACCCTTGAACTTCTGACTTTCGTGGTCTCTGCTTTCCCAGTGTGCCCTAAAGACACAGTACTGAGGACTAAGCCCATGAGTGCTAGGCAAGCACTCTACCTACTTACCTGCAGACCTACCCACAGTAAAGTTTTTCCAGCTTGGAGGCTTTTTCTTTATTTCTTCAAATTCACACTGTAGCCAAGGATGAACCTGAACTCCTCCTACCTCCATCTCCTGAGTGCTGGGATAACAGCAGACTCAGTGCATATTGGTAAGAATACAGATTCCCGGGACTAGAGATGGCTCGGTAGTAGTTAAGAGAATTTGCTGCTCCTGCAGAGGACCTGGGTTCGGTTCCCAGCACCCACACAGCAGCTCACTACCATCTGTAACTGCAGTGCCCACTTCTGGCTTTTTTGGACACCACACATACACAGTGTATATACATACATGCGGACAAAACATTCATTAACAAAAAATAAAAAGAATACAGATTCCCAATGCAGATTGGAAAATAAGAATTTTCGGCAAACACGGAGCCAGTAACTTTTCATTTTGGATTTTGAGGCAACTCCTAGTATGAGTCTCTTACTTAGAGGGCCACTGAAAGATGTATACTTTGTTTGTTTGTTATGTTGTTTCTTTTCTTTAGATAAGATTATGTCACCCAGGCCAGTCTGAACTTCTAGACTCAAACAATCATCCTGTCCCAGCCTCGGGAGTAGCTGAGACCACAGGACCCAAGTGAATACGGCCATGAAAGTTGAGAAGGGAATGTGTGGAATTCCCTGGGCTATGCACTTCCATGCTCAGAGTACAGTAAGTGACAGGCCCTCCTGGAATACTCACTGCCCCCTCGAATGTTGATGATCAGGCTGCCATTGATCACAGTGCAGCCTCGGAGCTCCTGGGCAGATGTCACGGAGTCAATGGTCTTCTCGCCATCGAGGATTTGGCAGACCTTAGGACAGGGTCCCAGACACGGGGTGCACATCAAGCTGAGAGCGGATCAGAGAAAGAGAAATAGGTCAATCAGGTGCACAGGGTCCCTTCACCCACCATTTGGAATACAGCACGCTTCACTGGGACTCAGTAGTGGACTTAATCTATTACTCTAAGGTAGATATACTGAGCTCAGCCCTTGTCCTAGTTAGCTTCAGCTGTCAGCAAGATACAGCCTAGAGTCATCTTGAGGGGTCTCAGTTGAGGGTCGCCTAGATCAGATTGGCCCATGACCATGACTGTGGCAGTTATCTTGACTGTTGATTGATGTGAGAGGTCCAACCCACTGTGGGTGGCACCATTTCCTAGGCAGGTGGGCCTGGGCTGTATAAAAAAAACTAGCTGTATATGAGCCAGAAACTCAGCCAGCAAGCATCATTGCTCTATGGCAGCTGTTTTCAACCTGTGGGTCCCAATCCTTTGGGGGGGGTGTATAACAGATATCCTACATATCAGATATTTACATTACGATTCATAACAGCAGCAAAATTACAGTTATAAAGTAGTAATGAAACAATGTTATGGTTGGAGTCACCACAACATGAAGAACTGTATTAAAGGGTCGAAACAGTTGGAAGGTTGAGAACCCCTGCTCAGTTGTTTCTGTTTCAGACTTCTGCCTGACTTCTCTTGAGGATAGACTGTGAGCAGGCAGTATAAGCTGAAATAAGCATTTCCTCCTCTAAGTTGTTTTTGGTCAGAGTGTTTTATCACAGCAACAGAAAAGTCACTGGCATAGCACTCCAAATAACTGAAACCAAGTATATCTTCACAGTGGTAATGAGACCCATGGACAGTACAGGATGCAGAGCAGAATTCCCAAGCTATAATCAATACCAACAGCATCCCATCTCCACGTTGCCACAACCAAAACTATTTCCAGACATTGTCAAATGCCTCCCACATACTTAGAATAGCCAATCATTCCCTAAAAAAAAAATCATAAAATCACTGTCCAGTGTTTGGGAGACGGCCCAGTCAGTGGAGTATTTTTCTCATAAGTATGAAACTCTGAGTTGAACCCTCATAACCCACATAAACATGCCAGGCATTGGCTAGAGAGACAGCTCAAAGGGTAAGGGGACTTGCAGCCAAGCTTGCCAACCTGAGTTCAATCCTTGGGGGACAGAATACCACAAACTGTCAACTGATCGTGATGCTCACACAAAATAAATAATAAATATGTAATGAAAGATGTTTTTAAAAATCAGACATGCTGTTACATGTTTGTAAGACCAGCACTGAGGAGGAGATGGACTCCCGGTGCTCACTGGCCCACCAGCCTAACCTAGTAGGTGAGCAAGCCAGTAAGAGACCCCATCTCAAAGAAAGTGGGTAGGATTCGGAGAATAATCTGAGGTTGTCCTCCGACCTCCCCACATCCGAACACACACACACCAACATGAGCACACCCATATACATCCACATTCACACACACACAAAAAAAACCTACTTTCCTGATGTAAGAAACTTCCTTCATTTTCTGCCCAGGGCAGACCTGACAGCACCACACCTCTCCAGTGCTGGTATGACAAGCACAGACCACCACGCTCAGCTTTTCCCAAGGGTGCTAGGGCTCAAACGGAAGTCAGCACCTTACCAACTGAGCATTCTCCCCAGCCCGTAGAGTTTTTCCTGGAATCTCATCCTTTAGGCATGGTTCATAGAATCACTGACCACATGATAGAATTCCGTGTGTGTGTGTGTGTGTGTGTGTGTGTGTGTGTGTGTGTGTGTGTGTGTGTGGTGTGTGTTGGGGGGGTGCGCTCACACATCTTTACAGAGATAAGAGGTCAACTTCGTGTGTCATTCCTCAGGTGCCTTCCAACTTGTCTCTCAACTGAACCTGGAACTTGCTGACAGGCCTGTGCTGGCTGGCCAATGAATTCCAGGGCTCCTCCTGTCTCCTCCTTCCCAGAACTGGGGTCATAAGTGCACGCCATCATATTTGGGTTTCTAAAATAATACTTTATGTGTGTTCGAGTGCTTGTCGGCTGATGCAACTAACTGCCCAGCCACGGATGTCCATCTTTTTACTCCCCTCTTCCTAGAAGACAGGGACTATGAAAGTCTCAACCACTGTCAGCTTGCATAGTTGGTCCCAGGCGGGTGTGGGGGACATGCATATGTGGTTCCAGCACTCCAGTGCTGAGACGGCTCCTTAGGTAAAGGCGCTTACCACCAAGCTGAGTTCATCCCCAGGACCTACATGGTGGAAAAAGAGAGCTAAGTTGTCCTCAGACCTCTACATATGCACTGTGATGCCCTCCTACACACACATACACACACACACACACACGCACACGCACACGCACACGCACACGCACACGCACATGCACATGCACACGCACACAGCACTGCAGACCACTGCCACCTTGAGACCAGCTTGATCTGCACAGTGAGACCCTATCTCAAAAGAATGACAAACCGCCAAACACAACAGAAACCCGTAAACCATGACTAGCGTACAAGCTCATCTCCCATGACTGCTCCTGACGGTCTCTAAGCAGCCATCTCAGGCACCTCAGATGAGGTGCCTGAGGATGTGAGTGTGCTGGCTGCATGAGCAAAGGACCTGATGCTAAGTCCCAGCACCCACATTTTTACACGTTAGGTGTGGCAGTGCACCTAGACCCCGAGCCCTGGGTGGTGGGGTGGGGTGTACAGACAGGAGGATCACCGAGTCCTGGTCCAGGTTCAGTGAGAGACCTTAACCCCAAGCAGCAGGTGGAGAGTGATAGAGCAGGACTCCTGACATGATCGTCCGGTCTCGCACAGGCACAAATGTGCGGAACACTGATGGGTGCCCATGTGCAGTTTCTCCATTCTTTATTTCAGTTCTGAGCCATTCCAGGGAAGCTCCTAAACTTACAACCAGCTGGTCAGAAGCGTGGGTGTTCTGGGGCTCTCTGAAGTACTGCTGATGTCAGAAATCAGGGCAGCCTCGGAAGGTACTGAGCCTTGAACGTGTGAAGTCTGATACTAATCCCAGATACTGTGCAAACATCTGGGCTGGAATAGAATAGACAGCCAAGGAAGAGAGAAAGACTTTGGATAATTACCCCTTCCTGATACACACACATATACACGCACTCATGCACACATACTTTGCAAACTAAACACATACCCCAAATATCTGATTCTCCTTGTTTCAGAAAGAAGTAGCTCCTCATCCTGCCAAACACCTTGGTGTGCCCATAGCTGGTGGGGTGTTTCAATGAATCTATGTGGGTTTCCAGAACTCTGCTCTTTACAACCCCAAGAATCACATTCCACACCTGGCTGGGACTCAGGCAAGCAATCCCCACTCTCCTTCTGGTCCTCCATTACAACCTCTCCAGTCTCATCCCCGGCCCAGTCACAGACGTCTTGCAGAGGCCTGTCCTTACTCCCTAACTCCAGTGCCTGAGGACTCAGCCAAACCTTGGTGTGGACCCAGCTTTCCTAACACTGTGGACCCTCTCAATCCCTACTTTTGGCCCATCCCCATTCCTCTGTGTCAGCCCCTAATACCTAGAAAAACTCTCTACTGGGACTCCCAGTGGCCACACACAATATGGACTCAGGCAGGCGAATCACACTATCCTTCCCGTTATCTTCCATGATCTCTCCATTCTCACCCTCAGCCCTATAAAATCCTGCTTACCAGGACTTTACAACTCAACTCCATTCACTGGAGACTCCAACTCTTGGTTCAGGCTCAGGGCCCTGCTGGGCCTTTCTCTCCTGTCTCCCTAGATAATTCTTTGCCTTACTGCAACCTACTTGCAGAATCCCCTCTTCCCACACCTCCAAATCCCTGGGACACCACCTCTAGGCATGAACAGGGTCCCTTAGCTCTTTCCTGAAGCCTCTCTCAGTCTCTTCACCTAGCCTACCTCTGCTGCTCTCTGCCACCCACCAGCCTGAGGAAGCACTCCCAACAAGGCAGTCCACAGCCACCACACGTTCCTAGGACCCACAGAAGACAACAGAAACCAAGGAACAGAACAGCCACTTGACAAAGGCAAGACCAGATATCAGCACCTAGAATCACCTAAAACACCCCCCCGGGATGCACAGACACCAGCACAAAATGACACTCATTACCAGCTGTTGCGGAATATTTGCTTACACTGTAAAGATGTATCTTTGCCAATTTGTTTAATAAAGAGCTGAATAGCCAATAGCTAGGCAGGCAGAGGTTAGGTGGGACTTCCAGAGACAGAGAAGACTCTGGGAAGATAAAACACAGATTAATATAAATGAGCTGTTTTAAGTGATAAGAGCTAGTTAGGAACAAGCCTAAGCTATTGGCCAAGCATTCATAATTAATAAGAAGTCTTCATGTCATTATTTGGGAGCTGACTGGCGGGACAGAAAAAGACTCATTACACAGCTGCACAGAAAAAGGAATAAATAACATATAAACCAGTGATCTCAACCTTCCTAAGGCTGCAACCCTTTAATACACTTCCTCATGTTGTGGTGACTCCCAACCATAAAATGATTTCGTTGCTACTTCTTAACTGTAATTTTGCTACTGTTATGAATAGTAATGTAAATATCTAACATGCAGGATCTCAGATATGTGACCCCCAAAGGCTGCAACCCACAGGTTGAGAAACACTGCTGTATTAGAATAAGACCTAAATTTTCAGTGGAGATTCTGAAGCCCAAAAGAGCCTAGACAGATGTTCTACAGATTCTAAAGGACCACAGCATACTATACCCAGGAAAACTACCAATCACAAGGATGGAAAAAGAAAGACATTCCATGATTAAACTAAATTTAAGCAGTATTATAAATGTCAACGTAAAGAGGCTAACAACAACCAAGAAAACACAGGGAATAAATAACAGCAAATCAAATAGGGGGACACACCACCACAACAAAACAGTGGGAATCAAAGAACACTGCTCATTAACAGTTCTCAATGCAGATGGTCTCAATTCTCCAATAAAAAGACACAGACTAACAGAATGGATGTGAACATAGGATCCATCCTTCAGCTGCATCCAAGAAACACACCTCAACATCAAGGACAGACATCACCTCAGGGTAAAGGGATAGGAAAAGATTCCAAGCAAACGGACCTAGGAAGCCAGCCAATGTAGCCATTTTAATATCGGACAAAAAAGACTTCAAACAAAAACTAATCAGAAGAATAGAGAGAGACACTACATACTCACAACAGAAATTCCATCAAGGGGTCATTGTGATTCTTAACATCTATGCACCAAACACAAGGGCACTCAAGTTCAAGAAGAAACACTGCTACAAATTAAACCACACATGGACCCTCACACAGTGATAGTGGGACACTTCAGTACCCACTCTCATCAGTAGACAAGTCATCCAGACAAAAACTAAAAAAGAAATGCTGGAGCTAACTGATGCCTTAAACCAAATGGACCTAACAGATATTTACAAAACATTTTGCCGAAACTCAAAAGAATATACCTTCTTCCCAGAAACATAATTATGTAACTTTCTCCAAAACTGGCAACATACGCAGACATAAAGCAAATCCAACAGACACAAAAAACTCAAAGCAACACCTGCATCCTATCAGACCACCGCGGATTAAAGCTGGACATCTACAACAGAGAAACAACAGAAAGTTACAAACTCTGGAAACTGAACAACGCTCCACTGAATGAGAAATGAGTCAAGACAGAAATTAAAGACTTTCTAGAATTAAATGAAAATGAAAACACATCTACAAACTTATATAACACAATAAAGGCAGTCCTAAAAGGCAAGTTCATAGATCTAAGTTCCATTAAAAAATTGAAATTAAAATGTTAAAAAAAAAGAAGAGATCTCATACTTAATAGCATACCTAAAAGCTCTAGAATAAAAAGAAGAAATCATATCCAAAAGGATTGTACAGCAATAAATAATCAAACTCTGGCCTAAAATGAATAAAACAGAGACAAAAAAATAAAACAAAAAATAGAAATAATCAATGAAACAAAGTGTTGGTTCTTTGAAAAAAAATCAGTAAGATTGCAACCCTTAGACAAATTTACAAAAAGGCATAGAGAGAATATCCAAATTAACAAAATTAGAAACAAAAGGGTGGACATAACTACAGACACCAAGGAAATCCAGAGAATCATAAATACATACTTTAAAAACCTGCACTCCAAATTAGAAAATGTAAATGTATAAATAAATTTGTATATAAATAATATGTAAATATATAAATATATATATAATTTTCTCAATACATACCTCTTAACAAAGACCAATTAAGCAATTTAAACAGACCTATAACTCCTAGTATAATAGAAGCAGTCATTAAAAGTCTTCCAACCACAAAAATAAAAAAAAGCCCAGGGCTAACTGACTTTAGCACAGAATTCTAGCTGACTTTCAAAGAAACAGAAGGAATGTTGCCCAGTTCTTTTAACAAGCCCAATTACTCTGATACCTAAACCACATAAAGACCTAACAAATTACAGACCAACTTCTCTTATAAACATAGATGCAAACAGTCTCAATATAATACTTGCAAACTGAATCTACGAACAAATAGAAAAGATCATCCACCCTAACCAAGTAGGTTTCATCCCACAGGTGCAAAGATGGTTCAACATACTTAAATCAATTAATGGAATCCACCATATAAACACATTGAAAGAAAAAACCACATGACCATCTCATTAGATGCAGAAAAGGCCTTTGACAAAATCCAACACCCCTTCATGTTAAAAGACCTGGAGAGATCAGGGACACAAGGGTGTGATTTACAGCAAGCCCCCAGCCAACCTCAACTTAAATGGAAGGAAACTCAGAGCAATTCCACTGAAACCAGGGACACGACAGGCTGACCGCTCTCTCCATACCTATTCAGTATAGCACTTGGAGTTCTAGCCAGAGCAATAGGACAACTGAAGGAGATCAAGGGGGATACAAACTGGGAAGGAAGAAGGTATCAGAAGATGGAAAGATCTCCCATGCTCATGGATCAGCAAAATTAATATAGCAAAAATAGCCATCCTACCAAAAGCAATCTACAGATTCAACACAATTCCCATCAAAATCCCACAATTAATTCTTCACAGAAACTGAAAAAACAATTTTCAGATTCATATGGAAACGCACACACAAAAGGATAGTTAAACATCCTAAACGATAAAAGAATTGCTGGAGGTATCACCATCCCCGACCTCAGATTGTACTACAGATCTGTAGTAGTAAAAACAGCATGGTATTGGTATAAAAACAAACACAGTGGCCAGACATAAACCCAGGCAACCTACGTACAGAGACGCCACACACACTGGGGGAAAAGACATCTTCAACAAACAGTGCTGGTCAAACTGGATGCTGCATGTAGAAGAATGTAAATAGACCCGAACCTATCACCCTGCACAAAACTCAAGTCCAGATGAATCAACAACCTCAATAAACGGCCAGATAACCCTGACTGAGTCTGACAGAGGGGGAAGTGGGGAACAGCCCTGAACTCACTGGCACAGGAAAAGACTTTCTGAACTGAACCCTGACAGCACAGGTACTAACATTAACAACTACTGTAATCCCAGCCTGGGATTACAGGTGGATCACCACACAGCCTGGCATTTACATGGGTTCTGGGAATCCAAACACCTGCTTGATCTGGTGGGTCATCTCTCCAGCCCCAAAGCCAACGTCTTTTAAATAAAGGTCTTGACAGAAACCATCAGTCCCCACAATTGCTCTTAAAAAAACTGAAATGGATAAACAATGTTTCCTTCTTCAATCTTCCTGTTGAACCTCCTCTTGCTCTCAAAATGAAAAAATAAAAAATAAAGCCCCATTCAACACAGAGACTGATTTATGGAGGTCTATTTGGGCTAACAATACTTGCTGTTTTGTTTCTTTGGGGTTTTTTTTAATTTATTTAATAAAAAATGAGCAAAACAAAACATATTGTACTTTCAGGTTTCATAAACACTAAAAAAAAGATTCACAGGAGCTAAAATAAAGATTGTTTTCCTTCTTGCCCTTTCCACCCAGAGAAATAAAATTTCCCACCAAAATCAAAACACTCTCTTTTGCTCGCTCACTTGGCTAGGGTCCAAGTCTGAGAGGAAGAATTTTGACGTCAGCAGGTCAGCTCAAGGCCTCGAAATGTGCGTCTGTTTCTGATTTGGTTTTCTGTTCTTTGCTGGACATCCCCCACCCTACCTCCTTCTCTTAAATCCTAACACCAAAACCAGGAAAGAGATTTAAAACAACAACAACTTAGTGAAGGTCCCAGACACTAAAATATCTCATCCACGAAGCCGAGGCCCTGAACACAGCATCTGGGGTGTATACACAGGAAGCCTGACCCGCCACCAAGGAGAGAAGCCCTGTTTCTCACCCAAGCGATAGGAAATGGCTTGACGGTGCTGATCTTGGCAGGACAGCCAAGCTCTGGGAACAGGGCAGGCGTAAGCCTCCCCCTCCTTAAGACAGTGTGTGCCCAGCTTGTGTTGGGTCAGGTGGGGCAGGACAACACAGCTACCTTCCTGGTATAACGGTGATTCACTGAGCCCCAGAGGAGGGTGCAGGAGGAATTAAAGAATTCCACCTTTGACTGTAAGCACAGCACTCAGAAATGGGGTGTTCAGGAGGCGAAACATTTCCTTCTGATCAAGCCCATCACCAAAGCCCAGGACGCAGCATTTAAAAGAACACCACAGAGAGCTGGCAGATTCGCTCAGTTGGCAAAGAACTTGCTGTGCAGGCGTGAGGGTCGAGGTTTGCTTCCCCAGCACCACGAAAGAGCCAGGAAGAAAGTCGCACCTGTAATCCCAGCACGGGTAAACAGACACAGGAGTATCCCGGGCTCTAGATCCAGGGAGAGACCTTTGCTCCAAAAATAGAGTGGGGCTGGAGGCATGGCTCAGTGGTCAAGAGAGCCTGCTGCTCTTCCAGAGGGCCTGAGTTCAATTCCAGGCACCCACACGGAGGCTTACATTCACCTGTAACTTCAGCTCAAGGGAAACTGACGCCCTCTATTGGCCTCCCCCAGACACCTCCATGCACGTACAAAACTGTACATACATATATACACATGAATAATAATAAAATATTTTAAAAACTAAGTAAGAAGATCAAGAGTGATTGAGAAAAACATCTATTATCAACCACTGGTCTACACACACACACACACACACGAAAACATACACTCACATACAGAATTAAAAGATATAAGTGGCGGCTATCAACAACAACCTCATTCTTAGCCAGCACACTCTGGTTTAGCACAGTTGGAACGAATAAGGCTTCATCATCAGTTCTAAAAAGCAGTTAACAGCGTTTTGTGGTTTTCTTGGAGGTGGGATATGTTTCTGGTTTTTGAGACAGGGTTTTATGTAGCTCCTGCTGGCCTTGAACTCACTATGTAGCCAAAGATGACCCTGAACTTCTGATCCTCCTGCCTCTACCCTCCAAATGGTAGGATCCCTGGTGTGTACCACCAGGCGTGATAAATTCGGGGCTGAGGATGCACCCTAGCAAAAGAACTCATGAGCCCTGAGAACAGCTCCTTCCCCGGACCCATGCGGGACTCACTTGCTGGAGTTCATGGTGTAGCCAGAAGGACACTCAGGGATGCACTTGTTGTTGTGAATGACGTACTGGTGGCAGCCAGGCTTCCTGGAGTTCCTGCATTTGTAGTGAAGGTCTTGACAGAAGCTGAAGTTCACACAGCGCCAGTCCTGGAAGTGGTAGTAGGGAGGCGGGCAGGTCTCCACGCACCGACCGTCCAGGTAGAAGTTGCGACAGGCCACACACTTGGTGGGGTCATCAGGTTCCGAACAGTTGCCTAGGCACTCCTTGTGGCAGCACAGGCCTTCGGCGGTGCAGCCGTGTGACTTACAGATGGTCGGGCAAACTGGAGACAGAAGAAAAAAACAAACAGCTGGTCAAGGACTCTGTCCAAGTTCTGTCTGCACAAACTGCCAAACAAAACAACAACAATAACAGCCACACTTACGTGGCACTGGGCGCGTGCCTGGCTGGTCTGTGAAAAGTGACAATAGCCCCCAAAGCAACTCCACACTTGGCAAAAGTTAAACCATCACCTGAGGGAGGGGAGACCTAATTCACAGCGTTTGCCAGCTACTACCACCAACTTCAGGCTGCTGACAGGAAGCCAAGTAACCGAGACCTTGGCAGGAAACACAATGTAACACACTATTAAATAATGTTTCCCCTAGTCCATACAGTCTGTCTACGATAGATACAGTAGCAGTTGATAACTTCCAGGGTACACATACTTTTTTAACACTAAGCCTGGGGCTACAGAGACGGCTCAACAGTTACTAGCATTGCTGCTTTGCAGATGATGCGAGTTCGGTTCCCAGCACCCACAACAAGCAGGTGGTTCACTGTAACTCCAGCTCCAGGGGATCGGATGCCCTCTCTGGGCTCACAGACACCTGCTCAGGCTGCATATGCACACACTTAAGTAAAAAGAAAATACTTTCTGAAAATGCCATATCATAGCTAAGAAGTGGTTATTTCCATCATTTGTTTTCAATGTGATTTATTTTAATTGTAGGTTGGCATAACTTTATTTACTGACTTAATTACTTACCTATTTACTTATATATTGCAGTGTTGGGGACTTGCAAATGTCAGGCCTGGTTTCTATCACTGAGCTATACCCCAGTCCCTCATTGGTGGATTCTAGGTAGGCCCTCTACAACTGACCCATGCCCCCAATCCCTCACTGGGGGATTCTAGGCAGCGGCTCTACCACTAAGACACATCCTCTGTCCTTACATGTATTTCATTTGCAGACAAGTTCTCATTAAGTTACCCAGGCTCTCCTTGAACTCACTCTGTAGCCTAGGTTAGCCTTGTGCTTGCCATCCTCCTGCCTCAGCCTATCACAGGGTTACAGGACCTGTAACCACTTCAGGCTCTATAGCAACTTGAAAGGAGGATCCTGATCCGGAGGAAGAAGGAGGTCCTCCAGGTGAGGGCACAGCCTGCGCCTCAGCAGCCTAGAGAGGCTTTCTTATTTGTGTCACTGAATTTGTCCACGGGAGTCAGTTCCTTCCATCAGCCTTTTCTCCATTATCTCACTGTTCAACACTTCCTAACTGCCTCTTATTATATATATTTCAGGGGACACAGGAATAAGTGTGGAGGCCAGAGGACAACCCTGGGGGGTCTGTCCTCACCTTCCAGCCCGGCTTTGACTGAGTTCTAGAGATCTGAACTCAGAAGTCATCTCTCTTCACTTTATCCCCTCCCTTCCCAGGCTGCTGTGAGGAGCTGTGACTTGCCTGACTCTAGACAGTCCTCTGCCGCGTGCCTGATCTGCCCTCTGAGGTGTGTCCCTCTCCCTCACTTTACTGGACAGCCAGGAACCAGATTTCTCCCAAATTCTCAAATTTAACTCTCCCAACACCAATTGGGTCCCTGTCCACTAGCCAAACCTGGGGAAAGAAGTGGCCTCCAAAGCCAACTCCACAGACAAGCAACTGTCCAATTCAGTTCTCCACCATGACAGAAATGTGAGCTGTCCAATGTGTAGTCCTTTCTCTCCTGAGGCATGTGGTAAAGCTAATGAACAGTCAAAGCAAAAATAAATTTTAACTATGATAAAATATCCTAAGAGCTTCCATCTCTGGCTGGGGGTGTGGCTCAGTGGTAGAGTGCTTGCCTAGTGTAAACAAAACACTGGGTTTGATGCTAGCATCACAAAAAAAAAGGGCATGGTGGTGCACATCTGTCATCCCAGAACTCAAAGAGGTAGAGACAGGAAAATCAGGAGTTCAGTATTTAAGGTGGAGTAATCAAAGAAACACCTGATGTCAACCGTGGGCCTCCACACACACACATACAAACACACACAGAGATGCATGCATACCACATACACATACGTATGCAATTTCTAAACGACTTAATGAATAAATAATAAAAGCCTGTGTCTGGCTGTGCAGCATCCTCATCAGCCATTCACACACAGAACCTTCTCACCTTTCAAGACAGAACTCTGTCCCTGCTCATGCCTCTCACAGCCCCTCCATGGCCCAGAGCCCACCTTCCGGCTTTCTGTCTCTGCGGGGCTCTGGACGAGTGCAATCCTTTATCCTCCAAGTTTATCCACACGGTAGCATGTGTCAGCAGTTCCTTCTTCCTTTTTAGGGCTAAATAATATTCCCTTTAAGGGTGAGTTACCTTCACTGATCCAATCATTTCATGGTGGCCACTGAGACAGCCTTTACCATTGAGATATTACAAATCATGCTTCTATGGATGTAGGCGCAAAAATATCTCTGAGTCCCATTTTCAGTTCTTTCATGTATATACCCAGAAGAGGGATTATTAAATGTATATTGAGTACTCCCTGGGCATGAGCCTGGAAATGAGGAGCGGATGCTGGGTGTTCCACTTTATACTCTCAATCTTATTCCCTTGACACAGTCTCTCACTGAACCAAAAGCTGGGCTGGCAATCAGTAAGCCTCAGAGAGCTCTCTGGGGTTATAGGCATGTACATGACTATTCCCTGCCTTTTACATGGATGCTGGGGATTTGAACTCAGTTCTTCATGCTTACACATTAAAACTCTTACCCAGCCACCTCCCCAGCCCAACTATGTTAATTCTATTAATTTTTCTAATGAGCCACCATACTGTTTTTCTTGAGCTATCGAACCATTTTACATGCCCAACAACCTTCATAAAGACTATGATTTCTCCTGAGGAGCCAAGCTTTTGTGTTTCAATTCAATGTGCTACAATTTCAACTTCAATCGTAATTACTACAGCCAACTCTCAACTCTTCCTTGGGGTAGAACATATCTGGAGACTGAACATCTTGTGGGGGTGGGCTGAGGAAATGGCCTCGAGCTCACCAATGAGACTAGGCAAGCTGGCCAGCAAGCCCCACAGCCCCTCCCTCCCCCACCTCAACAAAGAGCCCAGGGCTCCACGCACAGTGGGCAAGCCCACTACCCATGAAGCCACATCCTGTTGCAGTCTACCCTCCTTTCCTTACGGCCACCAACAACAAACCAGAGTACAATTCTGCCATGGTCCAACTTGGAGAACCAAGGAGTTTCCTGGACTTATGTACAGAGCACAGGAGCTTGGGTGACCCCAAGGCAGCCACATCCTAGGAAAGCTTCACCCCAGCACAGATGACTTCTCCAGGGCTGCACAGATAAGATTCTCCCTTCTACCCTCTATACACTATACACCCTAGCACCAAAACCATGAGGCCATGGGCAAATACATCTGACTGGGAGGTACAGGAAAGAGCAGATAGAATGTTGGAGGAAGGGTTAAATCCAGTGATCCACCCTACTCCTCCTCCTATGAGGGAATATCAAGAGTCAGCAGACCTGACTGGGGTGGGGGGGTAGGCATCAAGAGTCAGCAGACCTGACTGGGTGGGGTGGGGGGAGCACAGGACAGTTTACTGTAGGTCGTCACAGCTACTCTAATGAAGTTGCCCTGTTGAGCGCAGAGGACAGCGCCCTGCAGCACCTCCCCCAGTCCCTTCCCTACCATTCTGAGTCCAGGAACACAGACAGCAGAGCCAAACAGGAACGACTCTGCCAACAACGTTATCACCATTAGTCCGGCTCTGTCTGGGGAGATCTGAGGGCTGAAATTCAATTGGAGGAAGCAATAATTACAGCAGACGGTTATCTAAGGCTCACAAAGACATGGACTCTCCCATACAACACACTAAAGGGCAGGAAGAAGCCCATTTCCTGGGCCAGGGCTGCAGCTGAGGGTCAGCCTTTTCATTCACAAGAAGCTTCATCAAAGCCCTAATAAACACTTCCCAAACACATAAGCTCTGCAGCCCACACAAGGCTGACAGCGGCCAGCGGCTGCAAACAAAGCCAGGGGCAGACAGCCAGGCTTCAGCCTTGCACTTTGCACTGTAGGATTCCATTTATAGGACATCCGGGAAGCGGGAAAGAAAACATCGTGACAAGACCCACTGGTTACCACAGCCTGGACTGGGGAGGATAGCACTGGAGAGGCACCAGGGAACTGGGGTGAGGGAGGACGCGGCCAAACCACTCTTTCACTTTTAAATTTTACTTACTCATGTATTCATGAGGGCGGGCGGTGCACCTGCAGGGACCAGAGGAAGGGATGGTCCAGGTCTTTTTTCCTTTACTATTTATTTGTTGAAAATTCCAGACTTGTATACAGTGTACTTTGATCATACTTATCCTCCAACACCCCCACCAACTCCCCTCAGAACCCCTCCCACATCATATACATTTCCCTCCCAACTTCATACCCTCTATTTTAAGTTTATTATTTATTTATTAATCCATTAAAGGCCTATTCCTTTAAGACAGGGTCTCTCGCCAACCTTGGAGCTCGGCTAGAAGCCAGCAAGCCCCAGGGACACTCCTGTCTCTGGGCTCCACACACTGGGGTTCCGGGCTCCACACACTGGAGTTCCAGGCTCCACACACTGGGGTTCCGGGCTCCACACACTGGGGTTCCGGGCTCCACACACTGGGGTTCCGGGCTCCACACACTGGGGTTCCAGGCTCCACACACTGGGGTTCCGGGCTCCACACACTGGGGTTCCGGGCTCCACACACTGGGGTTCCGGGCTCCACACACTGGAGTTCCGGGCTCCACACACTGGGGTTCCAGGCTCCACACACTGGGGTTCCGGGTTCCACACACTGGGGTTCCAGGCTCCACACACTGGGGTTCCGGGCTGGCATATGGCCACTCCCTGCTTTTTCTCAAAATGCTAGGGAATTGAGACTCACGCTTGTGCCGCAGGTGCTTTTACCCACTCAACCGTCTCTCCAGCCCCAGTCTCTATCTTGTCTCTTTCTTTTGGTGTTGGGGACCGAACACAGGCTTGTGCCAGAGCTGGTGGCAACCAGGTGCCTGGGGCAGCACTGGGGAGGAAGACATACTCTGGCAAGTGGGCAGGTCAGTGCTAAGTAACCGTTACATAGTTGCAAGTCCCAGCAGGGTGACTACAGATAACAGCAGTGGCTGTCCATCTGGAAAAGCCACCAGACAGTAATGATAAAGGGGAGGACCATAAGCCCACCCCACCCAGGCTGATGGCCGCCGGGAGTGGGGGAGAGACTCATCTGGTTTGGGTTGGGTTTTTTGTTGTTTCTTCCTGCAGGCCTGTAGCCCGACAGTGCCCGGCAGGCCCCACATCCATGCACACCCAGGCAGCACTTACTGGACTCTGTGGATTTAAAACAGACAGTATGAAGTCTGAAGGGAGACATGGAGAGGAGTTGGGGGTGAATATGACTAACATACATTTTATAATGTACGAAATTCTCAAAGAATAAGTGAAAAACAATTTATGAAGGAGAAACGTTTGAGGAGAGATAGTTGGGCTTGGTCTGCTGGCTTTGGTTTTTGTTTCCATTGCAGTGCTGAGGATGGACACCAGGGCCCCCTACCTACTAAGCTAGGGTTTTAGCCCAAGGACACTAAACATGTGCAGGCATCGGATCAGCAGGGACACAGGAGGGCCTGCCTGGTATCCCAGGGCTGGTAGGCTAAGGAGTGTAAGGCCTGCCTCAGCTCTAGGCCAGCCTACCCCACATAAAAATTTGCCTCAAAAAAGGAGTTTTATGACGGTTCTTTTGTGATCAGCAAAGGAGCCACAGGGTGGACCTGAACAGTGGCTGTGTTCGTCCATGCACATTTAATAAACTGCTCTCATGTCATTCAACATACACAGATCAAATCCACAGCATGCTGAGTGTTGTTTTCCTCATATGGAGCAAGGGCAACCACAGGTGCTACAGCAATGCCGCCCCTGAGCTCCAGGAACAGGGTCCAGCTCTGGTCTCCCAGTGGCCCACACCCACCTCTGCAGGACACAGGCTTGGGCTGGAGGGTTGAAAATCTCGGGGTGTCGGGGAACTGTAGTTCAACTGGTGGAGAACTCACCGTACAGAGCCCTGGGTTCCACAGTGGTGCTCACCCGCAATCTCAGCAGTCTGGAGGCTGAGGCGGGAAGGTCAACCTTGGCTACAAAGTAAGTCAGCCTGGACTACATGAAACACAGAAAAGGAACAGGAGGAGGAGAGAGGAGGGAGGAAGAGAAAAGGGGATGGAGAGGATGAAGAAACGGGGGTGAATAGATAAGAAGGGAGGGGGGAAGACGGAGGAGGAGAAAAAGAAAGCCGTGGGGTGCAAGCAGTAGCCTGGGTGTGCTGGTCAGCTTCTTTGCTTGTTGTCAACTGGACACAAGCTAGGGTCATCCAGGCAGAGGGACCTCAACTGAAAAAACCTTCCATCAGACTGGCCTGTGGGCGGGGCTGTGGGCGGGCCAGTGGGCGGGCCAGTGGGCGGGGCTGTGGGCGGGGCTGTGGGCGGGGCTGTGGGCGGGCCTGTGGGACATTTTCTTAAATAAGGATTGACAAGAGGGGCACAAGGGCCTTTGTGCTCTCTGTAGGGACAGACCTCACCCTAACACCCAGAATGATTGTCCCAACTCTTCTCTCCCTAGACTATTACCCATCCTAGGGGCGATGCCCCATGTACTTTACTGCCTCTATTCTACTGGTCAGAGAGCACCTAGATCCTAGGCCTTAACTATGGAGTCCACCCTTGTGGTCGAATGCACTCTGTAAAGGAGTTTCCGCGTAGTCACATCTTACGCTTTATTGTGTACCTGGAATTGGACTGACTGTTGCCTGGAAACCTTACCCCAAATTGCACTGTGTTTTACGAGAGCTGACAATGAACCACCTGACATCAGACTCCCCAAAGTCTCTCCTAGGTTAAGTCAATCCGCACTAGGTTTTCATTCTCATCGTTCTGAGAGATTTGCTGCCCTGTCTGAGATCTGAAAGGACCCCCTCATCCAGCAACTATGGGCAGTGCCTTCCCTGGGCACACAGTCCTGGGTATAAGAAAGCAGGTTGAACAAGCTGGGGGTCAGAACTTGGTCTCCACTTCAGTGCCTGCTTCAGGCTCCTGCCTTCACTTAGAAGCATAAGCTGAAATAAATCCTCTTCTCCCCAAGTTGCTTTTAATAATGGTGTCTCTGATAGTTTGAACGTACTTGGCCCCATAAGCTATGGGAGTGGCACTATTAGGAGGTGTGGTTTTGTCAGAGTAGGTGTGGCCTAGTTGGAGGAAGTGTGTTACTTTGGGGGTGGGCTTTGAGGTCTCCTATGCTCAAGATACATCCAATGTCTCAGTCAACTTCCTGTTGCCTGCAGTTCAAGATGGAGGACTCTCAGTTCCTTTTCCAGCACCATGGCTGCCTACACACCACCATATTGCACCATGATGATAAAGGACTAAACCTCTGAAAATGTATGCCACCTCAATTAAATGTTTTTCCTTTAATAAGAGTTGCTGTGGTCCAGTCAAGCACCAGGCCAAGCTCTGGGAAGCCAAGCTCTGGGAGTCCAGTTGAAGAGAGGGAAGAGGGATATATGAGCAAGGGGGGGTCAAGATTGTGGTAGGAAAATCTACAGAATCAACTGAACCAAGCTGGTAGGTACTCACAAACTTTAGACCGGCAGCTGTGGAACTTGCACAGGACCAGACTAAGCCCTCTGCATACGGGAGACAGTTGTGTAGCTGGGTCTATTTGAGGGGTCCCTGGCAGTGAGATCAGGATCTATCCCTGGTGCATAAGCTGGCTTTCTGGAGCCCATTACCTATGGTGGGAGGCCTTGCTCAACTTTGATGCAGGAGGGAGGGGCTTGATCCTCCCTCAATTAATGTACCAGACTTTGCTGACTCCCCATGGGAGACCTTACCCTTTTGGAGGAGGGGATGGGGGGTTGGCTGGGGGGGAAGTCTGGTGGGGGAGGCAGGAGGAGAGATGAGAGAGAGATCTGTGGTTGGTATGTAAAATGAATTTAAAAATTTCTTAAATAAAAAAAAAAGTTGTCGTGGTCATGGTATTTCTTCATAGCAAGAAAAACCCTAACTAAGACAGTGTCTATCACAACAACAGAAACCAAACTAATAAAAGAGTAAATCTTGTTGCGTGAATTCTTTTTCCTGTGTGTGTCTTGTGACTGACTCCAGTCAAAAATGTTTCAAATAGCCTTGCCAGTAACACAGGAATAACCCAGCACTGGCCTTGGATAGGATGTACTGGGAAAGGCCTGGTATTTGCATATTTTTCTTTCCAAACAATAACAACGCATCTTAGAGACATTCTATAAAACAATGGCCCAGCCCAATGTTCTTCAAAAATGTGACTGTTGTAAGAAGAAGAAAAACAAAACAACAACAAACGCCGCTGAGATGGCTGGGCCAGGAAGGGTACTGCTGCCAACCCTGACATGGGCTCCTCCCTGAGACCCACAGGGTCGCGACACTGAACTGAGTCTGACTCTCAAAACTCGTCCTCTGACCTCTTCAAGCTCACCCTGGGACATGCATGCCCTCCCAACACAAATAAAATAAATTAGTAAGTGAATAACTACGAGTTGAACAGACAAGAAGAAACTAAGGTGAGACAGCCATTAAATACAAAGTGTTACTTGGATCAGGGGGAAAAATACTCCAACTAAGAGCACTGGGGTAACTGGTGAGATTATAGTGGGGGAGGCGGAGTCAGAGGAACTGTGTGGAGTCAGTTCCGTCCCCCTATCATGTGCGCTGGGCTCTCAGACTTTTACGGGCTGAGCCACCTCCACAGCTCCAAATGATGAGGTTTTTTTTGCAAGTGGATTAACACAGTCTATTAGGGTTGTTTTCCTGGTTCTAATCATTGTACAGTCGTGTAAGGAATTTTCCCGTTAGGAAACCTACTGAAGAAGTGAGGAACATGGTCATTGTTACAGGCTCCAACGACGCAGGAAAAAATCCATAATGCTTGCATAGGAATAGATTACAGAAATAGAAAACAGACAGGGTAATAATGTCAGTAACTGACAAACAGTAGTCCGATTCCTGCAACTTTTCTTTAATCCCAAAACTGCATCAAGGGACAGCAAGATGGCCCAGCAGGCAGAGGCACTCCTGCCAAGCCTGAGGACCCAAGTTCAGGCCCTGGGACCCACGTGGTAGAAGAGCAAAACCTACTTCTGCAGAGTTGTCCTCTGACCTCCACATACACACAGGAAATAAACAAATAGCTGCATCAAAGGAACAATCCATTCGCCCAAAGGAAGGTTAAATGCTACTGTAGCAGAAGACACAGACCAGTTCTGCACTGTAAATAAATAAACAGTCCACAGAATGCAGCATTCCGACCCCCCTCTCCCTTTGCTTCTCAAGCTTTAAACTAACATTTGTGCTTTTCTTGACCAACTACACGTGAAACAAGACACAAAAACCACTCCTTTAGTGTCTTCACAACACTACACACATTAGTAACGCTTTATGACATTTCTTCCCAAAGCCTGCCGTTTAAACACACACACACACACACACAATTTATGCTCCTAAACATCATTGCTTTCCAGAAATTTCCAAATAGGAACAGTTGCATCATAGGCCTGAGGGCACAGTCACAGCCGGGACCTCTCAGCTCTCCTGCCCTGATTGTGAGTTTTAGAAACTCCTTAGAGTCGTTTATTTGGTTTCCATTCCAAGCCTTTCTCTCCCACGCTGGGCCCCTGTTCTCTGACGTCTGAAGTTTGAGTCCCCCAAGCCAAATTCCTCCCCCTTGGAATCTAATAAATTATTTAATGGTGGTATAGGGGCCGGGGACGAGGGGGAGACCCTGAATTTTGACAGTTTTGTGGTCAACGCCAAACTCCCATGAGCACGCGACTTTGAAACTGGAAGGCGCCCCTTTTCCATTTCAGGACAATAGGGCCGGGATAGGCGCACGCGCGCTGGAGCGGCTTTGGTTCTCTGCACAGCTCTCCGGAGACCTGCGGGGCTTGTAGATGCCGAGGGAGTGGGGGGAGAGGGGAGAGGAAGGGAGGGAGAGATAAATGAGGGGTCTGTGTGCGCGCCTCGAGATCCAGGGACAACAACTACCTTAGTACTCCACCGGGAGTATGCAAATGAAGGGCGCGGCCTGGATGCTCAGAGCCCCACCCCCGGGAACGGTTTGCGGCCAAGCGACACAAAAGCGTGCCGTGCTCCGGCTCCGCTGGATTCCAGGTCGGGTGCTGGCGGCCGCAGCGCCGCCCTCCGACTCAGCCAATGGGCGGGCGTGCTGCGGGCTGCTGGCTCCGCCACCCCGAGTGCGCGGGGGCTGTAGCCTCCCTCGTCTCCAGCTGGGGCAGCTACCCGGGTCTGGGACGCCCCGGAGAGGGCCCCTCCGAGGTGCAGGCCGTAGGAGATCGGCCTGGAAAGCAGCGGCTTCGCAAAAACTTAAAAGGCGACACTAGGAATTCAGAGTGCAAGATGCATCCATCCGGTGGTGCGAGGCGCTGGGCGTGTGCCCCGGAGGAGATCCGGTCACCGCGTGGCACAGCCTGGGACACCCTGGCCCCAGGCCTCAACTGCAGAGAGGCCCATAGAAGGGCAGCGGCTCAACAGGATCACACAGCTGGATCCTCTTTGTGGAATTGGATGGGAAGGGAACAAGGAGCTACAACGTCACCCACTGAACACCCAAAAAACCAACAGGCACACTCTTGGATGCATTCTTTAAATTCACAGGCTGGGGCTGGCGGTAGAACTCAGTGGGCACGTAGGAAACGCTGGGTTCTAACCCCAGCACTGACTAGGGGGTGTCTTCGAATCAAGGTTCTTTGATTTGAAGACTGCAAACTTGTGCACTCCACTCTTGTTCTCGATTTCAGTACTCTAAAGAAGAGCTAGGGGAAGTTATGCAATTGCCAGGCCCCTCATACAATCCTATATATATTTGGGGGGAGGGGCGCTGGGGCAACGGCTCAGCTGGTAAAGTACTTGCTTCCATGCAAGCATGAAGACCTGGCGTTAGCTCTCTAGACTGCACTAACAAGCCTGCAGCGCTCAATCCAGGGCTGAGGAGGTGGAGATCTGTGGATCCCTGGAGCCTGCTGGCCGCCTAACTCGGCCAGATGAGTGAGCTTCAGTTTCAGGGAGAGAGACTCTTGTCTCGAAAAGTACGGTGGAGGGAGAGTGGCGAGGAAGGCAATGGGCATTGAACTCCGGCCTACACACATGTGGGGCACACACATATATGCAAACATGCACATACCACACACACTGAGTATGTGTGTGTGTGTGTGTGTGTGTGTGTGTGTGTGTGTGTGTGTGTATGTGTGCGTGTGTGTGTGTGTGTGTGTGTGTGTGTGTGTGTGTGTGTGTGTGTATCCCAGGCATGCACCATATTGCATTTACTGTGCATAATTAGTTAATATGATCTTACTATCTTTAAAGTAACCTTCCCCTTTAGATGTGAGAAAACAAAACAGTAGCTACTTCATTCATGCCAGCTCAGCCAGAACTCAAACTGGCCCCCTGAAGGGCGTGACTGGTGGTTATCATACAATGGGTTATATCTGCGATGATTATGCTCAAGTGTTCCCCAGCAGGGAAGAATGATACAAGATATGCCAACACATGAATCACCAGAGCCCTGCGAACAGGAGGAGCTTACGAAAGGCAAACTTCAACTACAGGAGCACACACCTGAGGAAGCCGAGTGGGGTGGGGGCGCCAGAGTGAATAGGAAGGAAGCCATGACCGGTGGAGGTATCAGGACTGAGGAGCTAGACAATGCCAGTTTCCACGGGAGAGTGGTGATGTGGCTCAGTTGGTGTTTGCCTAGCAGGTAATAGACCCTGAGTTCCATCCCTAACACCACATAAGCTGGGCATTTTAATTCCAGTACTGAGGTAGAAGCAGGGGGATCAGGAGTTCAAGGTCACCCTCTGCTGTACAAGGAATTTGAGGTCAGCCTGGGTGAGACCCTGTTGGGAGTGGGTAATCTTAAGTAACCCCAGCCTGCTCTGAAAAATCTCTCCTACAAAGAGGCATGGACCTGTGTTTCCTCTACACATTTTTCAAAATAATTTCCTCGTGTATGTATAGAACACACACATTTTAGGCAGCTAACAGTAAAAGTGAGACTTGTGCATGGAGGGGTGTGTGTGTGTGTATGTATGTGCACGTGTGTGTGACAGAGAGAGAGAGAGAGAGAGAGAGAGAGAGAGAGAGCATGCACATTTGTGCCACCACACAAGTGTGGAGGTCAAAGGACAACTTTGGGGAGTCAGTTCCCTCCTCCCACCGTGTGGGTTCTGGAAAATAAATTCAGGTCATCAGGCTTGGCAGAACGCACCTTTACCTGCTGAGCCTTCTAGACAGCCCTGAATTATAATTTTACAAGACCAAGTAGCAAAAAACTGTCATTTGTGTTTGTTTGGTTAAACTTTTTAAAGCTTAATTTCCAGGTAAGAACTTTGGCACCTGGAGACGCAGCCCAGAGCAATGTCTGTGCTTTGGGAAAGTACTGGTTTCTTTAACAGATGATTGACTTTTCTAAACAGTCTCACTGTACTTTAAAATGCGTACTGTTTAGTTTCAGCCCCTATCCATCAGCATGCTGTTGATAACAATATTATCTGAACTCCTTATTACCTAACGTGTGTGTGTGTGTGTGTGTGTGTGTGTGTGTGTGTGTGTGTGTGTGTGTGTGTGTTGCATGTGAGTATTTGGGTGCACATCCCCCTGTGTACTTATGTACAAGTCAGAGAAGGATGTCAGGAATCATCTACTGCTCTGTGTTGTAGCCTTGAGACAGGGTCTCACTGAAAGGGAAGTTCATGTGTTCTGGCTGGGCTAGATGGGTGGCCAGGGGCTCTCAGGACTCGCCTGTCTCTGCCAACAAGGTTACAGGCACATGCAGCCACGCCTGACTTTTTACACAGGTGCTGGGGATCTGAACTCAGGTCCTTACGCTTGTGCAGTAAAGCACTCTAACCACTGCGCCATCCCCCTAGCACCCTAGCTGAGTTTTATCTACATGATCCGGGTGTTACTGGAGTCTTCCTGAGCATTCTCATTTTCTCCTGTGTGCCTACACACACCTGCCTGTGTGTGTGTGTTCGTGTCAGAGGTACACATGTGTGGGCATAGGTACTTGATGCACTTGTTGAGAGGCGGTCAGAGGAAACCTTATTGCTGCTTTTTCGGTGCCATATCTCATTGGCCTTGAACTTCAACACCGAGGCCAGGCTGGCCGACTAGCAAGCTTCCACAGATGTGCCTCTCTGCCTCAGATCTCATTGTCCCTGGGAAGACAAGCGTGCACCACTACACCTGGCTTTTACCTTTCCTATGGTTCTCGGGACTTTGAACTCAGCTCACAAGTGCTTTGGTGATCAGGCTCTTGTTTTCACCTTTTAAATCTCCAACAGTTTTCACTTAGTCCCTTTTAATGCCTTGTGCCTGGAATTCCTGGCTGATTTTCTGTGTCATTTGAAGGTGGGGGGATTCAATGTGACAACTTTCTATTTGAGAGCGCAAGTACCACAGCTTCCATGGAGAAGAGCAAGTGAGAGTGGGGAGAGTCTCACTAGCACGGGAGGGGGGGGGGGGAACACTGGGGAGTGGGGGCTGCAGGGGGGGGGGGTGGCAATCTCAACCATGCAAAGGTCAGCGCATGATCAGTGGCTTTTCTGAAGTCAGTCCCTGGCCATCTGGAGTTCCTGCAAGTCCACAGACGTCTTTTGTGGGAGCCTCTCTGCAGCTACAGGCCAACTGGGGTTAGGGACAGGAAGCAGGACACTGCTAAATAGTGTCCTGACCTGCCACCAACACAGTGAAACTGGTCACCAGACCTCACAGTGACAAAGGTGATGTAAGTTTCCGTTTATTCCCTGATTGAGTCGGTTCCCAACACTAGGAAGGCTGGGGATGTGTGCATGTGTGCATTGCGTATGCAATGTGTTTCATGTGCATGTGTGTTGTATGTTTGTATATGTATGTGCACAAGTGTGTTATGTGTGTGTTATCTATGTATGCGCATATATGTGTGCACACACACATGTGTGGTATATGAAACAGACATGGCCAGAAAATAGATTCCTCAGAAAACCCTAACCTTTGTCTATTTATTATTTCTTCATTTACCTATTTTTTGTAGTACTGTATAGGGGTGCACATGAATGGGTGTGGAGGCCAGAGGTTAATATTGGTTAGGCATAGTCACTGAAGTAGCTGCTGCACGAACATGAGGAGTGAGTTTAGATCTCCCAAAACCACGTTAAAAATCAGATGCAGCAACCCAGTTCCGAGTCAGTAGAGACAGGAGAATCCAGAGAGCATATTGGCCAGCTAGCTAGCTGCATCTCGGAGCTCCAGGTTCAGTGAGAGATCATGTCTCAGAAAAAATGAAAAAGACACCTGAGATCTGCTCTCTGGCCTCTACATGCACATGCATGTGAACACACAAATGCACATACATAAATACATACACACAGACCAAAGAGGAAAAAAAGACACAGGAAAGACAGTGAAATCCACTGTCCCCACGCTGCCCTCCAGAAAGGCCACAGCCAGACCCCTCCATGTGTCCCTGAACTCACAATCTGATCTCTCCATCTCCTTTTCATCTCCCCCATATTTTCCCCCAGAGGGTCCAGCCCGAAAGAGCAATCTAAATAAAACAAGTATTTTTAAAACCCTAATCAGATTGTAAAACAGCTTCGTACTGTTACCTACACTGCCCTTTGCCACTGCCTGGCATGTCTGCAAGGGCTCCCACGGTAGCGGAACACTCAGGATTGAAAGGGGAAACACGAAATGCCCAATTTTCCTCTCAGAAATCAAGATTTAGAAAACCATAATTTGAGGGCTGTTGAGCACATTCCTCCATGAAGCCTGTGATTGTGGGATACCAGGGGAATTGAGAACGTGAGCCTTGAGTGAAATTTGGGCTCACAACTAAAATGAGTTGTTGCTTTGTGGGGGGAGGGGGAATACCCCCTAATTCAGCTTTCGCAAGGAAGTTAGAAATCAGAAATTGTTACCAAGAGAAACGAAGTTACAATCTCAAGTAAAACACAGGTCCGCCCAGTCATACCTCCCCACCCTGCCCAGAGAAAGGAGACTCACAGGAAACTCAGCCTTGAATATGTAAAAGGATTTGCTGTGAAGTGCCCCCACCCCTTCCTACTCCTGCAGCTCCTGGAAAACCACCTCCACCTTGGAGCTTTGAGATGTTCGCTCCTTGAAACCAGTTAAGGCAAATACAATCGGCCGCTCCCTCCATGAGACGTGACCCTTTCTAAGGCCAACTCCACCTTCCCTTGTAGACTCTTGGGTGTACTTGTACTCCAACTCTCCCTTTGAAGCCTCAAGATCAAAGGTCCACCTGGGTTCTCACACTCAAAATCTGTCCCCAGATCCCTTCCTATCTGTTTCCTGGCAGGGGTTGCCCTTGACTGTCCATTATTCACCGAGTCCCACCAGACACAAAGATAAAATTGAACACACCTTTGCAAAGGGGGGAAATCCTTGAAAATTAAACAGTGGATACTCAAATGGAAACTTTGCTTTAGCAAGGTGGAGTCTAATACACACACACACACACACACACACACACACACACACACTTGTGCAGACACACAGCGACATGACCTTGACCAGCTTCAGAGAACAATTCTCAAGGGTGTGAGAAAGCAACAGCAGGGACCCTATGGAAATGGATGGGAGGAGCCAAGAACAGCCCAGGCCCACTGGTGCTGGATCCGTGGAAATGGGCATGGGGCATATAAGTCTCCACCCACTCACGCTGGATCCACGGACGCCGTGAGAGGATATTCCAGCCCTCTGATGCCAGTGAGTCGGTCAGCTAGCTGCAGTGGCTTGAATTAAAAATAAAAAAATAAATTTAATAAAAGCCTTGACTGGTGGAAAATTAGAGAGCCAGGGCATCTGTGGTTAGAAGTGAAATCCAGACAGTCATAAAGACCTGGGGCGAATCTGCCATTGCCAAAAGGATGCTGGGATATTTTGGCCAAGCATCCTAACTTCTCTAAGGCTTTCTGAAAATGGCCTGTCATTAGGTCTACCTTGTGGAGCTGCTGCAAGAAGCCCTGCCCATCTCTAAGACGCCGTGAACTCACAGGCCACAATTCTTTCGTTCTCTTCTGTACAGATATGCCAGCACCTTCCTTTGAGCAAGGTACTGTGTTCACCAATGCATCATGGGTTTTCAGTGTTTTGTTTCTTGAGACAAGATCTCATATATCAAAAACTGACCTCCTGCCTCCACTTCCTGAGTGCAGGGACAACAGGCGTGCATCACCACACCTGGCTTACGCAGTGCTGAGGATGAAACCCAGTGTTGTGTGTATGCCAGGCAAGCACTCTACCCACTAAGCCACACCCCAGTTACTATTAATCCTCAAAACACTCATCCCTGAACAACACAGCACACCTCACTGATCGCCATAGCTCTGCACACCCATTTAAGGGATCTAAAACCAAATTTTACAATGCATGTTTCTACTGCAAATGCCAGAAGAAGAAGGCTGGAGATTGAAGCAATAATCATGGCCATCACCTTCCCTAAATTCTGTACACCAAATGACACATCAATCACCTTCTGTTCCTTCCCATCAGGAGTTTCGGGCTGGGGATGTGGCTCCGTGGATAGACAGCTCATGTAGCATGCACAAACCCTGGGTTCCTAAACTGGGCCTGCGGGTTCATGCCTACCTGTCATCCCAGCACTGGGGAGATGGAATCAGGAGAGCCAGAAGAGTTCAAGGACATCCTCAGCTCCACAGTGCACTGGAGTCCAGGCTAGGCTACATGAGACCTGTCTCAAAGGAAAGAGAACTTGTGCACAGAGGAGGTCCTCTCTGATAAATCTGTTGGTTTATGACGCAATAAGCTAAATTTTGTTTGGGGGACCAATCCCCTTCTCCCTGCCAGCCCTCCTGCGCATAGTGAGTCCCCTTTGCCCTAGGCTTTCCCAAGGAACCAGGCCCTGCAATGTATTCCAGCAAACAGGCTTAATGGCCCAGGGCTCTAAGCCAGGTGAGTTCCAGATTTTATTATGAGTAACAAATTAAATCGACCGGCAACAAAAGCCAAGGGCCTGATCTGTTGACCTCTTGTGAACGGAAACATGGACGACTACATTTGCACAGGATCAGGGAGGGGCAGCAGGTGCTGTCTGTCCCACGGATGGGAAGTACGAAGCTGTTCTGAAACAGTCCACAAATGGCATGCCCCGGGCAAGAGACAGCAGACACCCCTTTCTAAGAGAATTGCAGAGAGAGGCTAGGAATAAAATCCAGCCCCCTTCACCTTTCAATTTAGCCTTGCATGTGAAGTCCCATGTCACCAACTCAAGCCAGATACTCCCAGCAGAACTCTGTCTAAGAGCTGGGTCTACCACCTTAGGCATGATAGACATTTTGAGCTGGCTTGTTCTCTGTGCTGGGGACCAGCCTTTCCTTTGTACAGTGTCTGAACTACCTACCCTGTACTCGCCCACCTACCCTATGCCAGTAGAACCTCCCAGCTGTGACAACATGGCCCCAGACATACACAGTCTTACCCCCAGTGAGAACCTGGGGAGCAGCACCCTTGGCAGGAACAGACAGAACCCTGAGAGTAAGGGGAATAGAAACGACGGAGCCACAGCTGGGCTATGACTCAGCAGGAGAGGGCCTGCCTTGCGTCTTAGTGACCTTTCTGTCACTACGATAGAACACTCTGACAAGAGCAACACAGAGGAGAGGGCATGGCCACAGGCCGGAAGACAGGGTGGCAGGCACCGGAAGCCGGCCAGTCACCTTCCCATCCATATGGGGGACGGGGACGGGGGGGTGGGGGGGTGGGGACGACACCTCCTAAAGTTCCCATAACCTCCCCAAACAGTGCCTCCACCTGGAGACCGAGTGTTCAGATATGAAAGCCTAGGGGGGTATGCTGTGGGATGTTCTGTGTGGCAAATGTGTTGCTCTGATTGGTTGGTAAATAAAACATTAATTGGCCATTGGCCAGGCAGGAAGTATAGGCGGGACAAGGAGGAGAATAAAGCTGGGAAGTGGAAGGCTGAGTCAGAGAGACACTGCCAGCCGTCACGATGACAAACAGCATGTGAAGATGCCGGTAAGCCACGAGCCATGTGGCAAGGTATAGATGAATGGAAATGGATTAATTTAAGCTATAAGAACAGTTAGCAAGAAGCCTGCCACGGCCATACAGTTTGTAACCAATATAAGTCTCTGTGTTTACTTGGTCGGGTCTGAGCGGCTGTGGGACTGGCAGGTGAAAGATATTTGTCCTGACTGTGGGCCAGGCAGGAAAACTCTAGCTACAGGGGTATTCCTCATTCAAACCACAACACAGCACGTGATTGGTTTAATAAAGAACTAAATGCTAAATAGCTAGGCAGGAGGTATAGGTGGGACTTCCAGGCAGAGAGAGGAAGTAGGAGGAGATAAACGCGGCACAAAGGAGAAGATGCCAGAAGACGCAGAGAGGAAACAGGAGGTACAACATGGAAAAGAGCTAACACCATGTGATAGAACACAGATTAATAGAAATGGGCTAATTTAAGTTATAAGAGCTAGCTAGGAACAAGCCTATGATATAGGCTGAGCTTCCATAATTAATAAAAAGTCTCCATGTCGTTATTTGGGAGCTGGCAGCCCAAAGAAAAATCTGACAACTATGGTGATATTTTATTTGTATTAAAATGTTATTTGTATGTTAATAAATAAAGTTGCCCGGGGGTCAGAGCTATTAGCAAGCCATAGGAAAGCAGGGCAGTGGTAGCGTATGCTTGTAATCCCAGCACTTGGTAGGCAGAGCTGGGTAAGTCTCTGTGTGTTCAGGGAAATAGCCAGTATTGGATACACATGCCTTTAATTTCAATACTAATCATAGAAAACCTGGAGGTCTATACAGAAAGGCTGTGATGAGGCGGTCATGTGGTTGGGTTTACAACCAATGAGAAGGCAGAACAGGAACTCTATATAAAGACTTTAACACAGGGGTAACTCTGGTTCGGAGAGGTAGGACCACCGCAGGAGGAAGGGTAAGGTTTTAGCTCTTAGCTCTGACCTCTTGGCTTTCTTCTTTGCATTGGTTCTGTGATTCTTATTTAAAAAGACAGTTGGTTACATCTACAGACTACAATCTCCCATTCCAGGACATATGACACCTTCTCCTGCCCTGCATAGACACCAGGCATACACATGCTGCCCAGACATACATTCAGGCAAAACACTCACACACATAGAGTAATTAAAAAACAAATGAATCACAGAACTGTGGTAGCCAGCCCCATGCAAGCACTCCTAGGTGGGTCTGTCTTCCTGCAAACACATCTGTTAGTTCTTATCAATTTCTTTAAAGAGAAGGACTGATGACTAGCTCAAGGCCGCTAGAAGATAAAAATACTCGGGAAGGATCAGCTGGATGGTTCACTGGGTGGATGTGTTGTTGGCCAACCCTGACAACTTGAGTTCACATGGTGGAAGGAGAGAACTAACTCCCGCACAAGTTGTTCTCTGAGCTCCACACTCGTGCCTTAGCATGCCCCCCAATAAATACATAATTTTAAAAATCCTTGATAAGCAATCAATGTTGCTTTGATATATCATACAAAAAAAAAAAAAAAAAGGCTGGGGAAACGGCTCAGGCGGTAAATGCTCCCCACACAACCGTGAGGGCCTGAGTTCAGATCCTCAGCATCCACAGAAAAATCATGTCTGTAACCTCACCAGCGAGTGGGGAGGGGGGCTTGGGAATATGGCAAGCAGATCTCTGCCAGCCAATCTCACTAATCAGTGAGCTCCCGGTTCAGCGATTGACATCCTCAAAAACAAGCTGAAAGGCAGTGGAGGAAGGCGCCGAAGGTGACCTCCAGACTTTGCACACACACACACACACACATCCTCAAAGAACAAGAGCAGGAGGCTGATGAGACAGCTCCGTGGGAAAAGGCATCTGCCATCAACTCTGGTGACCTGAGTTCAATCTCTATGTCCCACATAGTGGAAAGAAAGAACCAACTCTGCAACATTGTTCTGAAACTGCCACACGTCTACTATGGCATGTGCGCGCGCGCACACACACACACACACACACACACACACACACACACACACACAAAATAAAAAAATTGGATAAACCTTTTTTAAAAGAAAAAAAAGGAATCCAAGAATCATGGGCATGTTCAACAGAGTACATGAGAGACGGAGGGCAGTAGAAGGGACAGTTAGGGTTTGAAATTCTAACAAGGCGATATCAGCATCGAGTCCAGGGACCGGGGTGAAGGCTACCACTGGCAGAGCCTCCTCAGTGTGCAGGAGGCCCCGGGTTCCAGCCTCAGCTCTTCAAAATAACAATATCAGTCATGATGGTGATCATAATAATAACAACAGCTAATAAATAGAAAAGGGACGCTTGAATTTCCTAAACACAGGCTTTTGGCTATTTTCAGCCTGGCCAGACATTCTATGAATCAGCTCACTCATAAATGGCTTTTAAGACTGCCAGTTGGGCTGGGGCTCAGTCCGCAGAGCGCTTGCCTAGCATGCATGAGGCTCTGGTGCCATTCCAAGCATGGCGTAAGATGGGCGTGATGGAAAACGCCTGCCATCCCAGCACTCAGGAGGTATAGGACAGGCAGCTCAAGGTCATCCTGGGCTACCAGTGAGGTTGAGGCCAGCTGGGTCACATGAGACCCTGTCTCAAAAAGAAAAGTAAGACTGGAAACAGCTTCAGGCTTCCATATGCACATGCATTCATGCACACACCTGTGCCCATGCACATGCTAACACACGTGTGCACACATGTGCAATGTGTACCTGCACAGACACACATACACATGCATCTACATACATGCTAATACATATACACACTTACACACACAAGTTAATAAATTCCTTTATAGTTTCATTATCAGTAAATGTTTGATTTGTGTAACTATTTTATATACCTATATACCCAGAGTCACATAAAAATTTCTTGGGTAATAAGAGATGGAGATTGGAATAAGCTGAAGCCCCGGTTAATGTGGTATACACACCAGGCTTACAGATGAGTAACTTGTCTATCTCATTCGTAATTTCCATATTGATCAGACACTGAAGTGAAACTGATGTGGATATGGGTTGGTTCTGGATATGTGACCCACAAATGTAAAGCCCCTACATAAAATGCGAGAATCCACACAGAACCAGCACAGTCTCCCACAGACGTTGACTCCCAAGCTGCGGGAATGGATGTTCTGCTGTATTGTTTAGGGAGCAGTGATGAGAAAACATCCAATTAACACACATTATCTCTTTCACAAACAATTTATTTCATTTCTTTCGAGACAGGATCTCACTAGGTAGTTCAGGCTGCCCTTGAACTTGCCATCCTCCTGCCCTAGCTTCTCAAAGGCTGGGATTTTAGGTGTGCACCATGACATGCAGCCTTTTGTAAATCCTTTCTGATTCTGATGCTTAAACCCATGGGTTGGAAGACCCTGCTAGGCTGGGTTAAATCAGATGTATCGTTAAAATTGATGTCACTTGTTTTGGCGGTTTTTTGTTTTGTTTTGTTGTTGTTGTTGTTGTTGTTGGCTATTTCTCCTGAGACCACTGGAAAGTTTTAAGTTGTAGATTGAATTTCCATTCTGTAGTGACCGCAGTCCACTGCCTCTCCCCAGGGACTCTCTTCCCACTCAGATGCACCTTGGTGGAACACAAATCTGTCTCTTACCTTCTCATCTTTGCTGGTGTTGCTGGTTTGCTCAACAATATGCAACATTTGCTAAATATCTCTCAAAAATTAATGAAAGAGGGGCTGGACAGATGGCCCAATGGTTAAGAGCACTGGCTGCTCTTGCAGGGGACAGGGCTCAGTTCTTAGCACAGACAGTGTCTCCAAACCACATGTAGCTCTAGTTCTGGGTGATCTGATGGCCTATGCTGGCCGCCAAGGGCACCTGCATGCACAAGGTACACATTCAGGTGCACACAGAACAGAATGGCGTGGCACGGTGTGACATGGCGTGGCGTGGCATGGCATGGCGTGAGACAGGGGAGGACTTGCCACACAAGCATGAGGACCTGAGTTTAATCTCTAGAACTACAAAAAAGTGTAGCACCGCAGTGTTTCTGTGGCACAGCCCTGGGAGAGCTGAGAAGGAAGATGGCTGTCCTGCCGCCTCAGGCTAGTCCACTGCCTGTTTGGGCCGACAATGAAGTGAGGTACTGAAGGTCTGTATACTGAAGGTCTGTACACTGAAGGTCTATACACTGAAGGTCTATGTACTGAAGGTCTGTACACTGAAGGTCTATACACTGGAGGTCTATACACTGGAGGTCTATGTACTGAAGGTCTATACACTGAAGGTCTGTACACTGAAGGTCTATACACTGAAGGTCTATACACTGAAGGTCTATACACTGGAGGTCTATACACTGAAGGTCTATGTACTGAAGGTCTATACACTGAAGGTCTATACACTGGAGGTCTATACACTGGAGGTCTATACACTGGAGGTCTGTACACTGGAGGTCTATACACTGGAGGTCTATGTACTGAAGGTCTATACACTGGAGGTCTATACACTGGAGGTCTATACACTGAAGGTCTATACACTGGAGGTCTATACACTGAAGGTCTATACACTGGAGGTCTATACACTGAAGGTCTATACACTGAAGGTCTATACACTGGAGGTCTATACACTGAAGGTCTATGTACTGAAGGTCTATACACTGAAGGTCTATACACTGAAGGTCTATACACTGAAGGTCTATACACTGAAGGTCTATGTACTGAAGGTCTGTACACTGAAGGTCTATACACTGGAGGTCTATACACTGAAGGTCTATACACTGAAGGTCTATACACTGGAGGTCTATACACTGAAGGTCTATACACTGAAGGTCTATACACTGGAGGTCTATACACTGAAGGTCTATACACTGAAGGTCTATACACTGGAGGTCTATACACTGAAGGTCTATGTACTGAAGGTCTATACACTGAAGGTCTATACACTGGAGGTCTATACACTGGAGGTCTATACACTGGAGGTCTATACACTGAAGGTCTATGTACTGAAGGTCTATACACTGAAGGTCTATACACTGAAGGTCTGTCTATGCACTGGAGTTCTATGCACTGGAGGTCTATACACTGGAGGTCTATACACTGAAGGTCTATACACTGGAGGTCTATACACTGGAGGTCTATACACTGGAGGTCTATACACTGAAGGTCTATGTACTGAAGGTCTATACACTGAAGGTCTATACACTGAAGGTCTATACACTGAAGGTCTGTCTATGCACTGGAGTTCTATGCACTGGAGGTCTATACACTGGAGGTCTATACACTGAAGGTCTATACACTGGAGGTCTATACACTGGAGGTCTATACACTGGAGGTCTATACACTGGAGGTCTATGTACTGAAGGTCTATGTACTGAAGGTCTATACACTGAAGGTCTATACACTGAAGGTCTGTCTATGCACTGGAGTTCTATGCACTGGAGGTCTATACACTGGAGGTCTATGCACTGGAGGTCTATACACTGGAGGTCTATACACTGGAGGTCTATACACTGAAGGTCTATGGCATACTAAAAGTGTCAGTTGGTCTGTGGTGGACTCCTTGAGCGTTAACTATAGTCGTGTCTCAGTTTCCCTTTTTGCCTTTTCTGCCTAGAAGCTGGTTTCCTGTTGCCCAAAGAAGCAAACTTCCTTGGAGCTCTCTGAAGAAACCTAGTTACCTCTTGCCTAAGCCACCAAAGGAACATGGCAATCACATCCCATGAGCAAGGGATGGGCACAGTCACCATCCAATGTGGGAAGCAAAGTGGGTGCAGAGCTGGGGAGACACTCACATGTGATGTCAGGCCCTCCCCATGGAACACAGAAACAAGGTCAGGGTTAGGAGTCAGGACCAGGCCGGCTGAAGGCCAGCAGAGTCTAGGACCAGCTGCAGCCGCCATGTTCTCTTCTGCTTGAACAATAAAGTGCCTGTTACGCAAGCAGGAGGATCTGCATGGAAAGCCAGGAGGGAAGCTGGGTGCCTGTAACCCAGATCTGCGAAGTGAGACAGGAGGATCCCGGGATGCTCACTGGCCAGGCAGCCTAGACAAAGCACTTGGTTCTGGATTCAGTGAGAAACCCTGTCTCCAAAAGGAGGGTGGAGAAGGGTTGACGACACGGCTCAGTGGGTGAGGGCACTTGTCATCAAGTCTGTGTTTGGTTCCCAAGACCCACATGGTAGAAGGAAGGAACCAACTCCTGAAAGCTGCCCTCTGACCTCCACACATGGCCCAGGCAGGTGTACACTCACTCACACATATAAAATACATACATATATACATACACACATGTAAACATACAAATATGCACACACACATATACACACATACACACATATATGTATACATACACATATATACATACAAATATACATACATATATACATACACACATGTATGCATACATATTTACATACACACATATACACATACATACAAATATACATGCACATGTATACATACATACACACATATATACATACAAATATACATACATGCACATATACATACACAGATACAATACATATATATAGATACACACATGCATACACACATATACATACATATACATGCATATACATACTACATTTTTTAAAACTAGGTGGGAACGATTGAGGACACCAAATGTTCGCCTCCAGTCCTCAGAATGGCTGACATTTAAGGAGTTACCCACAGGCCACAAACATCCATCACCCTTTTAACTGCCACAGAAAACAAGCAATTGTCCTGCCTTGGGAAGGTCCCGAGGGAACAAGCATTTTCAAAAGCGATGCTTGCCAGAGGTGAGGAAGCCGTCCAGGGTCTGTTACAGAGTTCTGCCACTAGGAAAAGCTTCCGACAGTGACCAGCTCCGGTTGGCCAGGAGCCAGAGTTCCCAACACTAATTTAAGAAAGCCGGAGCTTGCCGGGCGGTGGTGGCGCATGCCTTTAATCCCAGCACTCGGGAGGCAGAGGCAGGCGGATCTCTGTGAGTTCGAGGCCAGCCTGGTCTCCAAAGCGAGTTCCAGGAAAGGCGCAAAGCTACACAGAGAAACCCTGTCTCGAAAAAACAAAAAAAAAAAAAACAAAAACAAAGAAAGCCGGAGCTGGGGGATGGCTCGATGGGTAAAGTACTCGCTGAACGAGCGAGAGGCTTTGGGGTCCCCGAGCTCAGAGGCTGGGCACGGTGTCTCTGTAACCCAGTGCCCCAGAGGCAACACGCAGGGAGAAGAATCCTGGAGCTCTTGGGATGAGCTAGCCTGGTCTACGCAACTCCAGAGAGACCCTGCCTCAAACACGGTGAGAACACACCTGAGGTTCTTCTCTGACCATACATACACACTCACAAACACACATGAAGACAGCCCAGGGCCAGGCAGGACAATCTGTCATGATCCTCTCTTCCAGCCTCCAGGTATTAGTCTCTGGCCAATTCTGATGGGAGCAGGAGGCCATTACCAAAAAACGTGATTCCTCTACATAGAGCAACTATTCCTCCAAAACCTAGCACTAAGGTCCCCTCCTCTATAAGCAGGGTGCAGCAGGACAAGCATGTTGTAGGCAGGGTGCAGCAGGACAAGCATGTTGTAAGCAGGGTTAGCAGGACAAGCATGTTGTAGGCAGGGTTAGCAGGACAAGCATGTTGTAGGCAGGGTGCAGCAGGACAAGCATGTTGTAAGCAGGGTGCAGCAGGACAAGCATGTTGTAGGCAGGGTGCAGCAGGACAAGCATGTTGTAGGCAGGGTGCAGCAGGACAAGCATGTTGTAGGCAGGGTTAGCAGGACAAGCATGTTGTAGGCAGGGTGCAGCAGGACAAGCATGTTGTAGGCAGGGTGCAGCAGGACAAGCATGTTGTAGGCAGGGTGCAGCAGGACAAGCACATTGAATTGCTGTATAATTGGAGCCGGGCCTGGTAATACAGGCATGCACACCAAGCATTTGGGAGGCTAAGGCAGGAAGATCCCACATGCAACATAGTGAAACCCGGTCCCCAAATAAAAAGTCTAAAAGGTCAGGTGGGGTGGGAGGAGCTCTGTGGAAGAGCTCTTAACATACGTGGGAGGCCCGAGGCTCAATCCCCAGTACTGCAAATAAATATGTGTACAGTAGATGGCTAATAAATGTTGTAAATATTCCAGAGCCCTTCGTCTGCTGCCATTTGTTTCTTGTTTAATTATCTACTTTCCGAGATGAAAATATACATCATGTCTGCCTCCCCTTCCCTCCCTCCAAACCCTTTCGTGTACCCATCCTTGCTCTCTCAAATTCATAGTCTCTTTTTTCATTAATTGTTGTTACAAGCATATTTGTGTGTATGTGTGTGTGTGTGTGTGTGTGTGTGTGTGTGTGTGTGTGTGTGTTCTCAAATACATAATTACCCCCTGCTCCTCTTAGACACACAGCGTCTCATTATCACTCCTCTGAGAACAGACTGGCCCACAATCTAAAAATACATATATGAGAAAGTATTTTTGTTGTTGTTTGTTTTGTTCTGAGACAGAGTTTCATGTGGCCAGGGTTGGTCTCAAACTCACTGTGTAGATAAGGGTGACCTCCGGCCTCCACCTCCTGAAGGCTGGGATCACATACATGCACCAGCACACCCAGTTTATACAGTGCTGGGAGCTGAACTCAGGGTTGTGTGCAGAGTAGGCAAGCACTCTACCCCCTGCGCCCCAGCACAGTCTCGCAGCACACGCAGACCCTTCATGCACATCTCCATCTCCCTGATCTCCATCAGCTGCAGTCCCTGTGCCTATTTGGACTGTTTAGCGCTGGGCTTTTCATCTGCCAATCACTTCACAAGAATCAAACAGGCAACCTCTGAAACCCTCACTCATCAACGTTTCCCAGCGTCAGGGCAGAGAGGCGTGAAGACAAGCCTTCAGCTGTGCGGAGACTAGCAAATGGCCCCAGGCTGACAAAGCCACATCTCAACCAGAAGAACAAAAACATACAAAGAAACCGGGCTTGGTGTCACACACCTGTAATCCCGGCACTTGGAGGCTGAGACAGGAAGATCATGGGTGTAAGAACAGGTAAAACACAGGTGTAGCCTGGGGAACAGAGATGAAAAACCGAACTGGGGGAGGGGCCACTGAGGATGCGGCTCAGTTGGTGGAGTGTTTGCTCAACGTGCAGGAAGCCCTGGGTTCATCCCAACCACTGCCTACAACTAGACATGCTGGCACGTTCCTGTAACACCAGCACTCACAAGATACTGTCTTCACACACACACACACACACACACACACACACACACACACACACACACACACACACACAATGAGCTTAGAGGAGAAAGGTGAGAGGTGTTCAAGTTCCTAGCTCCTACTCTGAACCTAACACACCCACACCGGTGTCTTTCAGTTCTCAAGGATACAGTGTCACTGAGGTACGGAAGGGACTCCCCGGGAGATGCACTTTTTGTGACTTTTCTCTTCGTTGTCATTGGCCGCGGCAGAAGCAGCAGCGGCGGTGGTAGTGACGGTACTGGGAATCAAACCTGGGGCCTTGAGCTTGCTGACCAGGGGCTCTAACCTAGCGTAATCCCATCCCCAAGGGATGCTTTTGTTCCCCACCTGTGTGTCTTCCAGTTCCTGGAAACATCCATAGCCACCTTTAAAGGTCTATAGCCTCATGTCCTTCGTCTTGTTCCTCCAGGGATGAACTATGGACCACCGGTAGGCAACTCCTGACTGGCTTATGTACTGGAAACCAAGCCCAAGGGTTTCCTGAGTGCTAGGGAAGCACTCCAGCAACTGAGTAACGGCCCCAGCCCACTATTGGGTGTGTGTTTTATTTTATGTTTAGTTTTATTTGTGTGCTTGGGTATGGGTCGGCACACATTTATGTAGTGCTCATTCGGGCCAGAAGAGGGCGCTGGATCCCCAGAGCCAGAGTTCGAGGCAGTTGGTTGTAAAGCACCACATAGGCGAGCTGGGAACCAGACGCTGAGCCTCTGGGAGAGGAGAATATGCTCTTAATCACTGTGCATTTCTCCGGAACCTGGCTCTTTGTCTTTGTGTGTTGTTGTTTTGTGGAGAGAGGACAGCCAGATCACTACTTTGGGCTTTGCTGTATAACAGGATGATGAGGACTCTGGTGCAGATGCAAGGTCCCCATCACTCTGGCTGCTTCTCACGTGCACACTTCACAGGCACTACAAATCCAACTAATCTAAGAGCTGATTAACATGAGAAAAGAAAAAACGTTCATTTTTATATAGACCAGGTGATTCTTTGTAAGAAGAGAGAGGTCTGTGAGACAGATCAATGGGTAAAGGTTCTTGGCACCAAGGCTGCTTAGTAAAGGAGAGAATCAACTCTGAACACTGTCCACTGACCTCCACACTCCTGTCATGGCACAAGTGAGCTCGTGCATGCGTGTGTGTGCGTGCGTGTGTGTGTGTGTGTGTGTGCCCATGTGTGTGTGCCCACACATGTAGAGGGCAGAGGAGAATCCTGTAGCATTGGTTCTCTCCTTCCCCCATAGGTTCCACGGACTGAATTCAGGTTGTGAGGCTTGCACATGAAGCCCTTTCACCCACTGAGGCTTCTGGCGTGTTATGAAGAGATGCATTGTGGGAGGGAGGCCACAGTGGAAGGTCAGGGTGACTTCCATATCTGTTTGTCCACACGACTTGCAGCCCCCATCACCAGACTCTGGGATGAAGGTTGTTTTCCTGGCTTGAGTGTGAAGGACATCTCTCCTCTAAAACGCTTCCCAACTCAGGGCTGGGCTGTAGCTCAGAGCACTTGCTAACTAGTAGGCACAAACCCCTGGGCTCCATCCCGAACACGGCATAAACCAGGTCTGGCAGCACACGCCTGTCACCCCAGCACAGGGCAGGTGGAGGCTGGAGGATCAGCTCAAGTTCATCCATCCATGGATACACAGTGAGTTTGAGGCCAACCTTGTCCACATAAGACACTACCTCAAAAAAGGGAGAATGCTGATAAAATCCTTTAATCTAATACACAAATACACACACTCACAAATGCGCATGCACACACTACACACACACACACACACACACACACATGCATGAATACACAGCATACATGCAGAGGACATGTGCACAGAGTACACATGCACAGAGCATACATGCACAGCATACACCACACACATAGCACACATACATATACGCACAGCACACATGCACTCACATGTATCACATGTACAGCACACACGTACACACACACACAAACCCCATGCACAGCACACACATGTACACACACACACCACACACACACAAACCACATGCACAGCACACACATGTACACACACACCACACATGCACAGCACACACATACACACACACACCACATGCACAGCACACACATGTACACACACACACACACACTACACACTCACTCACACACATGCACACCCTCACCCGCCAGCCTGATGCTGGACATCTTGAGCAATGTGTCAACAGTTCCACTCAGACAAGGACATTGAAAAAGTGCAAGAGGAGATCAACCACAGTAACTTCCTTCCACATGCAGCTCAGAACCAGACCTGGGAAACCAGCAACACCAGTCACAAGGCCTTCTTGAACTGTTCCTCTGCCTAAGTGTTGGCCAATTGGCGCTTCTGCTGGAGAAATGGTCAGCACAGATGTTTCTAGATGCTATTTTCCAGAACTGCCTTTTTCCCTTTCATCTCTTTTATAGGCGTGGTGACGGGCACCTGCCTAGCACGTGGAAGGCTCGCTCCCCAGCACAGGGGTGGGAACACAGGGGGCAGGGATGGGGGGGAATCATAAACAAATAAAACACTTGTGTTTCAAATAGCACATTAGCTTTATGCCAGCCCCGCCCAGGACAGCTCCAGGAAGTAGTCTCTGCTTTCATGGAGGACTGACAGATATTGCAATATCCAAATGAAGTTACAAAGTAACCTGTGCCCAGCCACTCCAGGTTAGGGACTGAAGGAGCAGCCCACCCCAGACCAAAATCCACTGACATTGTTTATATTTATTGACTGTGAGTGTGTGTGCGTGTGCGTGTGCGTGTGCGTGTGCGTGTGCGTGTGCGTGTGTGTGTGTGTGTGTGTGTGTGTGTGTGTGTGTACCTGAGTAGATGTGTGTAGGTCAGAAAGCACTTTGCCCAAGCCAGTCTTCTACCATTTGGGTCCCAGGATCTAACTCAGGTCATTTTTTAGCCTACAGGTATCACCCATGACTAACACTGTATTTTTTTTTTTCTTTTGAGACAGAGTCTCGCTCCAGATTGGCCTGAAACTCACACTACAGAACCAAGGACAACACTGAACTCCTAATCCCCCTGCCTCCACTTCCTAAGTGCTGGGATGACAGGTGTGCACCATCATAGTGTATATGGTTCTGGGGACAGAGCTCAGGGCTTCCTGCCTGCGAGGCAATCGCTCTACCATAGGAGCCCCACACTTGCTCATTTGATTGTTTATTTTTAAATAGTTATTTGCTTATTTATTTGTGTTTGTGTATGGGCCTGTGCATGTGATGGCACATAAGTCAACTTGTGACAGTCCCTTCTCTCCTTCCACCACGTGGGTCCCAGGGATGGAACTCGCGCTGCCAGGCTTGGCCACAAGCCCCTTTACCCACTGAGCCATTTCTCTAACCCCCCGCCCGCTCATTTTCTTACTGTTGTTTTAAAGTGAACCGTCCCCACAGGCCGGTGTGTTTAAACCCTTGTGCCCCTGCGGGAGGTGCCGTCTGACTGGGTTGTGGAACCCCGATCATGCATTCATGGGGTAGGGGAGAAGATGGCTGGGGAGGATGGAGGCTTGAGCTCTGGGCTTCCTGACCCACTGTAGGTAAGTGCCTCCAGCAGACGCTCCTGCCACCACGATCTGGCCACAATCCCTGTCAGGCTTCTCCGCCATGCTGGTAAAGCTGAGAGTCACGATGAACCTCACACTTTACACTGTTTCTGTCCGGCACAGTTTGCTCTGAGATTCAAACATTCCATCCTGCAGAAAGCAGGAAGATAAAGCACTCAGACATAGCTTCAGGAAGTCCCCAAAACTGACCAGGTTCACTAGGCCCCTCCAGACCACAGTGAGCAATCAAAGCTGGGAGGCCCTCTCAGAAGAGCAAAGCCAAGCTGCAAAGAAAATGACTGAGACCAGCTCAGCTGCCCGGAAGAGGGTTAGACCAACTGAGGCACCTGGGAAGGACACTCTCCACCCTGCCGAGCTGCCTGCAGGCTGTGCGGTGTGATCCAGGTTCCCAGCTTTGTGAGCTGTCACCCATGCTGGGGTGGGCTTGGGTGACACAGCTGTCTGTGAGTCATTTCTACCCCTGTAAGTGAACCCTCATATTCCTGTAAGTGACCCCAATAAAACTCCCTGGTTTACCAAGTTGGACTTTGGTGGTGTCCTGCTTTGGTCTGTCATGAGCTCCCTGTCTGGGATGATAAGATGTGTGCGCTGCATCTCCCTGGGAGAAGTTTTGTCACACAACATGGGTGTTTCGTCACAGCAACAAGAACTGTGACTCAGGCCTGGCAAAATGGCTCCGTGGGTAACGAGGGTTGCTGCCAAGCCTGACGATCTGAGTCCAATTCCCTGGACCCACATGGTGAAGAGAGAACCAGCCCCTGTAAGCTGTCCTCTGCCCCAACCATGCCATGGTGCACATTGACACACAATAAGGAAAACGTAGTAAGAAAATTTTTAAAGAAAAAATTAATTAAAAAGCAAAAATAACACACACATGCACAAATAAATGCACTACATCAAGAAAAACCAAACCTGTAACTCAGCAGGAAGAAGAGTCACGGTCCTCAGTGTACAGCCACTGGGAAGGTGTCCCTGCTCAAGTAAGTAACCACACACGCCCACACTCATGCAGGCACCCCTAAGTATACGAGATGAGCCATACACACACACACACACACACACACACACAAAGAAAAAAGCAGAAGAGGGATTTGTTGGAAAGAGGGGGTTCAATGGGTAGGAGAGGTTGTAAAAGAGGGTGCTAAGGATGATTATGATCAAAGTATATTATATAGATAAACATATGAAATTGTGAGAGAATAAATAATTTTGTTTTGTTTTGATTTTTGTTTTTCGAGACAGGGTTTCTCTGTGTAGCTTTGGTGCCTGTCCTGGATCTCGCTCTATAGACCAGGCTGGGATTAAAAGCATGCGCCACCACCACCACCCCGCTAGAATAAATAACTTTTAATGTAGCGACTGTATTCACATTTGAGATTTTAATCTCCCTAAGGTACCAGTAATATTTTTTGAGCAAAAACTGTATCAGCCTGTGTAGAAACTGATAGCCTTGATCAGGCTGTCACAAACTTGGGACCTTTATGAAGGAACAAGGCCCAACTCCAAGAGCATCCACATGGGTACTGCTCCTGTAAGCAAATCTACTCTGGTCACTGTGAACTGAAGACAAGGGTCCAGAAAGGACCCAACCCTAGAAGCCACTGGAATCTCTGTGCAGAAGGCAATCTGAGACTGGAGAGATGGTTCAGTGGGTAAAGAAATGGCAGCTTCACCCTGATAACCTGAGTCTGATCCCTGGAGCCCGGTACTCCTGCAGCAAGAGGAGAGGCAGAGACAGGAAACTGGCTGGGAGCTCTGGAGACGGCTAGTTGAGTACATTACACAGTGTCAGAAACGAGAGACCCTGTTTCAAAACAAGGTGGAAGGCAAAGACTGGCTCCTAAGAGGGTCTGACTCCAGCATGAAACACAGCACACATATGCCCACACTCACACATATACACACTTACCCACTATATAAAATAAGGTGGTGAACCAGCTGAGGACATTCCTACATCAGCCTCTGACTGCCACACTCCTGTGCATGGGAGAGTGCACTCGCTTGCATGTGCAAGTATGCACGTGTGTATACACACACACACACAATAATAATTTTTAAAAGACTAATGTAGAATCAATCAAGCCTCAACAGGTAAAGCTAAGCCAACACTTCACGAATTGGGAGAACAAGGTGGGGGGTAAAGGCTGCTGTAATGGCTAACAGCTTCACAAATGGCCTGTCTTTATAAATACATAATGTCGTTTGTATCTGTTGGCCGCAGGAGACAGTCAAGAGTTCACGTTCACACCCAATTTGCTAAGCAGAGCCCCAAACAGGAAGGTCAGGAGTATTAACAATTAGATAATTATCCTCTGCAGTGGGACAATTGAGGCGTTCCACTCCAATCAGATGGGAGCCGGCTCTGACCACATTCTGGCTCAATCATTTAACTCTGCCTAGGAAGTTCCTGCTGGAACACAATCAGGGACATAATTATTAGCAAGAGGCAGCCAAGTCCTCCTGGTCTGCAGGTGCCTGGTGTCAGAACTGGAAAACTGAAGGGAATCGAAAACAGGGTGCTTAGAACCAGCAGATAGTTAACAGTGAGGAGGTGAGACATCCTGTTCCCTAGTCTAGAAAGTAACCACTTTTGATGCTTTTTTAAAAAGTGAAAAGTAAATTAAATTTAAAAATAAATAAATTTGAAGGAGCTTCAGTTACATAGTGAGTTTAAGGTGAGGCCAGCCTGGACTACATGAGATCTTAGTATAAAGTAAATTAAACTGGGGGCCTGAGATACTTGCCCAGAATGTACAAGGCCCTGGGTCCTACTCACAGCATAGAAAATAAAAGACGAAACATTAAAAGGGTTCCAGTGACCAGCTGGACACAGGACTGAGGAGAGAGAATGGCTGCCAGCCCTGAGCCCATCGCAAGAGCAGCTGCTTCCCCTTGACTTTTCTTCCAGCTTCAATTTCTTGGCCATTAATTGGGAATCATACCAGCCTTGACCTTATGAGGTCAGGTGGTGCTGGCTGAGATCCAGCATGCAGAGAGTCCTGCTTGCATGCACACAAAATGGTGTACCACCCTCCATACACCTAGCAAACAGCAAATCAGTCCACTGTACACACACACACACACACACACACACACACACACACACACACACACACACACACTACACAAGAGAGAGACAGAGACAGAGAGAGACAGAGACAGAGAGACAGAGAGAGGGTATATGCCGCCAGCACGCCCACGATTCTCCAAGGTCTCTGTAGAAGAGAAACTATCTAGGGAATGTGTTTTCAACAAAGCCAGTGCCAGAGCAACACATGTCTCCAGCACAAGCTGTGGCCTTTAAAAGCCTGCAGCCTCCTAGGCTGGCCCCCAGGCATGGGGAAGCCACCTCCTTTGGCTGGCAGGGCCTCCTAGGGCAGAGCCAAGAGCCACAAGCCACACTGAACTCTGGATTCCTGAACTCAGAATAAGTCACCATCTTGGTGAGACTCAAGCCACCAAGGAAACTGGGAACCAAGGAGATCTCCCCGAAACACTGCAGGAGAACAAAAAAAAAAGGAAAAAGGAAAAACTACAGGAAGCTGCTTCTGCAAAAACTGCTTTTGTTGAAAAGCTAGAATTCAAAAGCTATGCATTTCTCCCACCCAACAACTGTCAATCAGCCTGCTCCCCTTCCAAACTCCTGACATTTGAGTCCTCCCTGCTTACGGTACAAACCTCGGCTACAACCCATCGACAGCATTCATCCTTTGGGTGGCACTAGGGATGGAGCCATCCCCTGGTCCCTCACTGGAGGATTCTAGGCAAGAGCGCTACCCGAGTCACACCCACAGCCCCTGTGTCAACAAGAGCTGGGGCTCCGTTGCATAAGGTCCTGGGTTCGATCCCCAGTGCTACATAAACCCAGCATGACAGAACATATCTGTTGTCCCAACACTGAGGAGGTGGAGGGCAAAGAAATCTTCTCTGCGGAATAGACTGAGTTCAGGGCCATCCTGGGCTACACATGACCCTATCTCAACAAATAAACAAGCCAACACAAATAACCTAAAATTTGGGACCTAATTAAATGAATTAAAGTCTCTGTCTGCTCATCAGAAAGCTTTTGGTCATAATCAACAATTAATTACGTATTTGAAATAGCTAATAGTGGGCCGGAGTGATTCATCAGTGGTTAAGAGTGTTTACTGCTCTTCCAGGACTGGGGTCCAGTTCCCAGCACCAGTTCCAGTCAGCTCTGTCACCTATAACTCCAGACCCAGGAGATCCATCGCCTTCTTCTAATCTCCACAGGCAACACACACACACACACACACACACACACACACACACACACACACACACTTAAAAATAAAGATAAATCTTTTTAAGAATTTTTTTAGTAAAAGGGGGCTTGGCCGTACACACCAGCAATCCCTACTGGGGAAGGTGAGGTAAGAAGACTGTTAGTTCAAGGCCAGACTGGACTACACATCAAAACCCTGTCTCAAAGCAAAACAAAAAAGCTAGTCGAAGTTAGGGGTGAAGTCAGGGAGAGGGCTTGCCCAGCATGCTCGAGGCCATGGGTCTGATCCCCAGCACTGCACGCCAACCCACCCAAAACCAAAAGCAAAGCCAGAAAGAGAGCTGGAGACGTGACTCAGTCAAGTGCTGCCTCGCCAGCATGTGGACCTGATCCTCACCCCTGTGGACAGCTGATCGTGACCCTGTGAACTTGTAGTGCTAAGGAACACAACACAACAAGCCATTCCCAGAGCTCACTCCAAGTTCAGTGAGAGACCCTGCCCCAAAAAATAGGGTTGAGGGCCTTGGAGATGGCTCAGTGAATCAAGTCGCCAAACCTCTCCACCTGGGTTGATGATCCCCAAGACCCACAGTATGGGAGACAAGAATTGATTACCCCAACTTGTTCTCTGATCACTGCGTGTAAAACGACACACAAAAGAAAAAAAAATAGATAGATAAATTTTAAAAGGGTAGAGAATGATTAAGGAAGGCACCCTGTCATCCACACACATATGCACACAGATGCATGTACATCTGCATGTCACATGAACACAAAACACACATACAACGCACAGGAGATATAGGATATATCTCCTATATATATAGGATGTATATATATATATAGGAGATATAGGAAAAACTTTCAACATTTTAGCTGAACATTTAAAAAAGAAAAGCTTTCAGTTGTGTGAAGAAATAGGAAAGAAAATACGAAAGAGAAGAGAAGGTTTTCTTTGTTCTCGGACTTGATTTTACATAAGACATTTTTGGAAGGAGAATCTTGGGGCAGACTCAACCCCAGCAAGCAAACCCTGGAAGCATGTGAATAGGCTGAGGCTTGAGCCTGGAAAGACCAATTATATCCATCACGGTCTCCCTCCCACGTGAAGGAGGTTTCCCCATCTCTCAGCACCAACAAACACATGGAACAGTAGCGAAGAATAAAGCCACGATTTCCTGCCAAAGCACTACATTCCACATCCACACTGGAGACGTCCACTACCAGGTCAGAGACGGCTGGGCTTTGAGTGGAAGCAGCAAAGGAAGAAGACGAGCCAAGAGGCTTCTCTCAGCCCTGCAAGAAAAGCCACACATAAGGGAAAGAAAACAGGAGCGAGAAGCCCACATCCACCCCCTCTCCCTGTCTCGCTCTCTCTCTCCCTCAGATTTGCAGAAGACACACTGTAGCAAAACATCTTTGAGACCTGGCGTTTTAGTTACCTTTCCTGTTGCTGTGATAAAATACATTAACAAAAGCAATTTAAGAGAGAAAGCGTTTGTTTTGGCTCACAGTTTGAGGGCACAACACAGAGTGGAAGTCATGGTGGCAGGAGTTGAGGCAGCAGGTCACGTCACATCGGATTGAGGAAGCAGCAAAGAGATGAATGCTTTGCCGACTTTCTCGTTTTATAAGGGTCAGGATCCCAGCCCAGGGAATGGGGACACCTACAGTGGGCAGGTCTTCCCACCTCAATTAATCTGACTCTAGATTTCATCAAGTTGACAAGTGAGATGAACTCTCACAATGTAGACAGTCAGGACAGACATTTGTAAATCTGTGTACACAGAAGCTTTTAAAGATGGAAAGAGGCAAATGTTTATCAACAAATCAATACACCAACCGAAATGGAATATCCATACACTGGAATACTATTCACCTTTGAAAAGGAACAAAATTCTAGCTCATGCTAATAGATGGATTGCCTTGAAATCAAAGTGCTAATAAACTAAGCCAAACACAAAAAGATTCCACTCTTAGGAGATCCCTAAAATGGCAGATCCATAAAGATAGAAGAAAAGTGGTAGATGCCAGGAGCTATGAGGGTTCAGGGGACGTATTGAGAAATGGGGCTTCAGCTTGGGAGATGAGAACTTTCTGGAAATGGATGTCAATAATTGCACAACCATGTGAATGTGTTTCATGTTGCTTAACTATGCTCTAAAAAAAAATAGCTAAGATGGTAAATTTTAGTTTATGTGTATTTTGTCACACACTCCAGAATAGATAAATAAAGCCAGGCCTGGTGATAGAGTCGTGTAATCCCAGCTCTAGGGAGGTTGTGATAAAAGGACCACACTCAGGGCCTGCCTGGGCAACTTCATGAGACCCTGTGTCAAAATGTCAATGAGATGGGGAGATGGTTCATCAGGTAGAAGCACTTGCCACACATCTGATGGCCTGAGTTCAAATCCCCAGAACTTGTGTAAAAGTCAGATGTTGAAGTCCCAGTATTGCTAAAGTGAACTGGAAGGCAGAGACAGGAAAACCACCTGAAATCTCACACCTGCTAGCCTGGTGTACAAAACAGAAAGGAACAGCAAAAGGAGGCTGTGCCTGAAAACAAGGTGGGTGGTGAAAACCAGCTCCCAAAAGTTGTCTTTCAATCTCCATATGCTCCATATGTACACCATAGTACATTCATGCTGATACACACACACACACACACACACACACACACACACACACACACACACACACACACATACACAGCAACAACAACAACCATGGCAGTCCAGCTAAGGTTGTATCTCACGGCACAGCACTTGCCTGGCAACCTCAAGACCTTAGGTTCATTCACCAAGTTGGACTTTGGTGACATCACTACTTTAGAGTGTCATCAGTGACCAATGTAGGGGAACAGACATTTGTTCACATCTTCTCAGGAAATGTTAGCACAGCACCAGAGCACACACACGCGCTCCACATTCTACCACAACCATGATAGGCCTTTCTTTTTATTTATTCATTAATTTTTGTGTGTTCAGGTGTTCTGCCTGCATGCATGTCTGTGCCTGGTGCCCTCAGAGACTAGAAGAGGATGTCAGATCCTCTGAGGCTGGAGTTTTAGATGGGTGTGAGCCACCATGTGGTTGCTGAGAATCAAACCTGGGTCCTCTGAAAGAGCAGCAAGTACTCGTAATCACTAAGTCATGTCTCCAGCCCCAATATCCACTTCCATATTCTCCCACCTTGTGATGGGTAGCATTAATTGTCAACTTGATATTATCCAGAATAATCATCTGGGAGATGGGCCTCTGGATAAGCCTATAGGGGATTCTCTTAATGATTTTAGTTGATGTGGAGAGGCCTACTTTATTGTGGATGGGGCCATTCCCTGGGTCCTAGACTGTATAAAGCAGAGAAAAGGAACTTGGGCACTAGCATGCACCCACTGCTCTCTGCTTCCTGCTCATGGATGTGGTGTGAACACCTGCTCCGAGTCCCTGCTGCGATGGTGCCCTTGAGCCCTTCTCCCTTCTGTTGCACAGCAACAGCAACAGAAACTCAGACACACCTCCATCTCAGAAAAAAAAGTTAAGCAGACAGGAGTCCTGGTGGGTGCACTTCACCAAGTTGATGAGACCACTCCCACAACATGAGTCAAAGGTGCGCCTTGAGGTTACTGAGGGAGGAGCACATTGATGTAAATGTTGCCCACTTGGGAATCACGTGGTGAGTGCATCCCATATTGCATGGCTAGTTCAGGAGCTCTGGCTTTGGTCTAGCGGGTCATGTGTCTTGGCTCTCCTCTCTCCCAAGCATGGCAGGCCATGGCCCTATTGAACATTCAGAAGCTGCGATTATCTGCACAAGACTTGCATATCATTGACCTCAATGACATCCTGTCACGAAGAAGCAGGGGTTCACGAGGCCTTGTATCTCCCTGAAAATCTGTCATAGGCAGTTAATGGTTACTAGGGAGAGGGCCTCATGATGTTCTGCCTCTCCCTGAAGATGAACAGCTAACAGTTGCTAAGGGTAAGGACTCAGGAGAACTCCTCTCCCTACAGCTCTGTTATAGGCAGTTAATGGTTACTCAGGAGGCTCACGAGGCCCCACCTCTCCTTGAAGATAGACAGCTAACAGTTTTTAAAGGGAGGGGCTTGTGAGTCCCTACCCCTTTGAGGATTGATAAGCAGTTAAAGGTTGCTGTGTGAAGGAGGGGACTCACAGGTCCTACCCTTCCCAGAGGATTGCTAGGCAATTAATAATTACTAGGAGGAAGTTTCACAAGGCCCCACCCCCCTCTGAGGATTGATGGACAGCTGGAGTTGCTAGGAGACAGAAAGAGACAGTTTCTTCAGTGGTAAGGCAACTGGTAGGTTGCCCACACTCCTGTAAACAATCTCAATGGTTCTCACTGGGTCCAGGCACCAAAGCAGAAGGACTATTTGAAAAGAAGAAGGTGAACAGCAGGAGAGAGAGGAAGACAAAGAGACAGCTGGGAAGGCTGTGAGCAACATGCATTATATACATGTATGGGAATGTCCTAGGAAAACCATTATGCATCATTAATATACACTAATAACAAGAGGACTTTCAAAATGAAGAGCATTCCTGCCTCACCTAGGCAGCAGTGACTCAGGCATGCCCTTTGCCAAGGCTCTCGGAACCGTGAATGATAAGGTTCATTTCTTGTTTGCACAATTATCTCCGGAAGGTTAAAGAAAGATCACTGGGAGACAATCTGCAAAGTCAACAAAGATAAACAGCCAAGTTTGCATCATGGCGTTTTGTTTTGTTTTTCAGGCCAATGACAAATTAGTCATGCCTCCAAGCAGCCATTCATGCAGGAATTAAAAGTGCAGTTAACATCACATGTAAGTAGAGGGTCCAAACAGATCAAGCAACACAGACAGATTGCCGCCAAAGCCTCAGGTGACAGCCTCATTTTCCTCTCAAGTCTCTTAGGATTCCAGCTTATCGTATACATAGGTCTACAGAGCCCACTAGGAAACACTGACTCAAAGTGAAGCTGTAACACCTAGGGATGTGGCTCACTTGGACACAGTGCTTGCCTGGCACACACAGGGCCCTAGATTCTATCACCACATAAAATCGGGCAGGGTGGCACATGCCTGTCACCCCAGCACTCAGGAGGTGGAGGCAAAAAAATCAAGAGTCCAAAGTAAGCCTCAGCTAGTCAAGTTTGAGGCCAGCCTAAGCTACACAAGACCCTGTCTTAAAAAAAAAAAAAAAAAAAAAAAAACTAGATGCTGAAGAGTGGATAAAGAAAATGTGGTACATATACACAATGGAGTACTACTCAGAAGTAAAAAACAATGGCATCATGAAATTTGCCGGCAAATGGATGAAACTAGAAAATATCACCCTGAGTGAGGTAACCCAGACTCAGAAGGACAAACATGGTATGTACACACTCATAAGTGGATTCTAGATATAAAGCAAAGGATAACCAGACTACAACCCACAGCTCCAGAGAAGCTAACTAACAAGGAGGACCCTAAGAGGTATGCATGGGTCACCCTGGGAAGGGGAAATAGATGAGATCTCCATGAGTAAACTGGGGATGAGGGGTGGGCAATGGAGAGTAAGGGATAGGGGGTGAGAACATAAGGGAATGGAGTGGTCGAGCTGGAACAGGGATGGAGTGGGAGAGCAATGAAAGAGATACCATGATAGAGGGAGACATCATGGGAATAGGGAGAAACTGGGTGATAGGGAAGTTCCCAGGAATCCCCAAGGATGACCCCAGCTTAGACTACTAGCAATAGCAGAAAGGGTGCCTGAACTGGCCTACCCTGGTAATCAGATCAGTGAACACCCTAACTGTCATCACAGAGCCTCCATCCAGTAGCTGATGGAAGCAGATGAAGAGATCCACAGCCAAGCATCAGGCTGAACTCCAGGAGTCCAGTCAAAAAGAGAGGAGGGATTCTCTGAGCAAGGGAGGTTAAGATCATGATGGGGAAATGTACAGAGACAACCAAACCAAACTAGTGGGAACTTATGAACTATGGACCAACAGCTGTGGAGCCTCCATGGGACTGGACTAGGCCCTCTGCAGAGGTGAGACAGTTATGTAGCTTGACCTGCTTAAGGGGCCCCATGGCAGTGGGATCAGGATCCATCCCTGGTGAATGAGTGGGCTTTTTGGAGACCAGTGCCTATGGTGGGACACCTTGCACAGCCTTGATGCAGGGGGAGGGGCTTGGACCTGCCTCAATTGAATGTACCAGGCTCTGCTGACTCCCTATGGGAGGCCTTGCCTTAGAGGAGGTGGGTTGGGGAGAAGGTTGGGGGCCGGGAGGAGAAGGGGACCTGTGGTTGGTATGTAAAATGAATAGAAAATTTCTCAGTAACAAAAAAAGAAAAAGAAAAGGTATGGGTCTGGGGAGGGTGGGTAAAATTTTTATTTATTATTATTGTTGTTGCTGTTACTGTTTGAATAATACTGAATCCAGGGACTTGGGCATGCTAAGCAAATACTTCACCACTGTGCCAAGTCACCCAGGTTTGTCTTAAATTCACTCTGTAGACAAAGAAGGTCTACAAAATGCGACCCTCCTGCCTCAGCCTCCTGTGGCAGCATTCCTGCTGGGCTACACCTGGCCTGGCTCCAGAGAGTAGCACATAGCCCTAATCCATCTTTTGATTAGCAGACACCTTTGTTTCCCTTGTTGCCCTCTGTGTGAATCTTGTCTCCCAAGGTTATAAAGGCCTACGCAAAACCTGGTTCAGGAAACCCGGAAAACTGTGGTACCTGATGAATCGAGGAATTTGCACTTGGCATTGTATACTGGGGAGCTTCTTTCAGGTTATTTTGAGCATATAGAAATCAACTGGCTAAAGTGTAAATATAGAGAAAAATAAAAATGCCCTGGGCAAAGGGAAAGTGCTTCAGTTCTTAGAGGCTGGGTCCCCCATTCATTCTTAAGGGGCCTCTGAGTCTTCATTCAATGGACATTTGTGAACACACACCCATGCTGCGACAGCCTCCCAACTATCTAGAAAGACACACCCTCAGCTAGTGATATCATAATTTCACCTATAATTCTAAAATAAAAGACAAGCTATAAAACAAAGAATATAAATTTGTAAAGACATAATCAATGGTGTGGGTTGGGGGACTGCGGCAGTACAGTGTATGGGGAAGGGTTATGTGGGGGGGACGGGTATGCATACATGTATGCAGCCATGTACACCCATGCAAAGCATTTGGACCAAAAGAAGATATCGGGTGGTCTGCTCTATCACTCTCCACTTTATTCCCATAAGAGAGTCTCTCATTGAACCCAGAGCTAAGCTGGCAGCCATCGAGCTCTGGTCACCCTCCTGCTTCCATCCCCCATAGAGATGGAGTTAGAGGTGCACATGGCCACATCTGGCTTTTTATGTGGGTGCCGGGGAGCTGAACTCTGGCCCTCAAGCTTGCCAGCAAGTGCTCTTAGCAACCGAACCACCTCCCCAGCCACTGTTTTTAGGACTTTTTTTTTTTTTTTTTTTTTTTTGGTTTTTCAAGACAAGGTTTCTCTGTGTAGCTTTGCGCCTTTCCTGGAACTCACTTGGTAGTCCAGGCTGGCCTCGAACTCACAGAGATCCACCTGCCTCTGCCTCCCGAGTGCTGGGATTAAAGGCGTGAGCCACTACTGCCCAGCAGGACTTTTTTTTTAAGTGGTAGAGTTGGTCAATCATGCTACATGCATAGGCTTTACTGGTGAGGCACACCTCCAGCCTCCATTTTTTTTTTTCAATTAGGAAAAACAGCCAGTAAGAAACCCTAAAATGTAACTCTTAGTGATTTCACTACTCTCCCTGTTTGACAAGAAGCAAGTGAAGGGAAGAGGGGGTTCATTTGGGCTCACAACTTAAGGGGATGTAGCCCACTGTGCAGGGGCAGGCACAGCAGCTCGCAACTGCAGAGGGACGAGTGTGTGCAGCTAGGAACAGGAAACAGAGAGGACAGGAAGTAGGGCCACGCTATAAAACCTCAAGACCCATCTCCAACAACCCACTTCCTCCATCCTTCCCAAACTGAGACCCCAGTGAAGACCACATGTTCAAACCCGTGAGTCTATCAGGGATGCTGCATCTTCAAACCACATTAGTGATCAACGCAATTTGATAATAGTTTGAGGCAGGCATTGGGATCCTCTGGAGACAGAACTGGCAGGGTGGCTTGAGCCGAAGAGTTCAAGACCCGCAAAAGAACCACTCACACAGCTTTCCAGTTTCATTTCTGCTGCTAGGACTGAACGCCTTGACAACAGCAACTCAGGGAAGCAGGGATTTATTTGGCTACTGGTTCCTGGTTACAGTCCACCCACGGCTGGAGAAATCAACACAGCAGGAATCTGAAGCAGCTGGTGACATCCTCGGTGCAGAACAGAGACAAATGCACACATGCTATGCTCACTACCTTCGCCATTCTTCTCCAGTCAGGACCCAAGCTCAGGGAATCATACTACTATCCACAGAGGCATCAACTAACGCAATTAGGATAAACCCCCACGGGCCAACCCAAAGGAGACAGTCCCTCAGTGAGACTCTCCTTGTAGACTGTGTCAAGTTGACAATGAAAACCAACCGTCACAGACACCGCACCCAAAGATAAATACATAGGTAAGTAAGTGCATAAATATGAAACTGTTCTAAACCTCTGGTTCTCCATTCTCCAACCAAAAGCTGTAGTATAAAGCTGTACAACTAAAAAGGTTTGCATGCCTTGACTCGTAGATGGTTTCTGAAATTTAAAATATGGCCTAGAAAATCAAAGGAGGGTTAGCTCAGTGACTAAAGGATGTGCCACCAAATTGTGAGGACCTGAGTTCACCCCAGAAATCATGGTTCTTTAGGGGGTGGGAGGAGAAAACAACAATGGTGACATGTGACACCAACAAAGTCAGGCATAGTGGCATGTGCCTGTGATCTCAGCACCTGGAGACAAAAGCAAGACGGCCCTGGAGCTTGACGACCAGCCATCCTCGTTTAATTAGTGTGCTCCAAGTTCAGTGAGAAACTCTGTCTCAAAAAGCAAGGTGGAGGACTGGAGAGATGGCTCAGAGGTTAAGAGCACTGGCTGCTCTTCCAGAGGACCCAGGTTCAATTCTCAGAACCCATATGGCAGCTCACACCTGTCTGTAACTCCAGTTCCAGGGGATTCAATGCCCTCTTCTGGCCTCTGTGAGCACCAGGCACACGCATGGTGCACTGATTGATGTATATACCTACAAAATACTCATTAACATAAAATAAATTTTAAAAATAAAATGAGATAGAGGTACCTGAGGAAAAACAACACCTAAGATTATCCTCTTGTCTCTATATGCATGCACACACATGAGAGAGAGACAGACAGACAGACAGACAGAGACACCGAGAGACTCCTGCTAAACATGGTGGCACACATCTGTAATCTCAGGTACTCCAGAAGCTGAGGCTAGAAGATCCCTTGAGCCCAAGAATTCAAGACCACTGAGCCACACACAGTGAGATGCCAAGTCAATTGATCAATCAATCAATCAATATTTAAAAATAAAGTTGCAGCAAGATGGCTCAGCAAGTAAAGATGCTTATAACCAAGCCTGAGATGAGAGTTCAACCCCTAAGACCCACATGACAGGAGAGAACTGACTGACTCATACAAATGGTCTCCTGACATACACACACACACACACACACACACACACACACACACACACACACACAAGTAATTGCAAATATATATAAATAAATGTAGCCATACATTGTGACACACACCTGTGATCCTAGGGCAGAATTAGGAGGTAAAGGCTGGATGATCAGGCATTCAAAGCCAGGCTCAACTATGCAGTGAGTTCAAGGCCATCCAGGCCACGTGAGACTCTAACACATAATTAAACATAAAAATACAAAGCCAGATCTGCCAAGCACAGCTGCTTCATATCTGTCTCTGGCTTTCAGAAAAAAATAAAGTTGAGGAAAGAGGAGAGAGCCTCTGGGCCGATGTCAGCAATATTGCAAAACCCATTTCCTGCCTCTCAACACTAGTCTTTGTCAAAAACAATAAAAAGAACAGAAGGAACACAGCCTCCAGATGGCAGATTCAGACTCCCTTATTAGATTTCAAACAAAAACTACTACAGCCATACTTCTAAAGTGACACAGACCCGTTAAATACAAAGATGAGTCACAGCACCCTTCTAAAGAAAAGTCTGTGTGACATCACCCTAAGTCATACTGGCTTTTCAGCAAGCTCACGCTGGAGGCCAGAAATAGACTAGAAGGCCACAGGGCAGGTGGACTGACAGGTCACACTCAGCCTTGGGCGAGAGCTTGGAAACCCAGACCATAAAACCACAAACACAAGAAGAGAGAAAGAGAAAGTGGTTTTGTAAACACATGCCCTGGCAGCCCCACAAAGCCAGGCGTCTGGGCGGAGAACTCTTACTCCATTTACTGGAGGAAATTAGTGTTTCCCCCTTGGACAGCCACATACTCCAAATGTGAATTCAGAATTCACCTACTGCTCCTACTCCTGTGGAATATATCCACTGAAGTCAACTGAACAGTCAGTCACCAAAAAGCCACACGCAATTCTTCAACACAGAACCTCTAGCTCATAATTGAGACCATCAACCAAAAAAACCTTTACAAGAGCACAGGGTGTGTGTGGGGAGGGGTGCACTCTGAGGATGTAGCTCGGGTGGAAGGGCACCTGCCTAGCATGTATAAGGACCCGGATTCCATCCCTGGCATAATATAAAATTGGGCTGGTGGTTCATATTATCATCTCAGTACTCAGGAGGTAGAAGCAGGAAGATCAGAAGTTCAAGGTCATCCTCAGTTACACCTAGTACTGGGCCAGCCTGGGCTACATGGAGAAAGTCTGTCTGAAAAATCCAAAGGCTGGGGATAAACTTTAGTGGTAGAGCACTGGCCTGGCAGGCAGGGGACCCTGGTTCCATCCTAGCACAACGTAACTCTGGGTGTATGGTGCACACCTGTCATCCCTGCACCGGGGAGGTGGAAGATCAGGAGTTCAAAGCCAGTCGAAATACCTAGGAAATACCACTTGGGCTACCTGAGACTCTATCTACAATAAAAATATGAAACCTTTATAAAGCCCATCAAAAAGAAACTTTGATAACCCACCGCACTAAGCGAGGATTAGCTTTAATCAACAAATTGATACAACCTGGAGTCACCTGGGAAGAGAGTCTCAATGAGAGATTGTCTACATTAGATTGGCGAGTGTGTGTGTGTGTGTGTGTGTGTCTGTGTCTGTGTGTGTGTGTCTGTGCCTGTGTGTATGTGAGTGTATGTGTGTATGTGTCTGTGTGTGTGTATGGGAGTGTGTGTGTGTGTGTCTGTGTGTATGTGTCTGTGTCTGTGTGTGTGTCTGTCTGTGTGTCTGTCTGTGTGTCTGTGCCTATGTGTGTGTCTGTGTCTGTGTGTGTCTGTGTGTGTCTGTGTGTGTGTATGTCTGTGTGTCTGTGCCTGTGTGTCTGTGTGTGTGTCTGTGTGTGTGTGTGTCTGTGTCTGTGTGTGTCTGTGTGTGTGTATGTCTGTGTGTCTGTGCCTGTGTGTCTGTGTGTGTGTCTGTGTGTGTGTGTCTGTGTCTGTGTGTGTCTGTGTGTCTGTGTCTGTGTGTGTGTGTCTGTGTCTGTGCCTGTGTCTGTGTGTGTGTGTGTGTCTGTGTGTGTCTGTGTGTATGTGTCTGTGTGTCTGTCTGTGTGTCTGTGCCTATGTGTGTATCTGTGTCTGTGTGTGTGTGTCTGTGTGTGTCTGTGTGTGTGTGTATGTCTGTGTGTCTGTGCCTGTGTGTCTGTGTGTGTGTGTCTGTGTGTGTGTGTGTCTGTGTCTGTGTGTGTCTGTGTCTGTGTGTGTCTATGTCTGTGTGTGTCTGTGTGTGTCTGTGTGTGTCTGTGTCTGTGTGTCTGTGTGTCTGTGTGTCTGTGTGTGTTGAGGGGGGACTATCTTAATCAAGTTCATTGATACGGCAGCATCATTCCCCCTAAGCAGGGCCCTGAACTGGGCAGCGTTAGAGAAATGGCTCAGACTAAGCAGGCAGGCACTTCTCTGCTCTTCACCACGATGTGACAATCAGTTGTTTGACTTCCCCACAACAGCGGACGGTCACCTGGGGCGTAGCTGAGGCGAGCCCCTCTCTCCCTACTTGCTGTTATCACCCTATTTTATCACAGGGACAAAAACGAGACTGAGAAACAGTGGAAGCTCACTTTTTTTTCAGCCCTCAAAGTCAGTGACTCAAACCCACTCAACTAGAGAAGGCGCAGTCAAAACAAGGACCTGCTCACCCCACCCAGCTCCCCAGTGTCCACATCCTCAAGTCAGCTCACTTTTCGTGAACCTATTCCACCTGCTGGAAAATAACCTCTGAAATAAGGACTACATGAGGGGAACTATGAAAACAATACAAGATCATTTATGTAGCATAATTGAAAGAGCTGCCTTCATGGCAATGGGGAACAAAAATAATATGTTAGATATCACCAGGGACTCTTGAGACAACATTGAAAATAAGAAGGTATATATCCAGGACTGATGACAGCAGTAAACCAAAAAGAGTGAACTTGTGGCCTTAAAAGCTTTAATTGCATTAAAAGAGTGAAATTAGGCCTGGAGGTATTGCTCAATGGTTAAAGTCCTTGACTAGTGAGGAGCTGGGGGCATGTATCAGTGGTAGAGCCCCTGCCTAGAATCCCCCAGTGAGGGGCTGGGGGTGTGGCTCAGTGGTAGAGCCCCTGCCTACAATCTCCCAGTGAGGGCCTGGGGGTGTGGCTCAGTGGTAGAGCACCTGCCTAGAATCCCCCAGTGAGGGGCTAGGAGTGTGGCTCAGGGGTAGAGCCTCAAAGGCAAGGTCCTTGGTTAAATGAAATAAGATTTTTTTTTATTTGTTCATTTCACAATTTGGAATCTATTCCAAAAAATATTTAGATATGTACGCCTTCTAAAAATGTCACACTAAAGGGGATTTTAAAAGAACAAAACTAAAAGCATAGGTTAGAATAATCACAAAGTGAAAAGAATTATGTTCGCAGCAGTAACTACTGGATTATTATAAAAACAGAACTGATGAATATATCCAAGATCTTCAAGACTCTCAGCTCTCAGCTGGATTTAAGGAGACTACAGAAACACAGCTATGGTAAACTGAGTAACATACTCTCAGTTTAGTAAACTCACTAATTCTAAGAAACTAAGAATCACAGAAGTTGACCAAAAGATCTAGCCATGGGTTTAAAAACACAACAACAGCAAAAATATTTTAGCCTAAACTCACCAAACACCCTGTATGGAAAAAAAAATTAAGTTACTCAAAAATTCCTTCCCACAAAGATTTTAAAACCATAATATTTCCCAAGAAATAACTCTGTTGTTCAAGGAGAAATTAATTCTGATGCTAAAATTCTTTAAGAATCTTTAAAATGGAACTTGCCGAATTCACTTTCTGTGACTAGAAGATCAGATAACAAAACTTAAAGAAGAGATTGCAAAATGAAACAAACCAAAGACACAGCCCAATTTCACTCATGAACAGAGATGGCAAAAACCCAAGACACAGAACAAAGCCAGCCTTGCCAGTCAAAGCCAACACTATGCCAAGAAAACAGTTCAACAAGCAAGTGGCACCCACAGGAAAGCAAGGACGCCTTTACATTAGAAAACCCCCTAAACATGGCTGTCAGGTGGCAGACACCATTGCTAAAGAGTCGATGAGTCTTGAAGCCCTAAATTCTGACTGCACCCAGCCTGGAGCTTGCCAAGTAGGCTAGGCTGGCCTGCCAGAAAGCCCCAGTGATCCCACTGTCCCTGCCTCCCCAGAGCTCAGACTGCAAGCATGTACCACCACGCCCAGCTTTTGTCCACATGGCCTGATGGTTAGCATTGGTTGTCAACTTGACACAATCTAGAATTACTTAGGAAGAGTCTCTGTGGCAGACTGTCTAGATGAAGCTGGCCTGTAAGCATGTGTGCAGATTTCCTGATTATACATTAAATGAGAAGACTCTACAACTGTGGGGGGCATCATCCCCTAGGCCCAGATCCTCGTCTGTAGGACACTGGAGAGAGCAAGCTGAGCACAAGCGTGAACACACTAATTCATTGTTCTCCGCTCTTGACTGCGGATGTGATGTGACTGAGCTCCTGCTGCCATGACTTCTCAGTGCCGGATGTAACCTGAACTTTGAGCCAAATAAAGCCCTTCTCCCTTAAACTGCTTTCTCCAGTTATTTTATCACAGCAATGGGAAGAAAACTAAGACACCTGGGCTCTGGGGATCAAATTTCAGCCCTCTTCACTGACTGAGCTATACTCACAGGCCCCTGGAAGATTTCTGTGAATAGCTATCAGAAGTTAGCTCAGCCTAGAAGTAAACTCAGGCTGAGGACTTTCTCCGTGAGCCCTTCACCACCTGCATCCCATGTCCTGTCCACCACACCCATTCTGCTCTGCTGAGGCTGTTCCTCAGAGGAAGAAGCCAAGAAGGAACTAAAACATTCCTGGTTCTTGGTCACCCATAGATGGACACGCTCAGCCCTGGCCAGTTCCTGCCCCTTCCTGGTTCCTCCTCTCACTAGAAGAGTCTCTTTGTTGAGCTCCACTTTCTCCAGCCACTCCTTCCTCTGTTCTGGGACTGTCACACAGACACAGAATAAACAGTGTGCTGCACATTAGGGGTACGTGTTATTTACTTTACTCATGGGATGGGAGAGAAATCCTGGCAAAAGCAACTCAGAGGAGGAAGGGCTTACTCTGGCTCACACTTGCAGGGAGCGGCCCATCACCACGGGGAAGTCATGCTGCAGGACAGTGAGGTGGCTGATGGATGCTAATACCCAGCTTGCTTTCTCCTTGTTACACAGTCCAGGACCCAAAGACAAGGAATGATCCTCTCTCAGTGAGGTTAATGTAATCTAGAAACGTCACCAAGAACACACCAGAGATCTGTCTCCTAGGTGAGTCTACATCCTGTCAGGTTGACCACATTAATCATCACAAGGGGGGAATTCAAACTGAAAAGAATGAAAAATGTAAATATTTTACTTCACCTAAAGAGGAGCTATCAGGACTGGGGAGACGAATCAGTGGGTAAGGCATCTGTGAGGACCTGAGTTCAATCCCCAGAACACACACAGAAGACTGGTGTGGTGGCTTGTGGCCTGTAACCCAGATGCTGGGTCGGGTAAAACCAAGGCTGGGGATACAGCTCAGTGATAGGACATTTGCCTAGCATACACAAGACCCTGGTTTGAACTTCAGCCCTACAAAAGCTACTCACTTATGACCTAAAGGTAAGGAATGACACAGAGAAGACCTGGAACACAGATGTTTGCAGAAGCCCTATTTCAAATAACTAAAAGGGGAAACATCACAAATGTTGGTCAAGTGGTAAAATTGATAGGACCCATATATGATGAAATATTACTCAGCCATAAAAAAAATCAAGACTTAATGAAATTACTATGTGAATGAATTCTGAGAACACTGTACTCAGGAAAACGAAAGAAAGAACATACAATAAGCTACATATTATCTGATTCTGTGATAAGAAAGGTCCAGAACAGGTGGGTCTACACAGCTTGAAAGCTCACTGCTTGTTGCCAGGAGCAGAGGGAATCAGGACTGGGGAGTGAGTAACAACGGACATAGAATTTCTTTGGGGGCTGATAAGAATGTTCCGGAACCAGAGCATGAGAATAGTGACCTTACATTATCAATGTACTTAGTAAATACATTTTACCACAATCAGTGTTTTAGCCAGGAATGCTGGACTCCCAACACTTGGAAGACTGAGGCAGGAGTATTGACAAGAGCTTGAAGACAGTTGAGACCCTATCTCAAAAGAAAGAAAGAAAGAGAAAGAAATCAAGCATCCACGTCCCCTCCACTCAGTGAACGTCCTGGCAGACACGGGAGGGACAGACATGGAGAGGCAAGGCACACCTCCCTGGGGCACGCGAGGTGTCCAGTGACAGAGAACAGATTTCAGCTCCCACAAAGGAGCTAGTGACAGGATGGGAAATAACTGGTCAATGAACTTCATCAAGCCAAAGAAAAACCAGTTCGACCAGTTACCAAGTCACCAGGCAAGTCAGCCAGAACCAGCTCTTCCTAAGTGTGCCTCGACCTCTAGCCAGTGTCTTCCATAAGTGATTGGGACAATATCCTCTCAAAAGAAAAACAGAAAACAGCAGCTCAGCTTCCACTGACATCCCTAAGAATCTTCCAGAAAACTGTGCCCTTGTCAGGTCTGTAAATCTGCATATTCTCCATTAACGATCTGAACACTAGGGACAGAGGAAATGGTTCAGTGGGTAAAGCGCTTGCCTGCAAGCATGACGTCCTGAGTTCAGATCCCCAGAACCCATGTAAAAAGCAGGATTGGAGGCATGTACCTGTAATCCCAGCCGTGGACGCTAGAGGCAGGAGGGTGTCTGGGGCTTGCTGGCCAGCTAGAAGAACTAACTTGGTGAGCTCCAGGTTCAGTAAGAGAGCCTGTCTCAAAAAGTAACACGGGTGGGCCAGCAAGACGGCTCAGTGGGTACAGGCATTGACCATCAAGCCCACCTAACCACCTGGATTCCTTTCCTGGGGACCCACACGGTGGAAGGAGAGACCCAACTTCCCCAAGTTGTCTTCTGACCTCCACAAGCACACTGTGGCACACATGTGCTCCCACACATACATTCTCTGTTTCTGTCTCTATTTTGTCTCTCACCACACACACTCCCACTCCCACATTCTCTCTCTCTGTCTCTCTGTCTCTCTGTCTCTCTGTCTCTCTGTCTCTCTCTCTCACACACACACACACACACACACACACACACACACACACACACAGATAGATAGACAGATACATACATACATACAGTGGGGGGATAAAATTTATAAGTTAGGCACAGTTCAGGATTAACAACTAATAGCAAAACGCAACAATGTGACGCAGCGAACATTATGTAACTGTGTTCTGTCTCTCTCCCTTCCTTCCTCCTTTCCCCATCTCTCCCAAAATACTTCTTAAGCTTTCAGCTCTTAAACCAGTTGTTCTCAACCTGCGGGTCGTGACCCCTGTGAGGTCACATTTCAGACATTTACATTGTGATTCAGAACAGTAGTAAAATTACAGTGATGGAGTAGCAACAGAGTAATTTTATGGTTGGGGATCACCACAACATGAGGAACTGTATCAAAGGGCCACAGCGTTAGGATGGGTGAGAACCTCCGACTTAAACCCTTTGCAGCTTCTCTTTGGCGTATGAGGATCATCAGCATGCCTGTTTAAGCCTTGGAACTGACGCTAGGTAAAGTGAGTGTCACTTAAAAATGAGCACTGGGATACAGCAGCAGCCCACGTAGCCAAGATGGCTACCAGCTACCAGGAGCATAGCATAAACCTTATGGAAATGCTGGGCAAAGTCACAAGCGCATGACAGAAGGAAAGGTGTAAAGTTTCGTCAATCTGCTTAAGATGGTGCACTTTTAAAATGTGAATTCTAGGGCTTGGGGATTTTCTGATACGTGTGTGTGTGTGTGTGTGTGTGTGTGTGTGTGTGTGTATTCACATGTATGATGCTGTACATGTGTCCAGGTGTGTGTGTGTGTGTGTGTGTGTGTGTGTGTGTATTCACATGTATGATGTTGTACATGTGTCCAGGTGTGTGTGTGTGTGTGTGTGTGTGTGTGTGTGTGTGTGTGTATTCACATGTATGATGCTGTACATGTGTCCAGGTGTGTGTGTGTGTGTGTGTGTGTGTGTGTGTGTGTGTATTCACATGTATGATGCTGTACATGTGTCCAGGTGTGTGTGTGTGTGTGTGTGTGTGTGTGTGTGTGTATTCACATGTATGATGTTGTACATGTGTCCAGGTGAGCATACTCATGCGTACGTTTGTATGAGGGAGGAAAAGTCTATGATACACAATCTTGGGTGAGGCAGGTGCTGTGTAAATGTCCTCTAGAGGGTCATGTGACTCGTGGTCCAGCGCCTTTTAGGTATTCCCTTGGCTCACTAGTCCACTCCCATTGTCCAGATCCTTTGTTTCTACTTCTAGCCATGTCTTTGATCTATTCATGGCACTCAAAACACAAACAAGAACCTGGCTACTTCAGCAGACACACAGGGACTCTGATCCACCCTGTGAAACTACGCTGCCCACAGGTGAGTACAGACCACCTGCATCTACACCACCACCCAGCCCTAACCCAAAACTCACAGGAGGCCCATGAAACTCCAAGCCCAAAGGTGGTCTTGGGTTCTACCGAGTCTTTACTCCCATCACGCACCTTCCTCTGGGTCATAGCTCTGCAACTCTTCCTCCCTGAGTTTCCAGTATTCTCAAAACCTGCCTGAGGATAATGTTTTCATCCCCTCAGCCATCTGCTTCTCCACCGTCTCCTCCCCGTACTGGAGGGGTGCTGTCAACTTGACAGAAACCTAGATATAACTGGGAAGATGGACTCTTAATTAAGAAAATGTCTCCATAGGAGATGATGGATGTGGGAGGGCCCAGCTCACTGCGGGTGGTGCCAACCCCAGGGCTGGTGGTCCTGGATTCCGTAGGAAAGAAGGCCAGGAGGCTGTGCTCTTCCATGCTCTCCGCACCATCTCCGGCCTCCAGGTGTCTGCCCTGTGTTCCTGCCATGATATCCTTAGGTAACAGACTATAAACTATAAAATGAAATAAACTCTTTCCTCCCCTTAAGGTGCTTTTGGTCAAAGAGTTTATCACAGAAATTGAAAGCTAACTAAGACATCCCCCAACTCCTACTATCCAAGAGTCCTCCTCAGGAGTTCCCATAAAAACCCCACCCACAAGTCCAAAGATTCGACTGCTTCTTTGAGCTCAGGTAGGGGCAAAAATAAATAACATTTCCTCCCTCCCTCCCCTACCTTTTGTGCGCTAACCCCTAAACCACCCACTCCCTTTCTCCCATTCATCAGTCCTTCCCAGGGAATTTTACAATGTGTGAATGAGGTCACTGGAGCCATAAACAGCTAATGAACTGCTCTCTGGGATATCAAAACACAATAAAAGCTAGCACTCAGAACAGAAATGCCCCAGGTACCAGAAAAGGGGCAGAAACAGTGAACAGCCACAGGAAGGGGAGGGAGGCTCTCTCTTTCCTTCCTTCTTTCTCCTTTCTCTCTTTTCCCTCATTTCTTCCTTCTTCAGAATAGAATGTCTCCCTCTTCCCCTCTGTCTCTTTCTCCTTCCTTCTCTCATTCCTTCTTTCTTTTTTCTAGGGTTCAAGGTTTCACTTTATAGCTAGGGGTGGCCTCACATCTGCAACCCTCCTGCCTCAGTCTTCGCAGGACTGGGGTTACGGATGACTGCTACCACATCTAACTTGATTCCGCCACAAACAGCATCGAGACACACACACACACACACACACACACACACACACACACACACACACACACACCGTGACTCCCTAGGGGCACACAGATACTCCCCACTGAATCACGTACATGGAGAGCTCCCCAGAAAGAAGAGTGGAAGATTTTCTGCATGGTGATAGTTAATATTCAACAGAAATGCTACAGGGCGACCATCTTATGGGTAGAGATTTTCTAAGTGTAAGGCAAAAACAAGGCATGTGAAAGTCAGCTCCGAGACCCTGCTCAGAATCCCCCATGAGAGGCTGGGAGAGCGGCTCAGTGGCGCTGCTCAGTGGTGCACTTAGTCCTCTCTCCTCATCAACGCCTCCAGGAGCTTGGAACAGTCGGGAATACTTTCTCCACTGAACAAGGGCCGCAGATGAACCTGACAAAGGATTAACTATCATCAAAGAAGGAAATTACAGATGAGATTCTGCCCCGCCCACAGAGGTCTGCAGACCAGGAAAGAGAGGAGCAGACAAACTGAATGATAAACACGTTTCCAAAGGCTCTGCCCTGAAATCAAACACGTACAAAGATAAATAGTCACAGTATAGGCTTCGCACCCACCCCAGGACTTTGTGAAAGATTTTTTAAACAACACTCAAAGGCCAGCTCTCTCCATTCAAGGCTGGGAGTCCAGTCCACAGGTCCAACATTTCTGGAAAGCCATTTGGCAATCCAGATCAGGAGCCTCTGACCCAGAAACTTCATTTCTGGAAAACAAGCCTAAAAGAAACAAACATGAAGCTGGAGAGATGGCTCAATGGTTAGAGCACCTGCTGCTCCTGCCGAGGACCTGGGTTCAGTTCCCAGCACCCACAAGGCAGTTCACAACCACGAGTAACTGCAATTCCAGGGGATCCAACACCCTCTCCTGGCGTCTAAAGGCACATGTGAGATACAAAGACATTCATTCGGGCAGAACACCCATATATATAAAATGAAGATTATTAAAAAAATAAATAAAGTAAAGCTTGAACCCCAAAACAGCCAAATTCTTTTTTAAAACACTGAAGTATCTAAGTGCCTCATAACTCAGAAGGCTAAAGACATGAAGGGCAGAGAAAGACAGTTCAATAGTAAAGGCGTTTGCCCCCAGCCTGGCTACCTGAGTTCGATCCTCTAGACCCACACATGTGGAAGAAGACCAACTTCTTCCTGAAAATTGTCCTCTAACTTCCATGTGGGCCATGGTATACATGTGCACACTCATACACAAACACACATGCATATACACACACAGACACACACACTCACAAATAAAAATAAATAAATGTAAAAAAAATGTACTACTCTTATCAAAGTTGAATTTTTACACATTTCTTTTTCGGAGTATCTCTTACAAATTGACTTCTATAATCAGGGTAAGTCAAATCCATACTCTTACATAGTCTACTCTTCAACCAAGCAGAGGACCACAGGAACATTCACTATCCAGCATCGGGGATGGCAAACAGTCCTCCTGAAAACTCTGCCCCCCTACTTATTTCTGTAAATAAAGATTTGACATCCGAGCCACACCCATGTCTAGACACCTAACTGTGGCTGCTCGTGTACTACAATGGCGAGGTTCAGTCTACTCATTCATCTCTCCCTATCAGAGATTTCACTTCCCACAGTCTCAGTACTCCACAGTTAACTGTAAACTATCGAATGGAAGATTCCAGAAATATTCAATTCATATGTTTTCAATCATGTACTTTTCTGGGTAGCACAATAAAATTTCAAGATGCCCTGTTCTGCCACACCTGAGATGTGAATCAACTTCAAGTGTAAGATTAGCTGTCAAGACATGATGATTATACTCAAGTTACCTTCATTTTACTTAATGGCGTTCCCCAAGTGCAAGAGTGATGATGCTTGTAATTTTTTTAGAGAATATCATTATAGTTATTCTATTTCAGTATTGGTTATGATCGTTAATCTCTTACCAAGTGACATGGTTTGTGTGTGTGTGTGTGTCTGTCTGTCTGTCTGTCTGCATAACCAACATGCACAACCCTCAGAGGCCAGGGGTGCTGAATCTTCTCAGTGATATAGGTGCTGGAACTGAACGTGAGTTCTCTAGAAGAGCAGGAAGTGATCTCAAATGCTGAGCCATACTCCAACTCACTCAGTTTATTTTTGTTAGAGTATTCCATCACAGCAATAGAAAAGTAAAGATACATATGGATACACACACACACACACACACACACACACACACACACACACACACGATAATATACATGCACCACAGTGAAGTGTATCTTTCATAGATAAGGGGGGTGAGCATATTTTTTGATGGAGATTCTAGGGTTTGCAATCTACAGCCTTCATCACCTAGCCTTTACAGAAGTCTACCATCCCTGGGGCGAGGGACCAAGGAGAACAGCTTAGAATGGAGCATACCTTTCTGGCAATGACTGTGTGTCCAGCACCGTTCCACAAACTGCCCATTGATGACAGTGGCCGGGCAGTTGGTCTTGCCCTTGGCAGTGCCCGGACAGACATCCCCACATTCCTCGTTGTCATCTTTGTTGAGCACGATGTAGTTGTCCTCCACAGAATCCAGGATCCGAGACCAGTCAATGGTGGCCAGGTAACAGAGCTCGTTGTTCTTCTCAATGCGGACGGAGCCGCGCGTGATGTTCATAAGGTTGTAGAGCCCCAGCTCCTTCAGGTGGACCATCTCAAAGACGACCAGGGCATAGTTGAAGAAGAGGCGGGAGCCTCGGATGACGGTAAGGTTGGGGAAGAGGTCTTTCAGACTCTCCAGGCCATACACACGGAAAAGAAGCAGATAGTCAGTGATCATGATGAGTTTGGGGAAACTGAGGTCTCGGAAATCTTCAGGTCTGGTTTTGAACATCAGGAGGATCTGCAGATGGCCCTCGATGACTGAGCAGTTCTCCAGCTCATGCAGCCTGGTCAGGTTGTTCCGGATGTCCATGCCAGGGCACACTAGAGGGCAGACAACAGAAGCAAAGTCGATGAGCCAGGGACTCAGAAGGGAACCAGAGTCGGGAAGACAGCAAGTGTTTGCAGCGCGGGCATGAGGACCTGAGGGCTGGGGCACGCAGAGACAGATGGATCAATAAACTCCAGGCCAGTAAGAGACCCTGTCTCAGGAAACAAAGTGGAGGGCTGTCCACTAAGGCACGACTGTCACTTAAAGTTGACCTTTGGCTTCTAACACACACACACACACACAAACCAGGGGCTATATCTCCCAGAGCACTGACATTCTAGGTCAGCACATCACAGAGACTCCTGCACATCTATGTTCACGGCTGCTCTGCTCACGATAGCTGAGGTTGTCAACAGATAAATAGATACAGAAAATATGCCATATATTATGTATAGACATCTTCTCAATAGCTAAGTTATGAAACAAGCAATCGATAGATGGGAACTAGACTATGGCTCAGCTGTAGACTACTTGCCCAGCATGCATGAAGCCCTCAGTTCCATACCCAGCACACACTGGACATGGTGGGACGCACTTATAATCCCATCATTTAGGAGGTAGAGACAGGAGGGTCGGGAGTTCAAAGTCATCTTCAACTATATAACAAGTAAGAGGCCAGCCTGGGCTATTTGAGACCCTGTCTCAAAAAACAATAATAATAACAGATAACAAAGAAAATGTGGCATGTAGACACAATGGAGTATTAGACAGAGACAATGAAATAATTACATATATTAATGTGCATATATGTGTGTGTGTATATATACGTACATATATATATATATATAATGTATGTGCATGACAGAAGCAGAAAGGAGGCCGGTTGAGGTAAAGAAAGACACCTGTGGGTGGGCACAGGGCCAAGCAAGAATAATGGAGCAGAGGTGATGAGCAAGTTAAAATCATAAACACATAAAATAACATAGCTTGAAACCCCTTCTTTGGTACACCAATCAAAAAACTTAATGGAGGAAAAAAGCAGGGCTCCTTGACAATCTTCCTGGTTGTTAGTGACAGTACCCGGTCTGTGACAGGAGCAAGTGTGTCTTCCATATCCAGATTTCGTGAACTTTGGAGAGTTGCCTAGTAAAGGATGATCTATTTCCAGGCTTTGAGGAGCCTCTCCACTGGTTTCCCAATGACTGTACCAGCAGACATTCCCACCAACAGTATGTAAGAGCTCCCCTTCCTTAACAGTCTCACCAGCATGTGTTATTTCTTATAGTTCTGATAACAGCCATTGCCATAAATGTCCATCAGTGGATGAAGAGAGAATGCTATATGGTGTGCTAGGGGTGGCCACTTGTAACCCCTGTGATCAAGAGGCTGAGGCAGGAGGATTATGAGTTTGAGGATAACCTGGGATACATGGACTACGCCGGAGGACATGGTTCAGGGGTAGAGCCCCTGCCTAGAATCTCCCAGTGAGGGTTGGGGTGTGGCTCAGGGGTAGAGCCCCTGCCTAGAATCTCCCATTGGGGAGACAGGGCAGTGGTTCAGAGGTAGAGGCCCCTGTCTACTGTGCACAAGGCCCTCTGTCCAGTCCCCATCAGAGAAGATGGGAAAGCTACAATTAGGACCAGTGCCAGCTCTGTGGTCACCCACTGTGGGCTCTGCACTTCAAATTCCTAAGCCAGCCCCGATGAATGGCTCTCACTGTAAAGCAACCATGCCTAAATAATTCCTTTCAAAAGGCAAAGAACATAAGTCCTTTGGCAGGCCCAGTTAGAAGCCTTAACATAATCATCACCCTATCTATGAGGCAATTGGCTCAACAGGAGGGTTGGGTAAGATGTCAAGTGCAGAGGAAAGGGCAGCCGACCCTAGCCCGGCGTCCCTGAGCCTCGACGTCCCTGAGCCTCGGCATGGAAGTTCTTCAGGAAAAGACTGACAGGAAACTGTCCTCGCATCAGAACAAGGCAAGGAAAAACTGAATGTCTTTGTTTTGTATTCACCCACTTCCCTGGCTGGCTCTGCTTCCTTGGCCTGCCCTCCTGGTTTGCCAACCTTTTACCTGGGTGTGGCAAGCGCTTCCCAGGAAACCCAACCTCCATCTCTTTGCTCAAACACAAAGGGAGTGCTGAGTCTCCTAAGAGTGGTGTGGTTGCCAAGTTCCAACCCCTCCATGGCTTCCCATGGCCAGGCACACTTCACAACCACAGTCTTCAATATTCCTAAAAACACTCCATCCCTTAAGCCATGTGTTCTCCTTAGTTTCTGTCAACTTGAAACAAGCTTGAGTCATCTGGGAAGAGGGAATCTCAATTTAAAAACTGCCTTCATCAGACTGCCCTGGAGGCAAGCCTGTGGGGCATTTTCTTGATGGATGATTGATTGGTGTGGGAGGACCCAGACCACTATGGGTAGTGCCACCCCCAGGTACCGGGTGGTCCTGGATTGTCTAAGAAGGCCAAGGAAGAGCAAGCAAGTCAGCAGTGTTCCTCCATGGTCTCTGCTTCAGTTCCTGCCTTGACAACACTTCATAATAGACTACAAGCCGTAAACTGAAATAAACCCTCTCCTTCCCGGCTTGCTTTTGGTCATGGTGTTTATCCAAGCAACAGTAAACAAACTAGAACACGGTGCTAAACAGTTACTCTGCCAAACAATTACAAAACTCCCTGTCCCCAATGTCATATGACCTGTCAGGATCAATAAAGGAAACGATGAATTTAAGACAAGAGACAGTAGGTGCTCAATTCATGTTACCTGTGTTGATGTTGATTTCCCCCCAAATACGTAACATACATCTCTGGGTGAATCTGTCTTGTGCACTCGAAACCCCCACCTCCACCCCCCAGCAAAAGACAGCAGTGTCCTTCTTCCTCAGATGCCTCCCGTGACCTTTTAGAGACTGGCGCTCACTAAGAAGACTGAGCTAGCAGGTCAGTGAGCCCCAGGAATCCTCCGTCTCTTCCACCCTAGCTACGATTACAAGTGTGAGCCCCACTACTGGATTCTTGGGTTCTGGGGAACAAATTCAGTTCCTCGTGCTTGCAAGGCAAGTCTTTTATTGACTGAGACGTCTCCCCAGCTTCTTTTTCTTTTCTTCCTCATCCTCTCCCCCTTCCTCCTCTGTCCCCATGCTCCCGAGGCTCCTCCTGGCTACTCCCGGCCTCAACCTCCCAAGCACTGCAATCACAGGTGTGACCACCACACTCTGCTTAGCTCCAGGTCACGATCCCTTAGCATCATTCAGAAGCCACCCACACTTTAGAATCCACCCTGGAGCCACTGAGATGGCACAACAGGTAAGGGTGCTTGCTACCAGACCTGACAGCTGGAGTTCCATCCCTGAGCCTCCCACAGTAGAAAGAGAGAAACATCCTCTGACCTCCACATGTACACTGTGGGACACACATGTGTGTGCACACAAACACACACACACACACACACACACACACACACACACACACACACACGCATATACTCCCAACTAAGGTAGAAGGAACAGATAGTTTGATCCAGGCAAAATAATGAAACCCTGTTTCAAAAGAAAAGAGTCCACGCTGGAGAGACAGCTCCATGGATGAAGTGCTGCCTTGTAAGCCTGAAGACCTGAATTCCATCCCTTGGTGAGCACTATCATTTCTGTACTGGGAAGAGACAGACAGCGCCTCCCTGGAGATCACTGGCTAGCCAGGCTACCAAGGTCCAGGCTAGTGAGAGACCCTGTCTGAAAAAAAAAAAAAAAAAAACAGGGACACCTAAGGTTGCCATCTGACCTCCACATGGATGGGCACATATGTGTAAGTACACACACACACACACACACACACACACACACACACGCAAAGGGGCCAAGGGGATCTAACCTGAGAGTGGTGTGCAAAAGTGAGTCGGTGAAGGACATCCCGCAGCTCTTGGATTTGGTGCTCTTGCCTCGTAACCCACACAGAGCACATTAAACTCTATTAACAGAGAAGCCACACGCTTATTCCCAGGAAGTTAGAAGCCCCAGCCCCAGGCAACAGTAAAACCACCACACTGCCCCAGATACTTGCCAGCCAGGCTCTGAACAGAGCGGGAGGCCCCCTTCAGTGGTGAAGCCTGGGAGACAGCTTTGAAGAGACCAGGATACCAGCTCAAACCCCACGTAGTCACACCAATCAGGTCTGATGTTCCTGCCACCCCACTGGCTTCCAAGCATGGACATACTGACAGGCAGAGACCCACAGATGTACTGTGTCAAGGTTAATTGTGATTGACAAGTGGACAGGATCTAGAAGCACCCAGGGGACAAGCCTGTGTCTGCGAGGAAGTCTCTACATTGGTTAACTGAGATGGGAAGACCTTCCCTGAATGTGGGCAGCACCATCCCATGGGCCGGGGTCCTGGGCTGGATAGAGAGAGCAAGGCATGGTGCAAGGACTCGGTCAAGGGCTAGGGAAACAGCCCAGTGGTAACACACTTGTCCTGCAAATGTGAGGAGCAGAGTTCTGATTCCAGCACCCCATAAATGACAGGCAGGGATGACAGCCTGCCTGGTAATCCCAGCACGTGGGAGATGAGGAGGAAGATGCCCAGAACCAACTGGCTTGATAAACTAGATGAACAGGTGAGCTCTGCGTTCAAATGAGAGACCCTGCCTCACTTGCCTCAAGGAAGCATGCAACATCAACCTCTGGCCTCCACACATATGCACAGATACATGCACTCATACACATGCTAGCATGGAGATACACGTCCATGCACCACAGACACAAAAGAGAAAGGGAAAAGGCTCAGTAAAGTCCTGGCTGAACAAACATGAAGAGCTGTGTTCCATCCTCAAAACCCATATTACACACACACACACACACACAAAAAAAAAAAAAAAAAAAAAAAAAAAGCAAGCACAGATGCATACACTTATCATTCTAGTGCTGGGGAGGCAGAAACAGGAAGATCCTGGAGGCCCACAGGCAGGCCAGCCTACCTTCAACAGTGAGCTCCAGGTTCCATGAGACCCTGCCTCAAAATAACAAGGTGGACACACCTGAGGAGTGAGTGACACAAGGGTGGTCTCCGGCGCACTGGTGTGTAGTGGCACAAACACCATGGGAGAAACCAAACACTGTTGGAGTGGATTGAAGGCCCGCTCCACAAGATGGAATCCATGCCTGAAAACGCTAACGTGGCCAAGAACCTGTGACTAGACGGGTCGTGGGCCTAGGGGAAAACCTAATACAGTAATTCTGCTAGAAGAATATAGCAATAAAGCAACTCCTAATGACGTACTCAGGGCCTCACTTAGCCATCATCAGAGAAGTTTCCTCCTGCAGTAGGTGGGAACTAGCAGAGACCTACAAGTAGACCATGTGCAGAGAATGGGAGACCTTGGAACACTCAGCCCTAAGTGGGATGTCACACCTCTCCCGTCAGAGATCAGGGAGCTGAGCAGAAAGACTGTAGAAGCCAGAGGTGATGGACAACTCCAAGAAAACAGTGTCTTCCAGAAACAACAGGACTGAAGAACATATAAACTCACAGAGACCTCGGCAGTAGGCACAGGGCCTGCACAGGTTCAGTCCAGACTGAGTCCCAGCACTGAGAGGGGGAACCACACTTCAGGGTAGGCCCCACGCTCAGGAGTAGTTGGCCAACACAAAACGAACTCAATGGTATTTTTGTAGACTTTTTTTTTTGTCTCTTTGCTTTGTTTGGGCATTTTTTGTCTTATTGGTCTTTGTTGATTTTGGTTTTCATTTTTGTGTTTTTGTGGGGTTTGTTGGGGACGTTGCTTTTTGTTTTGTTTTGGTCTGTTTTTCAAAGAGAGAAAAAGAGCATGGACTTGGGTGGGTTGGAGGAGGGGAGGATCTGGTAGGACCTGGGAGAGGGGAAAATCATGAAATCGCTCTAACACCGCAGTGACTGTTGCACAATCCTGTGAATACACTCAAAACTACCAAATTTCGTGCTTGAGCTGGAAGAACTATACAGTATGTAAACTCTGTCTCACTCACCTTACTATAAATAAAGATTAAAAGGATCTAATTGCAGGGGCAATAAACAAGCACTTTGCTTTTTTAATCTCTCTGGAAATCTAACTCTTAACTCATTAAAGCCTGATGTGTCCCTGTGAGTTGAAAACAATGGAGCAATTTACTGTTGGAACAGAAAAAATATCCAGAGGATACCAGAATTGGCACCAGAAATTCTTGTAGGAATTCCAGCAGCTTCAGCCCCAACTCTGCCCCTGTGGGTGGGAATGACGGATACTTCACGGTTTAATAAGGGGCCTGGAGAAGGCCCAGCAGTTAAGAACACTGGCTGCTCTTGGAGAGAGAGGACTTGGTTTGATTCTCAGCACCCACATGGCAGCTCTGTAACTCCAGTCCCAGAGGATCGAACGCCCCCTTCTGACCTCCACAGGCACTCGGCATACACATGGTGTAATACATACATGCAGGCAAAATACAAACATAAAATAAAATACATCAAATCTAAGTAAGCCTTAAGTGATTCACAGGAGGTGGAGAAGGCGGGAAGCAGGAAGTCCGGTTGGCAACTCAGCTTCTCCCAACCTTGGGCATCACTTGTTCATGCTGACCTCTCCACCACCACCACCACCACCACCACCCCCGGTTGTTTTGTTGATGTTGTTTTCCTCTGCAATCAGTCCTTGAGACCAGGTCTTGTTATGTAGCCCAGGCTAGCCTCAAACCCAAGATCCTCCTACCTCAGTCTCCTCAGAGCTGGGATAACAGCTATGGTGTCATACCCCACTCAATTTTCTTTCTTTTTTTTTTTCTTAATTTAATTACTTCTGTTGTTGATAATGATGATACTAAGATAGAGTGTCATGAAGCCCAGGCTGGCCTCAAACTTTCTATAAAGCCAAAGGTGATCTTGAGCTCCTGATCCTAGCATACAGAGATGTTTTGGATGCCCTCCCCAGCACCACATTAACTGGGCATGGTGGTGCATGCAGGTTATCCCCGCACTCAGAGGTGGGGCAGGAGAGGTATGGGTACAAGCACTCAGGGGTTCCTGCTACACAGTGAGATCTGGACAAGCCTGAGCTGCATGAGACCTAGTGTCAAAAATAAATAAGCCTGCCTCTGCCTCCTGAGCAGATTAAAGGTGTGCGCAACCACTGTGAGTTCGAGGCCAAACTGGTCTACAGAGCGAGATTCAGGACAGGCACCAAAACTACACAGAGAAACCGTGTCTCAAAAAACCAAAAAAATAATAATAATGATAATAATAATAATAATAATAAATAAATAAGCAAATAAACATACACCTACAGACTAGGGAAATAGTTTGGTGGGTAAAGTGCATACAGAGCAGGCATGAGTAGCCCATACCCACATACAATCCACACACACCTGTGGTCCCAGCATTGGGAAGACAGAGAGGCAGGTCACAGGGGTCACTGGACAGTCAAACCTAACTGAAACATTACCTCTAACCTCATCTAAACAAATAAGGTAGAAAGTGATTATAGAGAAGATATCCTGATGTCAGCCTCTGGCCTCCACACACACACACACATACACACACACACACACACACACACACACACACACACACACACACATGCTCACACACACACACGTGCTCACACATACACAGACTACACACAGCATACAAAAAAAAATAATAATAAGCTGAAGAGACAACTTGGTCCTGCAGAGGACCTAAGTGTGATTCCCATCACTCTTGTTGGGTGGCTCATAGCCATCTATGAGCTCCAGGGAGAGCCCAACACCTCTAACCTCGCAGGGCACCTACACACACATGGTCACATGCCCAAAAGCAAACACACTGTAGGAACTGAAGACATGACCGCCCATAGCATGGCTGAGGGGAAGGTCTTACGGTAGATAAGAGAGAACAGCCAGAGGTATCTGGGAGAGTCCAGAGCAGAGAGAAAGTAGCAGACCTGGCCAGGAGGGAAACAGGAGCAGAGTGAGGGGGGCAGACAACACATAGAGAGGAGGAGAGTGTAGGAGGGTGACAGAGAGCGGGCAAAGGAGAAGTCCAAACAGAAGCCAGGAGAGGGCAGAGGAGCAGGAAAGAGCACAGTGAAATAGCAGGGTTATAAGGAGGATGAGAGGCTGTGGGGAGGGAAGCTTAGGCGCTAGAGAAGGGTGGGGAGGAGGTGAGAAGAGCCAGCCACCTGTGATACTGAGGGAGCCTGGAGGCCAGCATGCACTTTGGTGTCACAGATAGCCATCTGTCCCCCTGCCAGGGATAAAGGGAAATGGCTCCTTCTGGTAGGGGTGGGCAGCTTCACAAGTTCCTAAGGAATGCTGGCTTTTGTCTAGCTGGCAGAATTTGGACCTCATACACATAATTTAATTTTTTTTTTTAGTTAAACTTTTTATGTAAGAGCCAAAAATATGGCTCAGTGGGCAAAGGTGATTGCTGCCAAGCCTGATGACCAGAGTTCCATTCCTAGGACCCACCTGGTGGATGGAGAGCTAGTGCCTCCAAATGTCCTCTGACTGCCACATGAGCATATATACATACATATGAAAGCAAATAAAATAAATGTTAAAAAAAACCAAACTCTGTCCCTGGCCACAAGCTGTCCCCTGACCTCCACCTGTGTACCTTACTGCAAGCGTGCATGTGTGTGAGTGAGCATGCGTGAGCGCACTCTACATAAATAAATGTAATAAAAAATTTAGAGACAGATAACTACTGCCTTTCAAACTACATGTTTCATGGGTTATAAAAGAGAAATCTGAGGTTTTGCTCAATCACTTAGACATGGCTCCACCCACCTTGCAAGGCAGGTAGGGAGGGGGAAGACACAAAAACAGGATCTGTGTGAGCAGATGTGATAGAACACTATAAAAACATATCAAGAAGCTCCCCTCAATGACACAGAAAGATCTTCAAGAAGTGTCAACCAGAGCAATTGCGTGTGTGGTAAATAGAGATGTGCAGCTGACATATGCTAAGAGGACCCACCTAGAAGACTAATCAGTGCTCCGGTCTCCACTTTTCAGTGCTGGGGATGCAGATGCACACTGCCTCTTGCTTGGTTTGTCCTTCTGTTTTGTTTTACACGAGTGTTGGGGATCTGAACTCTGGTCCTTGCGCTTGCACAGCAAATGTGTTACCAACAGCCATCGCCAAGCCTGGGAAAGCTTTCACTACCAAAACTCTTCGTACTTGTGAGTTTGGGCTCTGGGTTATCTGAGTTCACCATGTATCCATGTCACTTTTCACACGGAGGCCAAGGGAACCAATCCTGTGTTCGAGTCCCAGCTCTGCCTTTTCCCAGCTATGTGGCCATAAGCAAGCCCTGGCCCTCTCTACACCTATTTCCTCTTCTGAGCAACTCATGAGTCATGCATGAGCCCAGGAAAGAAATGATATTACCTGGATGCAAAGTATGATGGCTAATCTTTTTGTTTTGTTTTTCCATTTTCATGTATCTTTGTATACGGTATGCATGTGTATGTACATGCATGTTTATACGTGAAGGGTTACGTGGACATGTGGAAGCCTAAGGTTGGTGTCAGGAATTATCCTTGATCCCTCTTTCACCTTACTCATTGAGGCAGGGACTGTCAATCAAACCCAGGCCGAATGATATGGCTGCCTTCTTTCTCCCTGCCTTGGGACTGGAATTACTGGAGCACCCAGAATTCCTGAGCCTTCTGGGGATCTAATTATGTGGTCTTCATCCTTGCTCTCACAGGTATTTTACACAGGGAGCTATCTTCCTAGCCCTGAGATGGTTGTCTTTCACTGGTAACTAGATGGGCTTTAGGATCAGCACAGAAAGAAGTGTCTAGGCACATCTGTGAAGTAGTTCCTAGACTGGGTTAACTGAGGTAGGAAGGCCCATCCTAACACGAGCAGCAGCATCCCAGCTCCTGGACTGAATGAGGAGTGGCTGAGCACTAGCGGCTGTCTCTCTACTTCCTGGCTGTGGATGCAATGTGACAGCTACCTCGGGCCCCTGCCACGCCTTCCCGGCCACGGTGGACTGTGAGAAAAACACCCCCCATCCTTCCCGAAGTCACTTTCATCAAATGACTGACCACAGCAATGGGACAGGTGACTGGCACAAGACACATCCACAGAGAAAAGGAACAGCAACGAAGGATGAGCAGAGGCGAGAGATCGGGGACAGGCCTTCCCCACCCAGACCGTCATCCTTCCGAAAATTTCTCACACAGCTGTCGTGCACGCGGACGGGTGCCCCCAGAAGACCTCCCAAATCAAACAAGAGCTGGCAAGAGACACTGCAGCCGAAGCCAGCACGTGGCTCCAAGGATGTCCCTCAGAGCTTCTCCTGGAGGCTGGGGAGATGGCTCAGCAGGTGTCTTATTTTCATAATGCCTGATGCTATTATAAAAGATCTTGAAAAAGCGACTTAGGGCACAGAAAGGGATTGTTTTAGCTCACAGTTCCAGGTTACAGGTCCACCACTGCAGGAAGGGGGTCGAGGCAGGAACTTCAAACAGCTCACACATGCTTGCTCAATTTCACCTCTCTTACACAGTTCAGGACCCCTGCTAGTGCATGGTGTCACCCACAGTGGATGGGTCCTCCCGTATCAATTAACTTAAAACAATCCTCCACAGACCAACCCAATGTAGACAATTCTTCTTGAGACTCTTCCCAGGTGATTCTGGGTCATGTCAACGTGACAATTAAAGCTGTCACCCCCAGTAAAGCACTTTTCCCGCAAGGGTGAAGACCGGAGTTCAGATCCCCAGCACCTATTTAAACTGTGGATGGCCAAAGTGGCCCCTGCAATCTAGGAGCTCCAAGGAAATCACAGGAGTGACCCACAGTCAGCTGGCCAGCTTTCTGGTCAAATGGTGGACGCTGTACCAATATGAGAGGCAGAGAAGGCTCAAAGAGGACAACAGACATCAAAATCTGGCCTCCTACACACACACACACACACACACACACACACACACACACACACACACACATGCACATAAACACATACACAAATACACCATGCACATTCAAAAACCCTAAAGAAGTCCCTCTCCTCAGAGGAAGAAGACAGACGCTCAACCCTCCACAGGTACAAGTTTGGGATGTCAAAAGTCTAGACAAATCCTCAGATTCTGTGGAGCTGAGATCTACCAGGGAAGATGGGTTCAACAATAACAGGATTCCACAACCTAGACAGGCCGGCAGGCACATGTGCGCGCACACACACACACACACACACACACACACAATGCACAGATACATCACACACACTATGCACAGATACATCACACACACACACACACACACACACACACACACACACACACTACCCACAGATACAACACACACACACGCGTCACACAGGCCCAGTGTTGGAGCTGTATGCTCCTTCCCGTCCCTACTCTGGACCAACACAGTTTGTAAAAAGCACCAACACTTTCCACGTTCCCACAAAGGCAAAAGGGAAAACTGTAGTCTTCTCTGCACTGCCACGGAGCTGGAGCTCAAGCTGCACCCTTCAGCGGGCAGACCAGAAAATTCCCTCATTGGAAACAAAACAGGACCGGCGAGATGGCTCAGGGGATCAGGGTGCTCGCCGCCAAGTGTGACGGCCTTGTTTTGAACTCCAGGACCAACATGATGGAAGGAAAGAGCCAACTCCTGCAAGTTGTCCTCTGACCTCCACAAGCACCCATATGCACAAAATAAACAAATAAATGTTTTAAAGTTTTTTAAATTAGTTTGTTAAACTCCAAAGTAAATGAAGTACTCACTAGCTGGGTCAAACCTGTTCAAAGAAACTCAAGCCCGAGCCACTGAGTGAACTTTCCAGAAGGTATAACCAAGGATCTGCATAAGGATGAAAATATTAGCAAAAACAATTGTTTGCATCCCAAAGAACTCTAGATAGGAAATTGACCAGCTAAACTGTCACACTACAGTCATGGGGAACACCTATGGCCAATTGCGTGTTAGTTCTGCTCCATGGAACACCCTAAATTACTGAAAACAGGTTGGGTTCCTCCGAGTGTCTGCCCACAATCATTTATTTATTTACTTTTGAGATAAGGTCTCATGTAGCCCAAGCTGGCCTAAAACTCACCCTATAGCCAAGAACAACAGGTCCTTCTAATCCTCCTGCCTCCACCTCCTGAGTGCTGGGATGGCAGGTGTGGGTCTTGCTTATGTGGTGCTGGGCATGGAACCCAAATGCATGCTGGGCAAAGCACTCTACCCACTGAGCACAGCCCCAGCTCATCTTTCACTTTATCATATGCATTCCATCAACTAATTTCTTGTCTCCCTTAAGATCTCATCCTCCCCCTTACAAACGCCTATATAAACACACACAAACACACCACATACACACAGACACACTATACACACAGATACAGACACACACTATGCACAGATACATCATACACAAACACACCACACACACACACACACACACACACATACACACTACACACACATACCACACAGAGAAACACACACACCATACACATATACCACACACACACTACGCACAGATACATCACACACAAACATACACCACACACACACACACACACACACGAGACACACTACACACAGAGACACATACCACACACATACCACACACAGAAACACACACACCATATACCACACACACAAACACACACACTATGCACAGATACATCACACACACACACATACACACACACACACACACACACACACACACCACATACTTCTTATTCAATACATGAGAGAGAATATGAGGCAGGTGGTGTTCCTCTTTCTGAATCTGGCTTATCTCCCTTAACGTAATGATCTCTAGTTACATCCATCTTCCTGAAAATGCCATGATTACATTTTTCTTCATGGCTTCATAAAATTCCACTTTATGGACCATATTTTCTTTGTCCATTAACCTGTCAGTGGACATCTAGGCTGGTTCTCCATCTTGGCTCTCCTGCATAGTGCAGCAGTGGACACAATGGCCAAGAATCTCTGAGTACACAGACTTTCAAAGTGAGACACAGCCTTCACGTCTCAGATAAAAGACGGTACCTTCAAAATATTCCGAGGGGTCATTTAAAGCAAAATGAAGGGAAAAAAAAAAACAAAAACGAGCAAATGAGAAGCCACACATGCCACACACAGAACAGGGGGTTGTGGGATCCTGCGGTAGCTCGGTGGGTAGAGTGCTTGCCTAGCATGCACAAAGCCCTGGGTTCCATCTCCAACATAAACCAGGTGTGGGAGTGTGTGTCTGTAATCCCAGCACTCAGAAAGTGGATGCAGAGGGATCGGGAGTTCAAGACCAGCCTTAGCCACACAGTGAATTTGAGGCCAGCCTGAACTACATGAGATACTGCCTCAAAGGAGGGGGGAAAAGACACCAACAAAACACACGCTTGCAATGACCTCCAGCTACGAACACAGAATGAACTGACCAATTTAGTGTTGACGTTGCAGTGTGACCTGGCTGGCCTGCAGATTCAAAGCTCCAATCTTTCGAGTGTCCTCAAATAAAACACAAGTGTGCCACGAGAATCAATCCAAGCGTTCCAAATAAATTTCACCAAATAAGCAGCTTTATAAATTCCAGAGCCTGGAGATAAGAGGACCAAATATTTCAGTTTTAAGAATTTATTCATCTGACTATAAGACTTTCTCATTCTGGAAAAAACGGTTACAGGGACAGGGTTATGCCATCAGCGAGGTGGCACATACCTGTAATCCTGGCACTCTGGAGGCAGAGGCACAACAACCCCCACAAGCCTGAGCTACATAGCAAATTCTTGCCTTAAGAAAAATTTTGTAATAAATAAATTAATTAAAAATAAAAACAGCAAAGAGGTGGTATGAGGAAGTCTGGCCACTGATGGAGCTGTTCTGAGCCTGTTGGAATATCTCTATGTACATGGTTTTAAGTCCAAAACCAAGACTGGAAAGATGGCTCAGTGGTTAAGAGTGGGTACTGCTCTTGCAGACAAGCAGGGTTCAATTCCAGCACCCGTGTTGGGCAGCTCACAACTGCCTGGAACTCCGGCTCCAGGGAAACCTGACGCCCTCTACTGGTCTCCACAGGCACTGCACTCACATGCACAAACCCACACAGACAGACACATAATTAAAAACAAAACCTTAAAAAATAAAAGAATAGGTAACTATATAGAGAAAGCCGGTTTTGTAGTTGGCATGAACTAACTGAGCAGTGGGGAAGGGAGAAACAGAACACAGTGTAGAGAAAGAAAAGTCATTTTTTTCTAACCTTTCATTTTTAGCCAGGATGGAATTTTGGAATCACAGGATTGAGAGGGAAAAGGGTAAGTGTTTGGGAATGGGCACAGCTGTGTATGAACGGGCTCTACCCAGAGGAAGAGGGGAGTCTCAGAAGGGGCAGCACTCCAGCTCACATAGAATCTTCAAACAGCAACAGTCATTTGTTTAAAATATCATTTAATTTTTAAATTTTGTTTGGTTGGTTGGGGGTTACTTGTTTTTTGTTGTTTGGGGGAAAATTGTTTTTTGGATTTTGGTTGTTTGCTTTTTTCTGGTTTGTCTGTTTAGATAGGGTCTCACTATATAACTCTGGCTGGCCTGGAACTCTCTCTGTAGACCAGGCTAGCCTTGAACTCTCAGAGATCTGCCCGCCTCTGCCTCCTGAGTTGCTGGGGTTAAAGGCAGGCAAGCAACATCACACCCAGTTGGTGTGTGTGTGTGTGTGTGTGTGTGTGTGTGTGTGTGTGTGTGTGTCTATCTGTCTGTCTGTCTGTGCATTCCTTCAGTGATGCCCTGGACCTGGAGTTACAGACAGTTAAGTGTCTCCTGACTTGGGTGCTAGGAACCAAACTCGGGGCCTCTGGAGGAGCAATCACTGCCTGTAACCACTGAGCCATCTCTCCAGACCCTTCCTCCCCCTTTGTTTTGAGACAGCTTCTCCCTCATAGAGCCCAGGCTGGCCTTGACTCCCTTTGTAGCTGAGGATGACCTTTAGCTCCTGATCCTTCTGTTTACACCTCCCAAGTGCCAGAGTTACCAGAGTGCACCAACATGCCTGGTGTAAGCAGCACTGTGGATAGAATCCGGGGCTTTGTGCACACTCATGCCTAAGCAAGCACCTTACCAATAGAGCCACATCCCCAGTCCCCAGGACAGTATTGTTTAAATGACGAGGGGAAAGGACTTTGAGTTCCATGGTGGCAAGTTATGAGCAGGCAGATGAAGGACGGATAAATGCCAGTTAGTTAACGTTTATTAAATGAGAGGCTGGGGGTGTGGTTCAATTGCTGGAGTGCTCGCCTGGCAGAGCAAAGCCCTGGGTTCCATCCCCAGCTCTGCATAAGCCGGTGTGAGGGGGCACACCTGCTGCCCAGCACTCGGGGGCAGAAGCAGGAGGATCAAGAGTTGAACGTTCTTCTCAGCTACATAAGGAATTTGAAGCTAGCCTGGGCCACATGTGGCCCTGTCTCCAAAATGGAAAAGAAGAAAATAAAGAAATAAGTTAGAGTTTACAGGGAAAGGAGGAAGACAGAGAAGGGGGAGAAGGAAGTGGGAAAGGAGGTGGGAATAAAAAGGACAAAGAGAAGGAAGGAGAGGAGGAGGAGGAGAGAAAAGAAAGCAGGAAGGACAAGATGGGGAGGTGTTACAGAGGGCTGGGATGATCGCTCGGTGCAGAGCACTTGTGTACCATGTCCAAGTTCCTCAGTCTGACCCCAGAACCTAAAAAAAAAAAAAAGCATGATCCAGAAAACTCCAGGTGAAAGGTCAAAGTGTAAATGTCTTTGTTGTTGTTGTTACTACTTAATTCCCTAAGATTAGGGCGTGAAAGCAGTCAAGAAGGGATACACAGGTGTATGGCCCTGTGCCAATAAAACTTTATTCACAAAACCAGTGAATTTAGCACAGCACCACAGTTTACCGACCCCTTTTGTTGCAGAAAGAAGACTTGGACTAGATGAACTTGACCCAGTGGGTCAGGAGAGGGGTGAAGGTCAGGGAGTCTACACACAGCACACGGGAAAGAACAGGCTTACCCCTGCTGGAGGGGAGCGCAGAACACAGGACAGCCAGCCACAAGTGGAAACGCCTCCCAGGGGCAGGGACCCAGAGTGGTCATGGAGGCCAGGCTGTGTTCAGACATAAGGCGGGCATCCTGTGGTGACCAACAGACAAGACAGCCAGAGTGTGTCCTGAAGGAGGGCCGCAGAACCGGAGGCCAAAAGTGGAAAACGGAGTATAAGGTGCATTGAGTGTTTGTAGGCTCAGGAGAGATGGGCACGGGGGGGGGGGGGGGGGGGATTCTAAAACAAGGAGAGGAGAGGAAAGCAAGGCCTTTGCAGGCAGGTGTCGGAAACAACCTGTTTGCATTCTTGCGACTTAGAGACAGCCAGATGCCACCAGCGTGAAGCAGAGACCGAGGGTGCCCACTAACCGTCTCAGCAGAGCGAGGACAGCCCTACAATCCAGAATGAGCGCACCCCAAGTGCTCACTTGGGGTCTGACAAGATGGTTCAGCAGGTGAAAACCCTTGCCACACAAGCGTTTGATCTCTGGGACACACGTCAAGACAGATGGAAAGAACTGAGTCCGCACACGTGCCCTGACACATATGAGTGTACACAGACATACATGTGCACACAACAGGCACTCAGGCACGCATACATATACAAAATAAAATAATTTGAAAATTAATTTGAAATTAGAACAATAATTATAGTAATAATAATAGTAATAAAAAATAAATAAGGTGGAAAGCAGCTTAGGAAAGTATCTGGTATTGGCCTCACACATGTGCACTCATGCACATGAACACGTATATCCACTACACACACACACACACACACACACACACACACACACACACGAGACCCATAGAAGTCAACTACCCAGGCCTCCAAAAGTCAGTCCGACAGACAACCCTAATGCTCAGAAGGTTCCCATTGTCAACACGGCACACTGCCTTGTCTTCTAACTTCACAATGCTCACAGGGCTATCTCAGCCCAGAGCTAGCCTGATCAAGAGAGAGAAGGAAGAGCTATCCACTGCCTAGCTCAGCCCAGCTACCAAGACTCCACCAAAAGACGAACTGAGTACCCCGCCCTTAGGGACACCTCCCCCAAAAAAGACCCACTCCTTCCTTAAACATCACATAGATCCTCGCCGCCACCGCCACCTCCCACCCAAGCTAAAGCACCCTGTTGCTGGACCTTACAGACTCATGTTCTAGAAAGTTTCTCGCCCCCACACCAAGCCTCTAAGAGGCATCGCAACTCATTTATTTGACTGAGTTTTGTTAACGATTACCCCAAAGCAGGGGCGGGAAGCTTCCAATCCAAAAGAGCGAGTGTTTGTTAAGAAATCCCGTACAAGGGCAAGCGAGATGGGTAACAGCACTTGCTGCCAAGCCTCATGACCGGTGTCCAAGCTCCAGAACCCACAGCGCAAAGAGAACCGACTCCTGAAAGCTGTCTTCTGACCCCCACACTCCAGATGTGACACACACATGCCGCCCCTCACATACACACAATTATAACAAATAAAATTAAATTTCAAAAACAAGAGAGCCAGACGTAATGGTGTGTGGCTTTAATCTCAGCTCTTTCGAGGCAGAGGCAGGCAGGTCTCTGAGTTAGAGGGCAGCCTAGTCTACATAGGGAGTCAAGGATACACAGTAAGCCCCTGTCTCAAGATGATTAAAAATTCACTAGTTTAATTAAAAAGTAAGGAAACAAAGAACCCCAGTAGGCAGGCAGGGAACTGCCGTCCTAGCCAAGTGGCCAGTTAGCAGCCTTGATGGGCCTGTTCTTCCTTCTCACGCAGGTGGCTACTGCTTTGAAAGCATGTGACAAGGACTCACTGAGATCATATTTACAAAGTATGGGGATTTTCCAGAAAATAGGGATTTTTGTTATTCTTTTTGTTGTTTGAGACAGGGTTTCCCATAGCCCAGGTTAGCCTCAAACTTACTACACTCCCGGGCTGTAGCCCAGGATGACCTCGAACTCCTGATCCTCCTGCCTCCACCTTCGGAGTCCTGTGGTGACAGGTTTACGACCCCACCCGTGGTTTATGCGGGTCTAGGAATGAACCCCAGGGTCTTCATGCACACTTGGGAAGCACTGCAAACTGAGCCACATGCCCGGCCAGGCAGTGCCTTATTAGTACACATTTACTGCATCGACGCCAGTGTCCTGGCTACCTGTTTGCCACTAGGGAACAAATACATATGCACCTACTATGCACTAGGCACTACTCTAACATCAGTGAAGAACAAACACAAGGCCCTGTCCTTGTGAACACTGCATGTGTTCAAAGCCGCAGAAGCTCCATTTCCTAAGCACAGGAAGTCCAGGCACAGACAAACAATTAACTACCAAACAGGAAAAAGAGAACTCAAGGAACCACACTTGTGTGCCCAAGTACACAGTTACACTCACAAAGTAACCCTACTTCCTTAAGGTGATCCCAAGGTGCCTCAGGAAGCAGCATAGGTGATCCCAGGAGCCCCGGGGACCAGCATAGGTGATCCCAGGAGCCCCAGGGACCAGCATAGGTGATCCCAGGAGCCCCGGGGACCAGCAGAGGTGATCCCAGGAGCCCCGGGGACCAGCAGAGGTGATCCCAGGAGCCGCGGGGACCAGCAGAGGTGATCCCAGGAGCCGCGGGGACCAGCAGAGGTGATCCCAGGAGCCGCGGGGACCAGCAGAGGTGATCCCAGGAGCCCCGGGGACCAGCAGAGGAGATCCCAGGAGCCTCGTGGAGCAGCATAGGTGATCCCAGGAGCCCCGGGGACCACCAGAGGAGATCCCAGGAGCCCCGGGGACCACCAGAGGAGATCCCAGGAGCCCCGGGGACCACCAGAGGAGATCCCAGGAGCCCCGGGGACCACCAGAGGAGATCCCAGGAGCCCCGGGGACCACCAGAGGAGATCCCAGGAGCCCCGGGGACCAGCAGAGGAGATCCCAGGAGCCCTGGGGACCACCAGAGGAGATCCCAGGAGCCTCGTGGAGCAGCACAGGTGTTAACAAATATTGGGTTTTCTTAATAAGCATCCAAACCATGGATTCTGGAGAGATGGCTCAGTGGGTAAAAGCGCTTGCTGCTCAAGCGTAAGGACTGGAGTTCAAATCCCCAACACCCACATAAAAGCCAGCACCTCAACACACACCTGCAACCCTAGTGATGAAAGCGGTGACCACGGGAGGAGCCTGAGGCTCGCTGTTTAGTCAGCAGAGCCAATCAGCAAACTCTAGGTTCATTGAGAGACCCTGTCTCAAAACATGAGGTTAAGAGCGCAGAGGCAAACACCTGGTGTCAACCTAGGGCCTCTGGAAACACACACAGGCACTCTCATGTGCGCGCGCGCGCGCACACACACACACACACACACACACACACACACACACACACACACCTCCCCCATTCACAGACAAACTGAAGTTCTCGCCTTCCTTGACCCCTGCCTCATTGTAATTAATTTCCTTCTGAGGAGAGATCTGAACCAGTAACTCGGAAGATACTTTGCATTGCATGTTTTTTGAAACAGGGTCTAACATAGCCCAGGCTAACCTCAATATCTGGGCTAGCCTTAAACTGGCCATCCTCCTGCCCTGGCCATAACCAGCCTCAGAACAAGAGAGGTTACACAGTCTAAACATGCCTTGCTTTAGCCCTCTCTGAAATGGGTGTGCAACGATTTGGGCCTCCAGGGAACACGGGGAGGTTCTGAAGAAATAAGCTAACTAGCCTGGAGGCTCATAATCATTCTAATTACAACGATCCCAAAAGCTGCCCCCACTGTTACTATGATTGCTGCAGGTATGTAGATTCTGCCTCTAGACATCTGGAAGCAGAGAATTATAAACATAGCAGCCATGAGCTTATACACACCAGTCGATTTTCCAACAAGTGTCCATACATGAGGACACCCTGGCTTTGGCTTTAAACTCTTCAGGTGTTTGGCTGCCTGAATCTGTTGCAACCCAGTAACCCCACTTCCTTAAGGAGACCCCAAAGAGCATGGGGGTGTGCAGATTTGGGTTTAGAGAAAAGAACAGATCCGGTTGAGAGGCGCGATGGGGACAGACACCCAAAGGCTGGGCGGGTACTAGGGCAAGGTTCCTCAGACCCAAGTTGGGCACACGCGGGGTGCACAGCCACAAGTCCAGCGGGCAAAGGCCAAGGTCAGCTGGCTTCGTGCAGGGCCAGGGCCACCAAACTCACTATTACTCCTTCCCCAGGGGAAAGATGATCAGTCTTTAGGGAGGGGACTCTACATAGACTCCAGGGGTGTCCTCAACCCTCAGTCCTTAGGGTGGGAGCTCTAGGTTGGTCGAGAGAAAAAAGGGGGTGCCACAACCCTCAATCCTTAGTGAGAGGACTCTATTGCTGGGATGGTGAGATGGGTGTCTGTAACCCTGGGTCCTTGAGGGGGGGCGGGTAGCTCTAAGTTGTATGGGGCGATAGGAGGGGTGTCCCCAACACTCAGTCAAAAGGGAGCGTTCTCTAGGTTGATTGCGGCGGTGGGAAGGGGTGTTCCTGACCCTCACTCCTTAGGGTGGGGGCTCTAGGTTGGCTGGGGCGATGGGAGGAGTGTCCCCGACACACTGTGATTCCCCCTCACCCCAGACTTACCCTCTCCAGGGTACAGGTGGCCAGCTGCGCCCACCAGCAACGCAGCCACGGCCACCAGCAACGGCACGGCCGTCGTCTCACGTCGTCTCCCCGAGCCCATGGCTGTAGGAGCGCAGGGACCCCAGCGATCAGAGCACGCCACGCCGCCCCGCTGGGGACATAGTCCGCGAGGAGGTCGCCGGAGAGGCGCCAGAGGCCGCGCGTCCTTCTCTTGCACGCCGGTGGCTCGCGGGCCGCAGTTCTCCAATAGAGAAGGCCCTGGGACGGTCCCGGGAAGAGCGCAGAGGCCTCGGCTTCGACCAACGCGGCGGCGCGGCCCGCAGACGGCCCCGGGTCACCCAGGCACGGTCCGGTGCCCGCAATCGCAGGGTCCAGAGCTCACCGCCGTGCGCCCCCTTTCCAGGCCTCCTGTTCCTCCGCCCGGTGCAGCTCTGGGTGGGTCGCGTTCTGCGGAGTCGGAGACAGAGGGACGCGCGAACGGGCAGGCACCTGGGCTGGTGGCGGCGGCGGGAGCGAGGGCTCGGCTCCGGCCCGTAAACAACGCGGCCCGTCAGCTGGGCCCCGCGCGGGCCGAGGGAAAAGGTGGCGCGGAATGAGCCTGGGAAGGGACTGTGCGCTCCAGTGAGGCCCGTGGAGGGGACAAGCCAGCCGAGCGCAGGGAGGCGTGGCATTGCGAGCCCTGGCCACGCCTCCTTGCCTCCTCGTGTGGAGCCCCCAACTTTGGAGGCCCGGGGCGCACCCCAGATTCTCCCAACTCCGACACCCCAAAATACCTATTTAAAAAGGTTGCGATTTAAAAGCTTGGAAGTGTCCCCAGATACCAATCTGACATGAATACCCTAAACAACTCTGAGACTACCATGTCAGATCTCGGGAGCTGCCCAGCTCCGCGCCTGACTCGAACGCCCCCAAATAGCCCCGAGGTTCCAATTTAAAAACCTGGGGAGCCCCAGATCCTTGCCTGAATCGAACACCGCTAAACAGGCCTAAAGTTCCAATTTAAAAGCTAGGAACGTCCCAGATCCCCTCCTGGCCTCAACAAACCCAAATAACACCGAGGTTCCAATTTAAAGGTCTGGAGCGAGCTCCAGATCTCCGCCTGATCCGGACACTCCAAACAGCCCCGAAATAACAATTTAAAAGCCTAGAAACGCCCCCCAAATCCCTCCGGACACGAACGCCCCAAACCGCTCTAAGACCCAATGTCAGAACTTAGGAGTCTTACTCTAACACCCTCCCAAGTAGCTCTGAGACTCCGATCGCAATAGCCCCCAAGATGTTCCCAGATGCAAGGCTCAACCAAACAAACCTTGTTTTTTTACAGTTTTTACTTTTTTTTTTTTTTTTTTTTTTTTTTTTTGTCTCCTGTGGGGAATTCACTTTCTTTACTCTTGATTCCTTTTTTTTTTTTTTTTCAGCCTCTACGACTAATGCCTGACTGGATTCCCCCAGTCGTGGATCTCTCTAGGAGCTAGTGGGCGCCCCACAAGTTCCCTCCCCTGTGAGCTCCCGCCCAGCAGCGTGGCCCATACCAGCTTCCAGGCCACAGCCACGTGTTCACAATGCCTGCCGCCTGTGTTCCCTGGCCTGAGCCCCTCTACGCAGCACTGGATTCCAGCGGAAATCAATAAAGAAATGACTCCTGGAAGAACAAAACAAGGCTTCTAGGAAAACCTTAGAAACTTCATATAGGACCCGGGTAGACGTGTTCCATTTTCAACATGCATACCAATAGGTAGCTGAATAAATGTCTAAAAAAGTCATTCACTAACATCCCTACCCAACCACCTTCAATGAAGAGCTATAACCTTAGGACTATGTGAAGTCCAGAGTCCTCTATCCTTCACTTCCCGTGTCCAGTCGGACAGATTGCCACCATATCTGTAGCTGCTGGCCTATGCAATGGGTTTGACAATATCTATAAAAAGTAAAAATAAAAGAGCCAGGAATAGAAGAAGACACTCAAGATTAACCTTTGGCCTACAGATACACACACACACACACACACACACACACACACACACACACACACACACACGCAGAGAGACAGAGACAGAGAAAGCACTACAAGGAGCCAGCCCTGGGGAGGCAGGTCTTTAATCTCAGAAGGTAGAAGCAGAAGGATCAGGAGTTTGAAAGTAGCCTGGAACACAGGAGATCCTGTCTTTAGGTAGATAGATAGATAGATAGATAGATAGATAGATAGATAGATAGATAGATAGATAGGTAGGTAGATAGACAGATGAAACAAAAACAGTGGGGCTGATGAGATGGCTCAGCAGATAAAGGCACTTGCTGCAAAGCCTGAGGACCTGAGTTCAATTCTAAGGTCCCACAGCGTATACACAAACACACACAGAGTAAATAAATAAAAACAAGCGTTTTCAAAATTACTTTTAAGTGGTGGCCTAGTGTTGGGGGATGTCTTTCTGTATGCTGTGAATATGTGTGGCTCCCACTGAATAATAAATAAAGCTGTTTCGGTCTATGGCAAGAAAACTTACAGCCAGGCAGGATATCCAAGCAGAGATACAGAGAGAAGGGCGGAGTCAGGAGAGATGCCAGCAGACCAGTAAAGGTATAGGCCATACAGTTTGTAATTAATATTAAGCCTCTGAATGATTATTTTATAAGAGGCTGCTTGAGCTTGGGTGGGAGAGATTCATCCTGACCTCGGGGCCAGGCGAGAACCGAGAAACTTCCAACTATAGCCTAAGGCTGTGGTTCTTTGGTGGAGCACTTGCCCAGCACACGTGGAGCCCTGGGTTCAACCCTGAGCACCAAAAAACAAAACCCTTACTAGGAGCTAGGACCGTGATTCTTACATTATGCAAACGTACCCCTGCCTTAAAGCCTCACCCAGTTCTTGCCCCCAGTCACTCTTCCTGGCCGAGTCTGCTCCAGTGAGCATCCTCCCCGACCACAGTCTGCAAACCCCCTTCGGTCCCTTATTCTCTTCCCCAGGCCTTTCCATCCTGTGCATAGCCCTCCCTGAATTTTTTATTTATTATCTTGCTTGTCATTGCTTATCAGTCTGCCCCCACGACCCCATGTCTGACATACCCATTGACTAATAAATATTTGTTCAGTGGAAGAATCAACATGCCACTTGTAATAAGGGATTCCCGGTATACAAAGTCAACACGGTGTGTTTCCTTGTACGGTGGTTTCCTTGCATGTATGTCCTGTGTTATGTGTTGAGGGAGGAGTAGATAGAGAAGCATCTGTGGGGTGAAATATTGGAAACTGAAATCTGAAGAGAAGCTGAGAGAAAATGTCCCCATGAAATGAAGGGCTTGTGCAGTGGTGGGGGGGGGCCTTCAGGTGCTGTGGATGTGCAGAGAGGGGAGAGGAGAACCTGATGTCATGGGTGGGAATGAGAAGGTGCAGATGCTCAAACTTCACATCAGGATGTGCTTGACTTGTGTGTGCATGTGTGCATCTGTGAAGGTAGCATGTGTGGGGTATGTATATACACACCTGTGCTTGTAGAGGCCAGAGGTCAGCATCCGGTGTCTCCCTAGATCAGTCTACAACCTATTTTTTGAGACAGAGTCTCTCACTGAGCCTGAAATTTACCTGTGAGTCGGCGAGCCTTGGGGATACTTCCACCTCTGCCTTCCAAGCTCTGGGATCACCGGTTTGGACCACAACCCATGCTTCTATATGCGTTCTGGGACTCTAAACCAGGTCTCCATTCTTGGGAGGCAAACAGTGTACAACTCAGCCATTTCCTCAGAGTCAGGTTTGGGGTTTTGTTGTTGTTTTGTTTTCTTTTTTGTTTGTTTGTTTGTTTGTTTGTTTTTGAGATAGGGTCTCACTGTGTAGCCTGAGTTGTTATTGAACTCACAGAGATCCACCTGCCTCTGCCTCCCAAGGGCCAGTACTAAAGGCATGCACCATCATGTCCAACCTTACTTTTATTTGCAGGGGTAGGGAGGAATGTGAGCAGATGCCCAGAGATGCTAGAAGAAGGAGTTGTGTCCCCTGGAGTCAGGAGCCGGGAAGGTGGCTCAGTGAGTAAAGGCATTCGCCACCAAGCTGGACAACCTGAACTCAGTCCCCAGGACCCATAGAGTGAAAGGAGAGCTGACTCCCACAAGCTGTCCCCTGACAAACACACACACACACACACACACACACACACACACACACACACACACACTAATTAACACTTACACCAGGTGGGCCCCAAATGCTGAAACTAGCATGCTAGGAGTATGAGCTGATGCTTTCCAGAGACAACCAGACTTCAGATGCCTTGATCTTACTTAGCCAATGAGGACACTGTGGTCTAGGAATGTCATAGATCGTGACCCATATTGTTCTTTGACTGTCTTAGACCTTGAATAATCATCTAGCTTAACTTCTGCCTCTGACCCAAGTAACAGGTAAACTTTAAAGAAAAAGCCGTTATCAGCACATCTAAGGCTAAGACTACTGTAGACCATCTCGCACCCCAAGAGATTTCTTTTTGTTGTTGGGGCCTGATTATTTGATGTTAGCGCCAATGGAATTGGCCCACACAATAACTAACAGCTTGTTTTGCAGAGATGGCTTGCTGCCAAACATGTGGACCTGAGATCCCTAGATCTACATAAACATGGATGAAGTAGAGTGCCCCTCTATTATCCAGCAGAGTGTCCCTCGATTATCCTAACACTTCTACAAGGAGATGGGAAGTGGAGACTGGAAAATCACTCAGAAAGGCAAAGGACAGCTAACCTGACGTCTTCAACGGTAAACAAGAAACTCTGTCGCACATAAGGTGGAAGGCGACCATCAACCGCAGAGGTTGTCCTCTGACTGCCATGTGTGCACAGTGGCACACACGGTCACTCTTCTCTGGTTCACAACGAACTGTTCCCTTATGTGCGTTCAGAGTCTTACTTTGGGCCAGAGCTGGAGCCCAGGTGATCAAGTGACTGTGGAGAAACAGAAACCCTGGATCCCGTCCTAGCAACTCTACCCCAGGAGATGGGGTGCACACTGTTGATATCAGTATGGAGGAGGTAGTGGCAGGAGGATCAGGAGTTCAAGGTTATCCTTCACTACACAGCAAGTCTGAGGCCAGACTCTTAAAAAAAAAAAAAAAACAGCTGAACCTGGTGACTTGTTATCCCAGCTACTGAGGAAACTGAGGCAGGAGGATTGAGGTTCAAAGACTACCTGAGCTTCAGGGCAAGTTCAAGGCCAACATGGGTAACTTAGTGAAACTCTGTCTCAAAAGAAAAAGTGGACAGAGGGCTGGGAGTGTAGCTCAGTGGTAAGACACTCCTCTAACCCTTGGGTCAATCACTGAGATGGAAGGAGAGCGTTAGTAGCTTGTAATCTCTTCGTTGGTGACTGATTCAGGCAAGAGTCGTCCACGAGGGCGAACAGCAGCGGCATCATTCTTGCGCCTCTGTCTTCAACATGCAGCCAATGACTTGGCTTTGTGCTGATAGCTGCATCATTAGGAGTTTCTTATTTCCCCTGTGCAAACGTCACAGAGTGTATTTGCACAAGCCCAGATAGTACAGTCTGGGCTGTATGGTGCAGCCTTGTCCTTACTAGGCTACAAACTTCAAAACACTCTACACTAAACATTATCTACTATGCGACACCATGCAGAGTGCTGTATCTAAACAGTAAGCAGGCACAACAGAAAACATTAAATTAAAAAAAAAAAAAAGGTGGCCCATTGAGTAGAGCACTCGCTGAGCAAGGGCAAGGACCTGAGTTCAGATCACCCACACAGAAGCAGGGCATGACAGCATGCTCCTGGCAGCCCAGCACTGGGGGACAGGGAACGGTGGGTCCAGGGCTAGCCTCTGCTCCTGCCAGGCACCTCATTTGCCTTTCTGACTCTGGCTGATTTCACTTAACATACTGATTTATAAGTCGATGTATTCCCATGCAAATGTCATAGATTCAAGGTTTTTTTAATGTGGCAGAATAAGATTTTATTGTGTATGAAGAGAAGGCTTGTTTAACCAAGACGTGAGTCCTCAGTTTAAACTTTAAAAGTAACTAGGAGTGTGGCACCTACCCATAATGTCAGCATTATTGGCTATGGCAGGGGGATCCAGAGTTCAAGGCTAGCCTGGGCTATACAGTAAGGCCCTGGCTCAAAACTACAGTTTAAAATAATAAGCCGGGCGGTGGTGGCTCACGCCTTTAATCCCAGCACTCGGGAGGCAGAGGCAGGCGGATCTCTGTGAGTTCGAGGCCAGCCTGGTCTACAGTGCGAGCTCCAGGAAAGGCGCAAAGCTACACAGAGAAACCCTGTCTCGAAAAACCAAAAAATAAAAAAATAAAAAATAATAATAATAATAATATACATGACTATACAAAAATTAAGGCTATAAGAGACAGCTCAGGGGATGAAGTATTGACCAAGCAACTGTGAATGGGAATCAGAGTTTGAATTCCCAGCACCCAAGGCAGGAAGGAGTGAGAACCACCTGTAATCCCAACACTCCCGAGGCAAACCGCCATCTAAACCAGCTGGAATCGGTAAACTTGGGTTCATCAAGAAAACTCACCTCGAGGCATAGTAATCAAGGAAGACTCGCAATGCCTCCCTCTGGCTTCCATAGACACATGTACACACATGCAATTATACAACACACATCAGAAAATTAAGATTTTAGGAATAACTCAAAAACTAAAATCCGCAGAGATGGAGAGATGGTGCTTCTAAGAGTCCTCTTCCAGAAGACCTCAGCTCAGTCCCCAGCTTTCAAGTCAGGCGACTCACAGCAGCCTGTAGTTCCAGCTCCATGTAGATCTGGCGCCCCTTCTAGCTTCTGGAAACACTGCACTCACACACAGAAAAATACAGACACATAATTTTGAAACACTTGGTTTTGAGACAGGGTCTCATTACATAGCCCTGGCTGGCCTGACACTCACTATATAAAGTAGGCTGATCTCAAAGAGACATCCTCCTGCCTCTGCCTTGGAACTGCTAGGATTAAAGGCATGAACTAACGATCCAAATACAGTGGACACAGCACAAAGGCATGTGGGAAGGCAGTCTCCTACATTCCTGTTTTAAATTGACTCAGTCAGAAGCTGGAGACACAGAATGCTACAGCGCTGGCCTAGCATCCACATAGCCCTGGGCTCCATCCTCAGCAGCACATAACTAGGTATGATAGCTCACACCTGTCATTCCAGCCTTCAGGAAATAGAGGAAGGAGGATCAGAAATGTAATACTACATACTGAGTTTGAAGCCAACCTGGGCTTCATGAGACCCTGTCTTGATAAATAAACAAATAAATAGATAGGTCCAATCACTAGGGGTGATTTAATAACTACTTTCAGCAAATATATTGCACTAACTCCTTGATCCACTGATAGCACTTCAAGATATTTACTGTACTGCACCGATCTGTTCCTGGGAGTAAGGCTGGTAGTGACAAGAATTCATCTGTATAATTTAATAGAGCAAAACCCAAAATAATCTAAACACTTCCTTTACCCAAGAAATGTACACTGTCCTCAAATAACTTGGTCCACAAGACTGGGGATGACTCAGCAGGTAAAGTGTTTGCCTCACAAGCCTGAGGAACTGAGTTCAATCCCCAGAGCCCACATGGGGAAAAAAGAAAAGGAAAATCTCTACATGGTGGTGTGGGCTCACAATGGCAGAGCTGGGGCAAGCACAAGAGGTCTCTGTGACTCCATGACCAGTCAGCCTGGTCAGGTGGGCAAGGACCAGGTCCCAGTGAGAGACCCTGTCTCAAAATTCAATGGGGGAGCAGGGATCTGGAGAGATGATGGCTCAGTGCTTCCAAGTACGCATGTCAAGCAGCTCACAACCATCAGGAACTCCTGTTCCACAATATCCATTTCCCTCTTCTGGCCTCAGAGGGCGCTGCACCCATTCATACACAGAGACATACGCATATACACATAAATAAAAACAAATACTAAAAAATCAAATAAGGGGATCAGTTTCTGAGGTATGACACCTAAGGTTGACATTTGGCCTTCAAGTGCAAATGCACACAACCTACACACACTTATGCACATTTACTCACACATGTATATACACCACAGAAATATCTGACCCATTCACATGTTTTTGGTTTGGTGTGGTTTTTTGTTTGTTTGGTTGGTTGGTGTTTTAAGCATCATGATGTTGTTTTAATAGAAAAAGCTAAAGGCAGAGTGTGTGTACTTTCTGCTTTACTAATTTGAAACTGCTCCCCCCCCCAAAAAAAAAAAAAAACACTATGAAAAATGTACAGCATTTAACAGGTCCAAGGCAAGGCCATCAGAACATGCCCAAGACATTAGGATTCAGTGGGACGTTGCTAGATAGTTGGATGCTGAGCTGTCTGTAGACTCCACAGTCCTGGTAGAGACAGGAGGAAGGACTTCTGAAGTCCTGGTTTTGTTGTTGTTGTTGTTGTTTGTTGGTGGTGGTGGTGGTTTTTGTTTGTTTTTATTATAGGGAACACAGAAACTTTCTCTTTGCTTCCTCCAACTCCCTTCAGACCAGAATAAAACCTGACATTATCTACGGCAGCATGTTGGGGGGTAGCATGTTGTAATTCCCCCCACACAGCTTCTCTCTCTTGTAAAGTTTTTCATGATCTTCGTATTGCTTTGAACACATTCAGGACATAGCCTTTTATCTTCCACTCCTGGGATGGGAAAACACAGGCTCATAACCAAGAGAGAAATCATCCTTTGGGGAGTGTCTGGAACCTCGGTCTGACCAGTGTGACATTGCAGGTGAACCCAGCCTGTCCTATCTGCAGGGAGCAGCCTGCCGTGGAGGACACACCACCTGGATCCAGGCTTGTAGCAGGAAGCCGCCACCGAAGGAGGAGGATGGTGATTCACAGCCTCAGGCTGGACAGCTCTCATAGAAATTCTTCCCCAGGCTGCAAACATGGACTCCCGGGCTGAAGTCACAACTTCAACTATAACACTCTCCTCTCTATTCCTACTTTTGTCATTTTCTTGAGTCCGGTTCTTTGGTGACTATCTTGGGTTTCTTGGGAACCGGATTCATTTTGGCCTCAAGCAATGTGTTAGGAATCTGACATTTTTGTTTAGAATATGAATGTCTCTGGAGTCTCAAACCTCGATTTTCTTGCCATCCGTATTCAAGTTATGATAATACCTACGAGTGTTCCAGGACACATCCTTAATAGGAGGTAGGACGGCCTGCCTGCAGGGAGGGCTCTGGATATCCTTGAGGCTTTGATTTGCTCAGAAGTCTGCAGATGGGGAACTGGTGGTTTGAGGTCTTCAGTTGAAGAAACACTTGATTCCATAGGGTGTTCTGCAGTGGGCTGCTCGGTCACTGGGACCAGCATTAAAATCACATTTTCTTCATCAAATTCTTCCTCGGGGTGGTTCTTGTAGTAAGTATCCTATGTGGAGTGTGGCATTGCCGGGGTGGGGGCAGTAGGGGTGGGATGGGGATGGTGGGGATGGGGTGGGGCGGTAGGGATAGAGTGGGGTGTTGATTTGATAATCACTTTTTTTGGGGGGGAGGGGGTTCAAGACAGGGTTTCTCTGTGTAGTTTTGGTGCCTGTCCTGGATCTCACTCTGTAGCCCAGGCTGGCCTCGAACTCACAGAGATCCACCTGCCTCTGCCTCCCGAGTGCTGGGACTAAAGGCCTGCACCCCCACCACACCTGGCCTTTGATAATCACTTTCAAGAAATAACTTACATCACTCCAGCCACAGTCACAGATTTTTATTTCCTGTGTTCTGTCTCTCCGGATTTCCAACACCTTTCATGAGTAATTTGTAATCACAACTTATGTGCTTTTTTTTTTCCTCCTATTTTTCCCTCTGGGCTTTATTTGAAGCTTTGGGGAAATGCAGTCAAGGTGTGAAATTCCTGTAAGGAAGGGGATGCTTTGTAATTAGTCTGTTCTGATCCCCAGGAGCTCTCTCTCTCTCTCTCTCTCTCTCTCTCTCTCTCTCTCTCTCTCTCTCTCTTTCTCTCCTGTCTTCTTCCATGTCCCCTCCCTCAAACCTGTCCCATGCCCCTCACCTACCACTCAAACTGATGGCCTCTTTTTAATTATTGTTACATATATAAATGCACAAATAAATATAACCTGCTGAGTCCATTTAGTGTGGCTTGCGTGTGTATGATTTCAGACTGACTGCTTAGTATAGGATAACCCACTGTGAGAATCATCCCTGAGGAAAAGTAATTCTCCCACTCCCAGCATCATTAGTTGTCTTTAGTGCCTTGTCTAGGGGTTGTACCACATGACACTGTCCTTGTTCCTGTCTTGTTTGGGCAGCCATATTCTTGAAGTATCATGGGTGTGTGACTTCCTTGACACCTCTTGAAGATACAGTCTTACAGCAGATTTCCTGGTCTTCTGGCTTTCACAGTCTCTCTACCCTTTTTTCCTCCATATTCCCTATTCCTTAGGTTCAGGGCTTGTATTGTAGATGTATTCATAAGGGCTGCGCTCCACACGATTTGATTTGTGAATTATGACCTCTTTTGGTTTTCTGCAATAGTCTCTGTATACTGTAGAGAGATGCTTCTTTGATGAGAGGCCTGCATTACACTTACCTGTGGGCGTAACGATAAGTTTTATGATGCGGTTAGGAATTATGCTGGTCTAGCAAAGTCCTAATAATACATTCTCTTCTAAGGCCCATGACCTCACTAGCCCCAGGTAGTCATGCCCCAGACATGACTTCCGGTCTACTGAGTGGGCCTTCTGTCTAATTAGACAGCTGTTGGTTACCGTCAAGATATGAACGCCACTGTTGCACATTTAGGGGTACTTTACCATGTCTGTTATAGTTCTTTGTTTTCACAGTTGGACAGGATTGTTGGTTGCTCCGCTTTCTTAGCAGCTTGCATAACATTTTCTGGTGTGACGAAACCTGGACTGCAGGAAGAAGGCTCCCAGGTCAAATCAAGCTTGAAATTTCCAAATCCCGTGTCCTAACTATACTGAGTCTTCAGCAAGAGAGACTTACCTTCAGTCTCCTTGAGGTAACCAAGGGCAATAGCACGTATTTGTTCGGGGGAATCACTTAGACTCCCCTGACCAGCAACTCAATGGGGGTTTCTGGTGCCTGGTACTAGGGTTTTGTTACATGGTCTGTGGCTCTCGTGGGGAGCACTGTCAGCTCAAGTGGCATAGCTTCATTTTGTGTGTGTGTGTGTGTGTGTGTGTGTGTGTTATATCAGTGTATATATTTACATATATGTGTAAATATAAAATAATATGATCTCGGGGCTTTATCAAATATCCTTGGTGCCGACTGGGAGCTATCTCTTTGTGTGTGTATTCCTGGTGTGCACACATTTGTGCACATGTGTGTGGGGCCAGAGGTCAACCTTAGATGACCATCAACTTTTCTGTTTTCTGAGGCAGGATTTTTCACTTGGCCTGGAGTCTGGCCAGCAAGCCCCAGAGATCCTCCCGTCTCCACCTCCTGACCCACAGAATCACAAGCAAATGCCACTTCACCTGGCCTTTTCCCGTGGGTCCTGGGGATTGCGCTCGGGTCTTCATTCTTGCAAGGGAGACACTTTGCTCACTAAGCCGTGTCCCCAGTCCAGGCACAGAGTTTCTTTATTTTTTATTATTATTGTTGGTATTTATGCTTGGTGCATTCTTGGTCTTAAATTTTTCATTTTCTGTCCTTATTCAAATCTCTTGGGAAGGGTTTATTTTTTTAACTTATTATTGTATGTGTGACGTATTTGTACATGACACATCATGTATGTGGCAGTCTGAAGACAACATTGTGGAGTCAGTTCTCTCCTTCTACCTTTAAATGGGTTCCAGGATCCAACTGAGGTCACTGGGTATGAGTGGCAAGTGCTTTATCAGAGTTATGTGGCATTTTAATTTTTATCTTAGTTGATGTAGATTCCTTGTCCATGCTTCTGGGTGGGATGTATAAGGACATAAGGACATTTCCATAATTCACTCAATACATCTACTTTACTCATATATTTGTTATTTATCTGTTTTTACATATTGAACACAGGACCTTGCATATGGTGGGCGAGTAGTCTGCCATCTTTATTTATTTATTTGTTTATTTATTTATTTATTTATTCATTTATTTTGAATCAGGACCTCGCTAAGTTACTCAGGCTGGCCTTGAACTCCCTCTGTAGCCCAGGCTAGCTTTGAATTTGTGGTTCTTTTACCTCAGCCTCCTGAATAGCTGGGTGTCTGGTATCTTAGCTGGGATTTCTATGACTGTCATAAAAAGCAGTTTGGGGGAAGGAAAGGGTTTATTTCAGCTTACAACTCTCAGGTCACACTCCATCACTGAGGTAAGTCAGGGCAGGAACTCAAGCCAAGAACTTGGAGTCAGGAGCTGAAGCACAGGACGTCGAAGAACACTGCTACCAGCGTGCCGCTATGACGGCTCAGCTCGCTTCGTTTAAACAACCCAGGCCCACTTGTCCAGGGGTGGCTCCATCCACAGTGAGCTGGGCCCTCCCATATCAATCATCAATCAAGGAAACACCCCTACAGATTTGCCCACGATGTACATGCTGATCTTATGGAGGCATTTTTTCTGTTGAGGTTCCCTCTTCCCAGATGACCCTGGCTTGTGTCAAGTTAAAAAAACAAAACAAAGCCAACCAGGACAATAGGCCTGTCTTCAAGCCTGGCTTTCTTTTTGTTTTTAAAAATTACTTTATTCACTTATCTTATGTGTTAGGTAAGGGTTGCCTACATGCATATCTGTGCACCATGTGCATGCAGTGCCCCCAGAGGCCAGAAAAAGGCATTGATCACCTGACTGGAATTACATGCAGTTGTGAGCTGCCATATGGGTGCTGGGGATTGAACCCTGGACCTCTGGAAGAGCAGCCAACGCTCTTAACTGCTGATCCGTCTCTCCAGCCCCAAGCCTGGCTTTATTTCTTCTGTCTCCCTCCTTTCCTCTTCCTCTTCTTCCTTCGCCCTCCCTCCATCTCCAACTCCTTTTTTTCTTTCCTTAACCTCTGTGTGATCTACACTGTAACTCTTCTTCCTCCATCCACAGTCCTGATGGTGTCTGCCCAGTGCTGCTGACAGGTGTGCTCCATCATGCCTGGTTCATGTGCTGCTGAGAATGGAACCCAGAGCTCCTGCATACTGGGAAAGCACCTTGCTGAGAATTCTATACAATGTATCTTTTATCATACTCACACCCCTTCCCTCACTCTTGGCTTCACCCACATCTCCCTACCTAACTGTCTTAGTAACTTTTCAATTTCTGTGACAAAACACCAAGGCAACTTTCTAACACTTTCTGAAAGTGAGTCCATGACCATCATGGCAGGAAGCTTGGCAGCAGGCAGGCAGACATGGTGTTGGAACAGTAGCTGAGAACTTGCATGTAGTTTCTCCCCTACATTTTCTACTTCCAAACTCTCCTATGAACCTCTCCTTGCTGTCTTCCAAATTCATTGCCTCTCTTGCTTTTAGTTGTTGCTATATGCATCTATACGCACACATATACATATACACATCAGTTCACAAACATAACCTGCTCAACCTGAACAATGTTACTTACATGTTGGTCCTCAGGACTAAGCCTGAGAAGACTGTTTCTCCCACTCTAGCATCCTAAGCTGCCTGAAGTTCTTTTGCGGGGATTGGGGCCTTGAGGACTTTCCCCGTCCACTTGGCACATCTATTGCCTTTGTTCTGCTCACATTTGTGCAGCCATGTTGTGTAGCTAGAGTTTTCCTGCCTGGCCCACAGTCAGGACAAATCTCTCTCACTCGCCAGTCCCACAGCTGCGTAAACACAGAGACTTATATTGCTTACAAACTGTATGGCCGTGGCAGGCTTCTTGCTAACTGTTCTTATATCTTGAATTAATCCGTTTCTATAAATCTATACCTTGCCACATGGCTTGTGGCTTACCGGCATCTTCACATGCTGCTTGTCATCATGGCGTCTGACAGTGTCTCTCCCACTCAGCCTTCCACTTCCCAGCTTTATTCTCCTCTCTCCTTGTCCCGCCTATACTTCCTGCCTGGCCACTGGTCAATCAGCGTTTTATTTATACAGAACGCTATCCACAGCAATGTTGGTGAGACTTAATAGGTATAACGTCTGACATTCCCAGATCACCACAAACTCCCTGATCTTCTGACTCCTACAATCTTCCTGCACCCTTTCCCACAGTATTCCCTGAGCCTTAGGTGCTTTGGAGATGTACCCATTGGGACTGGACTCCACAACTCTGCATTTTGATTGGCTGTGGTTTTCTGTAACGGTTTACGTCTGTTGTAAAGAGAAATTTCCCTGGTGAGGGTTAAAAATTACATTTATCTGTGGGTGTAAGGACAAGTGTTTATAGATTGTTGTTAGGGATTTCGTTGGTTTAGTAAAGCAGTGGTTTTAGGTTCTCTTCCAATAACCCATGAATTGACTAGCACTGAGTAGGTTTCCAGCATGGTCTCCCTCTTGGTGAGCAGGTCTTAAGTCCAATAAGAGAGCCGTTGGTTGCTGCCAAGGTATGTGGGCCACTACTGCACCTGTAGTCTGTCATGTCATGCCGGATGCTGTGGTTCACAGGCACCACAGCCGGATGGACTGTTGGTTGCCTCTTCCCTTTGGAAGTTCGCATTGTGCTTCTGATACCATGAAAACTAGTCCTCGGGGAGGAGGTCAGTTCCAGTTCAGAGGTGCTGGGCCCTGTCTCTGAAGTATATGGTCTCTTCAGCAACAGAAATTTACCTTCCAACTCTGGGAAGCAACCAAGGGCAAGAACTGAAGGCTGAGTGGTTTGGAAGTCTCAAGGACAAGCCTGATGAAATACCTCAAAAGAGGTCTTCTCGAGCTTGGTATTGGACTTTTTGCTAGCTGGGTCTTGGTGCTTGGGGGAAGCACTGTCAGTCTTGAAGACAAACGTCATTTGAATTATATGTGTATATCTCTATGCAGGATTGTGTGTGTGGTAGGGTTTTTAATTAGGTAAACAGTTAATGCAATGATTCCTTATGACTTTTTCAGACATATTTATTCTCATTTTACATTCCTCCCTCCTCCCCCTACACTGACCTTCCTCCCCTTTTCCTCTTCCCCTGTCAGATCACGTGTGTCCTACCATTCCCTTTACCCTCTTCCTCCTTTCCTCTTTACCTCCCTAAGGAGCCCCCTTCCCCATTCCCTTATCAGATGACTGGTACTCTTCTGTCCCCCTCCTTTTGCCCCCAACCCCCCATCCTGACAATGGTTCCGTTTTATTTCCTGGTTTCTGTAGTTACTACAGGACAAAGTGATTCTTTTAAAATGAATTCGGGTGCATATGTGTTTAGGACATATCTTCTTGGTTAACTGTTCCCTTGGTTGGAATGAGGTGTCCCTCTTCAACTCTTCTGACTAGTTTTAGTTTGAAGTCTGCTTTGTCAGATATCAGGGTATCGACGCCTGCTCGCCTCCTGGTCCCATTTGAATGGAGTACTTTGTTCATCTTTTGACTCTAAGGCAGTGCCTCTCTTTAAAGCTAAGATGTGTTTCTTGTAGACAGCAGATGGATGGATGCTATTTCTCGATCCATTGAGTCAGCCAGTGTCTTTTAATTGGAGAATTAAGACCTTTGATGTTTAAAGTTATTAATGAAATGTCTTTGTTAGTTGTGGTCATCGTGTTGTTGATTTTTGGTGTTATTTGTGTTCTCACTGGCACTTTGTGTTTTATTAATTATAGCTTTGTATTTCTTTCCCACACTCTCTGTGCTATGCTCGTTCAGCCCAAAGTACTGCTTCTTGTAATTTTTTTAGGTTTGGTTTGTTGGGGGAGGGAGGCAGGGGGGAGGGGGAGAAGAGAAAAGAAAATTGCTACAATGAAAGAGCCTAAGCAGGGCCCTAGGCAGAGAGTGTTCATTAAGGGAATCCGGACCTGTGCTACATGAGTGTCCTCAAGCTGATAAGGGGTAAGTGCTACCAGATAACAAGTAGATCAAGGAGCTGTTTCCAAGAGAAAATAAAGCTACGTGAGAGCTCACATGGTAGTATGCTTAACCAAAGCAATTCCAGAAACCAGACTGCTGAGATATCTCAGTGGTTAGGGCGATTGCCTTCGTGCCCAGGGGCTCACACGGTGGAAGGAGACTCAGTGCCTGATAGTTCTCCTCTCTGGCCTGCATGAGTACTCCGTGGCACACGCTGGCACACACATGCACTCGGCTGTCAGCCCAGCTCCAGGGTCTACGAGAGAGACCTGTCTCAGGGGAATAAGAAGGGGGGTGACAGAGCAGGATACCCAGTGTCTCCCCCGGCCTCTGTACACACACACACACACACACACACACACACACACACACACACGGGGGGGGGGGCGCACATGCACAGGAATGCACCATACATATATACAATACAAAGCATAAGGATGAAGATGAGCTAGACGGTCCCACAGGCAGCCAGGTCCCACGGGTGAGGGGGGGTGGGCAAGGTGAGGGCAGAGGAAAGGTAACCAGGTAGGTGTCAGGGCCTTGTGGGCTGCAGTGGACCTTGTGTCACTCTGACTGTGGGAGGAACTTAGGGACCTGAGCCTGGGATGGACAAAGCTCAGCCTCACTGACATGGGACAGCGTGATGTTGAGGAAGAACTCCGAGCTGGGTCAAAGCCTCTTATCCAACCTAGCCATGAACTTCTGCCACCATCAAGAGAAGGGCCACACACCACTCCATCATCATCCCTCCTACCTATGAAGGTGTCCCACAACCCAGTGCATTTGAAATTATGGGACTATGTGGCTGGAAAAAGGCTTAACTACCCTTACCAGGAAGCTGACACAAAGGCCAAGATACTTATAGACCAGGGAGCACTATGCAGCCATGAAGAAGAAAAGAAAGGGTCCTATAGAACAGGGAATGAGTCACAGACTTGGACCCACAGCCAGGCAAGATGGGCACAAAGTACAAGGTCAATAGGTTGTCTCTCTGCTTCTCTATTCCTACTGCCCCAGTAAGGAGTCAGCCTCCTCCTTCGCCCTCGCCTCCATTCCTGCCCTGTGGCTTCTACAAGAGCAGTGAGCACTTTTAACCACTGAGCCACTCCCCAGACCCCACCTCAGTGGCCTGGAGCTCACCACACAGGCTACACTGTGTAGCTGGTGTTTTTCTGTGTCCTGGCCTGCTGGCAGTCGGGACAAATCTCTCCCACTCGCGTCCCCCAAGTAAACACAAGTAAACACACAGAGGCTTATATTAACTAAAACTGCTCGGCCATTAGCTCAGGCCTACCGCTGACTAGCTCTTACACTTAAACTCAGCCCATTTCTGTTCATCTATATGTCACTATGTGTTCTGTGGCTTTACCTGTGTGCTGTTATATGCTGCTCCCTGGATGGCAGGCTGGCGTCAACTGACTCAGCCTTCCGCTTCCCAGAATTCTCCTTCTCTGCTTATCCTGTCTATACTTCCTGCCTGGCTACTAGCCAATCCGCATTTTATTTATCAACCAATCAGAGCAACACATTCACAGCACACAGAGAAACATCACCCATCCACACTAGATGCTATCGAGCTGCAGGGATCCTGTCTCTGCCTCCCCAGGTCTGGGATTGCAGGTGCTTGCTGCCACCTCTGGCTTTTTTTACATATGTTCTGGAAATTGAACTAACTGCTCATCTCCCTCACCATCTCCCTCACCCATGTTTTTATTCGGTTTGCTTTTCTGGAACAAGGTCAAATTCTGTAGCAAGACTGGCCTCAAGCCTGTGATCCTCCTGCTTCAGCCTCCTGCATGCAGATGCTGCAGGCATGCACCATGCAACCATCACATCCAGGCGACACAGAGAAATCCTAAAACAGGAAAATTAACATTCCTTGTGGATTCACGGTGGCTACATATCATTGTACATTTCCAAAATGCATAGTAAGCTGAGTGTGGTAGCACGCATTCACAATCCCATGTGATGCATGCCGTATTGGTAAACTGTAGCATGTTGTTTGAGCTTTCTGAGAAGCTGGCTCTGGAAGCATGGTGCCCCTATCTCACTCAGACCCAAATATCTTGTCTCAGAGTATCCTCTAAGATCCCTTGGTGAAGGTGGGTTGAGCCTCTAACTCGGTGACATGGAGAGATCAGCCAAACAGCCCAAGAGTAAAACCACTGTGTCCTTGAGAACAGCTAGCAGGTGAACCATGTCCCACAGGGGTCACTAGTATTTATTGAATGATACAAAAATGCCACAGTGGGAGAGAGGCTGTGAGTTCAGCCAGGGGAAGCTCAGCCATGGACAGACAGCTCAATCAGGAGCTCCAGATGACGGCCTCAGCCTCCTCAGTCGGTTTCTGCTGGATGTTGTGAGAGCCCAGTTTGATGATTTGTTATCTACGTGCAGCTTGCCATTTTTCCTTTTACTTTGTTTGCTATCTACTTAAGAAAATCTCTCACTTAAAACCTAAAGCATAGCTACTGCGGATCATTCTCTGGATCATACAGAACATCCCAGCATCCATGAGGTGGAGGCAGGAAGATCAGGAAAATTCAGGGCCATCCTGGGATATACGGTGAGCTTGAGGCCAGCCTGGGCTACACAAGACCATGTCTTTAAAGAAATTTGTAGCTGAAAGTTTTTCTATGTTCCCGCCCAGTGGTCCCACAGTCCCACAGCCATTCAGACCCAAGTAAACACACAGAGGCTTATATTAATTAAACTGCTCAGCCATTAGCTCAGGCCTACCACTGTCTAGCTCTTACACTTAAACTCAGTCCATTTCTGTTCATCTATATGTCACCACATGTTCCATGGCTTTACCTGTGTGCTATTACATGTTGCTCCCTGGATGACATACTGGCATCTCCTGACTCAGCCTTCCATTTCCCAGAATTCTCCTTGTCTGTTTATCCCACCTGTACTTCCTGCCTGGCTACTGGCCAATCATCTTTTTATTTATCAACCAATCAGAGCAACACATATTTGGAGCATACAGAAAGACATTCCTCCAACAGAAATTAAAGTACTGAGGCTGTAGAGATGGCTCAGTGGTCTATAGCACTTACTGCTCTTAGAGAGGACCTGAGTTCGATTCCCAGCACCCGCAACAGGGGATTCACAACCACCTGTAACTCCAGTTCCAAGGGATCTGACACCCTTTTCTGGCCTCTGTGGGCACCCCATGCATGTGGTGCCCATGAAGTAATGCAGGCACACACGTGTACACATAAATAAGTCTTTTTGAAAAAGCCCTTAGAGTGAAGAAGCCACTGGTGGCCCGGGTGTGGACTACTATGGGTTTGGCTAGTAATAATGGTTCAGTGTGGGTCTGCCAGCTGTAACAATGTCACCTGCTCACAAGAGCACCAGTGGTGGTGGAAAGGGAACAAGGGTCGGTGAGATGGCTCAGCTGGTAAGACACTTGCCCCCACTGTCCTGGTGACCTGAGTTCAATTCCCAGGACATAAAGGTGGAAGGAAAGCACCAGTTCTACCCAGTTTTCCTCTGACTGCCACACGTTCTTTAACACTGTGCTCACACATACATGATGCACACACACACAATTGAGCCTAGCATGATGATAACATGCCTTTGATCCCAACACTCAGCAGGTAGAGGCAGGCAGGTCTCTGGAAGTCCAAGGCCAGCCTGGTTTATATATCGAGTCCCAGGACATCTGGGGCCACATAGTGAAAATCTGCCTCAAAATAACAACAATAATAATCTTTTTTAAAGGAAGGGAGGAAAAGAGGGGCTGGAGAGATGACTTGATGGGTAAGTTTCTGCATTGAGCCTGGGTTCAGTTCCCAGAATCCACATTGACCAGCTCACAACCACCCATAACTCCGGTTCCAAGGGATCCAGTGTGCTTGCTGGTCTCTGCAGTCACACAAACTCACATAGGCACAAAACACACACATAAATGATAAAGAAGTAAATAGGTGTTTTAAAATAAAGAAAAGAGAGGAGAGAGAGGAAGGAAGATATCAGGAAAGAACTTAGTGTCATTTCTAACCAACTTTTCTGCAAAGCCCAAAGAGCTCTAAACAACATTGCTGCATGCATGGGGCCTTGATTTTTTCCCAGCAACACAAATTAAAAACAAAATCATTGTCTTCCCTCTTTATAGGAATCCTTTCTTCCCACTATACCTGAGTAATCAACATTTGGGCAAAATCAGCCACTCACAGTCAGCATCCTGACCCTCACAAGCCCAGATCCACCCCAAGTCTGTGCTGAGGAACACACAGGAGAGACGGCTTGAGGCGAGCATCATGAGGCGGCTTCTGCATGCTGTGAGCTTCCTGCCCTTCCTTGTACAAATCTACACGGTGTGGGTCATCACACCACAAGGCCACTTGCTCCATATAAACAAAGGCCCCAAAACAGGCTTGTTAGATGACCAGGAGGGTGAAAACACTTGCCATCCAGCCTAATGATAGGAATTCGATCCCTAAGACCCATGTGGTAGAAAGAGAGAACTGACTCCCAAAAGCTGTCCTTTGAATTTCACACATTGACCATGGCACATGTATGTCACACACACACACACACACACACACACACACACTACATAAAATTGAAAAAATACACAGTAGCACAAGACGTAGCAGGTTGTAGCCACCTGAAACTTCTTTTGAAATAGATTTTTGTGTAAGCTGGAGTACACATTCAAATGATGAAGAAAATTATATATAAACAAGTAATATAGACATTTATTATTGTGGTCCAGCATTATACAATATCCATAATTTCATGTGGTACTTTTTATTCAGCACTGGGGATTGAGTATTGGGTCTCACACATGCTAGACAGGTGCTCTAGACATACAGGACCACCATGGTCTATGCTGACCACGAAACGTGGCAGCACCTTTGCGCTTTCACAGCTCTGTAAACCGCGAGTCTCACTGTGTCACAGCCAATGTGTCCGCAGGTTAAAGAGCCCCTTAGGGATCATCCATCCATCCAACAGGGGAAGACCCATGTTCCTTTCTTCCGTCTTCTCGAGGCCCCACCTCCCTTGGCTGTGAATCAGCTCTCCATATTCAAAACCAGCAACATCCTACTAAATCTTTCTTCCTGACCTTCCGGCTGCTGCCTTGCCCTCCCACATCTAAAACCCCTGTCTTGTCTCGATGCTGTGACAAAAGCCACTTCAGGGAGGAAGGGCTTTATCCTGGCTCTCAGTGGGAAGGGATCGTTCTGTTGTGAATAAGGGAAGCAGCTGGTCACACTGCATCCACATTCAGGAGGCAGAGACAGCCGATGATGATGATGATGCTCGGCCCCCTTTCTCCTTTCTACTTGGCCAAGCTGTGTTGTAGTTCGAATAAGGAATGTACCTCTATAGGCCATGTATTGGACACTTAGTCCCCAGCTGAAGGCACTGTTTGGGGAGGTTATGGAACCCTTAGGGGGTGGAGACTTGCTGGAGATGGCACACCGCTGGAGTAGAGCTTTGTGTGCTGATAGTCTCAACCCGCTTCCTAATCTGTCTGGTGTGTGTGTGTGTGTGTGTGTGTGTGTGTGTGTGTGTGTGTGTGTCTCCCTCTCTGTCTTTCTCTCTGTCTCTGTCTCTCTGTGTGTCTCTATCTCTCTTTCTCTCTGTCTCTGTCTCTGTCTCTGTCTCTCTCTCTCTCTCTCTGCTTCCTGTGTGTAGATGAAATGTCATCAGCCAATTTCCTTGTCTTACTGCTATGCCTTCCCAGCCAGGATGAACTCAATTGCTCTGGAACCACAAGCCAGAATAAATCCTTACTTCCTTATGCTGCCTTTGGTCACAGTATTTTATCAAATCAACAGAAAAATGACTGACATAGGGGGTCATGGTGGTCCTTTCCACCTCAACTAACGTAATCTAGATAATCCCTCACTTCCGTACCAGTCTCTAACCAGATTGAGATAATCCTGCAGAGATCATGCCCTGTGATGATCCCCTCAGAATCCCCTCAATGGTGAACAGAGTCACACCTTTTATTCTCCTTTGTCAATTATATTAGCCACGTTTGCCATCACTGTGATTAAAAATACCTGACCAAAACAGTTTAAGGAGAGAAAGGTTATTTTGGCTCACAGTTGGAAGGGGACAGTGGCCCGGAATTCAAGATGGCGGGAGTGTGAGGCGTCTCGTCACGTTGAATCTGCAGTCGGGAAGCAGAGAGCAATGAGTGCTGGTGCTCGGCTCACTCGTTCCTTTCCATGCACCGGAGTCCAGGGAATGGTGCTGCCCTCGGTTAATCTGGGTCTCCCTACTTCAGTTAACCTGATTAAGATAGCCCCTCACAGACGTGCTGGGAGACTCTGGACCCTGCCAAGCTGACAGTCAACATGAGCTATCGCACAAGGGAACTTGGTATACTCAAAAAATCTTAGAAATTGAGACAGGGTTCTCTGTTCATTTGTGTGTTTGTTTAAGAAAGGGCAGCTTTGGAAAGGCTGTTATTCTTTTTTAAATAAGATGTTTTATTTTTAAAGTTTTATACATTTATTCAAAGTATTTTTAATTATGTGTGTCCATGTGTGGGTTTGCACACATGAGTGCAGTACCCACAGAGTCCAGAAGAGGGTGTCAGACCTCCTGAAGCTAGAATTAAAAACACTTGTAGCTGTGCAACATGAGGGCTGGGAACTGAACTCAGGTCCTCTGCCAGAGCAGCAAGAAGTCTTAGCTGCTAAATCATCTCTCTAGCCCCCATGCAATGTATTTTGATCACATCCATCCCATCACCTCCCTCCAACTCCCCCTAGAACCTCCACCCCTCCTCCCTTCCAATTTCATGTCTTTTTATTTAAATTGTTACTAAAAACTCCCTGAGTCCAGTTAGTGTCCTTATGTGCGTGGGTGTGGGCCATGTAACTCGAATTCTAATTTGGTCTTTTAATAAAAATCCAGAACCAGATATTGGGGTAAATGCTGAAAGATCAGAGACAAAGGAACAAGCCACTGCCACGTCTTATCTCTAGGACTCCTCAGCCTGAAAAGCTTTAGTTCCCATCTCCTCACGCCTTATATATTTTTATCCACCCAGCCATATTATTTTCTTCCTAGTGCTAGCATTAAAGGCATGAGATTCCCAAGTACTGGGATTAAAGGTGTGTGTCACCACTGTCTGGCTCAGTTTCCCTTCTAGACTCAATCAATCTCATGAAGTCCAGGGTGGCTGTGAACTCACAGAGATACAGACAGATCTCTGCCTCCCAAGTGCTAGGATTAAAGGTGTGTGCCACCACTGCCTGGCCTCTATGTTTAATCTAGTGGCTTGTTCTGTCCTCTGATCTTCAGGCAAATTTTATCAGGGTACACAATATATCACCACAGGGCCACCTACCAGCAGCCACATCCCCAGAGGAGAGTGTCTCCCTTCCACAGCTGCCATCAATTGCCAAGAGCGCCTCTACTAAGGGCGTTGCCTCAGGAGCCCTCCTCCTTCCATGCTGGGATCTTACAGGCTTGACTGTGCAGGTAACCATAACTGCTGTGAGTTTATGGGTACAATAGTCAGGTCTAGAAGATAAACTATGAGGATGAAGCTACCAGGGATCCTGTTCTTATTTATTTATTTTGCTTTTTAAAAAGATTTATTTTTTATTTACGTGTATGTGTCTGCGCCTTCGTGTGTTTATAAGCACTATCTGTGTGCAGTGCCCTTGGGGTCTGGAAAGCATCAGATCCCCTGGTACTGGAGTTAGGGGCAGTTGTGAAGTGGGTGCTGGGAACCAAACTCTGGTCCTCTGTGTTGAATCACTCTTAATTAATCCACCATTCATCCAGTCAAGTTAATCTACCAGCAGTTACAGTATGAGTACACATTTCAATGGTGTTACTGCAGCTGAGGAGGGGAAGGTACAGCCCAGGATAGACTTGAACTCATGATTGTCCTGCCTCTGCCTCTCAAACACACCCTACTCAGTGAGTGCCACAACTACTTATAGGTGCATGATTCCTGTTCTTATCTGACCTGCTAAGGCTGGAAAACAGGCAATAAACAGGTGTACAAAGGAAGTTATAAAGATAATTCAGTCAGCAAGGAGGACCATGAACAAAATAAAGCAGCTAGATCTGATTTTTAAAAAGTAATAAAAAGATTATGGGCAGGAGGGCCAAGAAAGGGCCCTATGAGTATCGCTAGCAGGAGCCCTTTACTGTAGGAGTTTGTCTAGTGGGCATATGGCAGAAAGTCTGGTGGGCACTCGCATCCTTCTTTAGCACTAAAGTTGCCACTGCCCAGTGGGCGGCGGGGGGGGGGGGGACCTTAATATCATAAAGTACATTGTATTTTACTCTGCCTCTAAGAAACTGGGCTGTCCTTGTGGAAGTTTACATCAAGCTGCTTTGAGAGTCCATCTCACCCCAGTCAAAAAGGCTAAGATCAAGGAACTAAACGTCAGCCAGGTATAGTGATGCACACCTTTAATCCCAGTCCTTGGGAGGCAGGCGGAGTTAGAGACCAGCTTGGTCTACAGAGTGAGTTCCACAACAGCCAGAGCTACATAGTGAGACCTCGTTTCAAAAATAAAAACAAAACAACAACAACAAAAAAAGAAAAGTCAGAAGCGATGGCATGGGTGTATGGAAAGAGAGACACTTACTCACTTCTGATAGGAGTGAGCCATCAATGTGGTGCCTCCTCAGAAAGCCAGAAACAGATCGCCCACATGATCCAGTGCTCCTGGGCTCATGGCCACTTTATACCCTACCAGAGAGACTCCAGCTCACTCATGCTTAGTGACGCTCTATTCACAATAAGTAGTGTCCTAGTTAGGGTTTCTATTGCTGTGAAGAGACACCATGACCATGGCAACTCTTACAAAGGAAAACATCTAATTGAGGCTGGCTTACAGTTTCAGAGGCTTAGTCCATTATCATCATGGTAGGACCCAGTGGCGTGCAGGCAGACCTGGTGCTGGAGTTGCAGAGAGGTCCACATCTTGATCCACAGGCAGCAGAAGGAGACTGCCTCATGAGGCCTAGCTTGAGAAGACCTCAAAGCCCACCTCCACAGTGACACTTCCTCCAGCAAGGCCACATCTAATCCAACAAGGTCACCCCCTCCTAATAGTGCCACTCCCTGTGGGCCAAGCACACACATGGGGCTATGGGCCATTACTATTGAAACCACCACAGGGAGGAAGGAACCAACCTAGGTGTCCCTTAGTCGATGCTGGATGATGAAATTGTGTCTCATATGTGCAATGACTATTACTTAACTGTTGAAATTGTGGAATTTGAGCTGGGCAATGTGTGGAGGCCCACAAAGATTGCCGAGTGAGATGTGAGCTTGCTTTACCCAGCAGGGCTGCATTAGAGGATTGCTTGACCATGTGTATGGTTACTAGGTGATTGGAAGGGTCTACACTTGGCTGAGCTAGAGGGAGGTCTTTGCTCCACCCCTTGGCATTCCTATAAACAGCCCTTTAGAAAGGACAGAAGGGGCCGGTGGATAATGCTCCAGGCCCTCCCGAGGCTGTCCTGTGTTTCTATCTTTTTCTCTTCCCTCTATCCTTCTACCATCTCTTACCCCTCTGTCCTCAAGAGTTCCCTGTCATAAAATGTGGGAGCTGGTCTCCCAGCTGGGCTCCCACAGCAGTGGTGGCTCATACCTTTAACCCCAGCATTCTCAAGGCAAAGGCAGATGGATCTCTGTGGGTTCAAAGCTGGCCTGATCAATAGAGCTAGTTCCAGGACAGACAGGGCTACACAAAGAAACCCTATCTTAAAAAACAATAACCAAAAAAATGAAATAAAGGAAGGAAAGGAAGGAAGGAAGGAAGGAAGGAAGGAAGGAAGGAAGGAAGGAAGGAAGGAAGAATTAAATTATGAAATTTGCAGGCCAATATATGGAGCTAGAAGAAACAATTCTGAAAGAGCTTAACCCAGACCTACAGAGAGAAACACCACACATTCTCTCAATGTGGATCCTAATCTGAGACCTTAGTTCTATGTGTTTAACTTGGAGTGCCTATAAAAGCCAGGAGACTAGAAAGGGCCTGTGGCTATTTTAAAGGGTGACAGAGGTAGTATGGGCAACTACAGCATTCTCTTGCCTTCCCACAGGGCACAAGACTTGCAGTTTCCCATGTCCACCCAACACTCATTCTTTACCCTAGTAAAGGTCTCACACCCCAGCTCCTCATACCCCAGCGCTTAGGCCAGTTCTTCCACCCCTGAAGGTGACAGTCCAACTTCACTCTGTCTCCGACTCTGCACCTTCCAGCCTACATCCTGTGGACTGGGTCACGGGAAGCCCATGAAGCTTTCCCGTCACCAAGAAAACATGTGACTCAGCAGCTGAACATTTCATATGCAGGAAACCTCTGAATCTGAGACTATTTGTTCCCTAATTACCCATCAACTGCACCCCCTCCCACATCCCATAAGCGGATTCACATTATTCCACCCTCGGTTCCAGGAATGGTGTGCACCCCCCACCACCTCTGCCTCAGATACACCCAACTGGTGCCTCCCTTCCCATCTGAAGAGGAAGAAAAGGCCACCAGATCAATTCCATTAGCTCACAGCTCACACTTGATCTCTGTGCACACCCACCCCACGGCCCTCATTCCAACCTGTCTGGGTCTGGGACCAGCCCTTCTCTTTGGTGTCACCTAGCCCTTTGCAGCTCACCCACTCTGCCACCTTTAGGTCATGGGACAGGCATGTCCACCTCTGATTATCTCAAGCTCTTCTACAAAATGAGGAACAAGAAACAACTAGGGGACCAGGGAGATGGCCCGGTGGGTAAGAGCCCTTGATGCCCAAGCATGAGGAGCTGAGTTCCAACCTCCAGAACCCACGTAAAAAGTGAAGCCACAGTGCACCTGTAACCCCAGATCTGTGAAGGAGGAAACAGGAGGATGGCTGGGGCTTGCTAGATGTCAGTCTAGCTCCAGGGTCAATGAGAAACTTTGTCTCAAAGGAACGAGGTAGAGGGTAACAGAGCATGACACCTGACATCCTCTGCTGGCTTCTGTGTATGTACCCTGGCATGCACACACACACACACACACACACACACACACACACACACACACACACACACACCCAGTCATACTCAGAAGTAAAGAGTAAAATGGTAGCTGCTTATGACTGGGAATGGAGGCGAGAAGATAATGGTCAAAAGATTCAGGTCCTGAATATATGGCTTAGTTGGTGATAGACTTGCCTAGCACACGTGAAGTCCTGGGTTCCATCCCAGCCTCACATAAACTGGACATGGTGGCCTATGCTAGTTCCAGAACTCAAAAAGTGAAGGCAAGCAGATCAAGAGTTCAAGGCCAGCCTTGGTTACATAGTGAATTTGAGTCTGGCCTGGGCTGCAGGAGACGTTGCCAAGATAAAGAGGGAGGCTGCTCTTTCAGAGGGCCCAAGTTCGATTCCCAGCACCCACGCCAAGCAGCTCACAACTTCCTGTAACTCCAGTTCCAACGTTTTCATTTTGTTTTGTTTTGTTTTGTTTTGTTTTTCGAGACAGGGTCTCTCTGTGCAGCCCTGACTGTCCTGGAATTCACTCTGTAGACCAGGATGGCCCTGAACTCACAGAGATCACCTGCCTCTGCCTCCCCAGTGCTGGGATTAAAGGCATGTGCCACCACACCTGTCTTGCTTTTTTTTTTCTTTTCTTTTCTTTTCTTTTTTTTTTTTTTTTTTTTTTTTTTTTGAGACAGGGTTTCTCTGTGTAGTTTTGGAGCCTGTCCTGGATCTCGCTCTGTAGACCAGGCTGGCCTTGAACTCACAGAGATCCGCCTGGCTCTGCCTCCCGAGTTCTGGGATTAGAGGCGTGCGCCACCACTGCCCAGCCACACCTGTCTTTCTAGCTCCACTTTGAGGGAAGTTGGTGCCCCTGGCCTCCTCAGGGACCTGCTGTGGTGGTTTGAAAGAAAATGGCCCCCATAGGGAGTGGCACTATTAGGAGGTTTGGCCTTGTTGGAGGAAGTGTGTCACTGTGGGGGCGGGCTTTGAGGTCTCATATGCTCAAGCTACTCCTAGTATGGTAGACAGTTCGTTTCTTGTTGCCTGTGGATCAAGAAGTGGAACTCTCAGCTCTTTGACCAGCTCCATGTCTGTCTGCAGGCCGCCATCTTTCTTGCCATGATGATAATGGACTAGACCTCTGAAGCTGTAAACCACCCCCAATTAAGTGTTTTCCTTTGTGAGTTGCCGTGGCCATCACAGCAATAGAAACCCTGAGACACCTGCGCTCATGCGCCTACTCCCAACACACACACACACACACACACACACACACACACACACACACACACCACACTCACCACACACATGCTGGTGGAATTAATAAAAATAAACTGATGCAGAAGAAGGAAGGGAGGGAGGGAAGAAAGGGGACAGGAAAGGAGACACAGAGGAAGAGAGAGAGGCTGAGACAAAGAGTTGAGTGCAGCCAAGCATGGTAGTGCACGCCTGTACTCCCGGTACCCCAGAGGCCTGTGCAAGAAGAGGCAGAAGAAATAGTGACTATCTGGAGGGATGGATCTGCTAACGTTTCTCCTCCAACCATCCCATGCTGTGTGCATGTATGCAAACAGTATGTCATCCACACATATAAAACTAGCATTTGTCAATTCATTTTTACATGTCAAAAATACATTTTAAAACTACATAAAATAAACTGATCAAAAGTAAAAAAAATAAAGGCGTCACCCAACCCCAAACACCAGCCACACCGGGTGAGAAGCCAAGCTTTTGCGGCGACTCGGTGAGGAAAGGTGATTGCCGTCCAGGTAACTGACTTGAGTTTGATTTCCAGGACCCTCATGGTAGAAGGAGAGAACCAACTCGCAGAAGTTGTCCTGTGACCTACACACACACACGCACAGAGACACACACTATAGAACTCAGTACACCTCCTCTCATCCACAGAGTTACACACACACACAAAATAAATTAAAATCTGACACACAAAAAATGTGAAGGCTGAGAAGCCCTATTCTCACTGAATGCATCATATTGTGTCTTTCCTCCCCGACTCCTGTCCCCTTTAAAAACATTTTTGTTACTACGGGGTGTGCACACACATGTGTACTAAGTGTGTTCAAGTGCCTGAGGAGGCCAGAGAGGGCCTTGGGTACCCCTGAGCTGGAGTTACAGGTCGGCTGCCTGATGTGGGTGCTGGAAACTGAACTCAGGGGCTTTGGAAGAGCACCCAGGGCCCTCAGCCTGTGATCCAGGCCCTGGTCACTTGGTGTGCAGTGGAACGGTGGAACTTGATCCATCTCACTAGCACTTTGCTCCCATTGGTCAGTATCACCCCATCTCCTACCTATGACCCTACAAGCCCTCACCTGACTTTTCTGTACTTGTGTATGTTTTGGGAGTGGTATACATGCATGTGTGTGTGTTGGCACGTGTGGGTATGTGGGGGCATAGGTGGACCTTGGGTGTCTCTCTCAATTGCTCTCCATCTTTATCTACTGAGGCAAGGCCTCCCACTGAACCTGGAGTTCACTGACCCGGGATCACCCATGGCTTACCACATCCACCAGATCATATGTGGATGGTGGTCATCTGAAATCTGGCCCTCACACCAGCATGGCAATGCTTTGCCACTGGACCATCTCCCCAGCTCCTGTACTCTGTACTGTCTGACCTCAAGGGGCCTTGGGCACACTAGACAAGTGCTCCAGTTCTGAGCTACCTCTCTACCCCTGAGACTATTTTAGATCTCACACACAGGTGAAGCCATGAGGTATTTGTTTCTTGGTGTTGGGCTTATTTCAGTGTCCTTTGGGTCCATCCATGGTGACAAAAGTGAAGGAATCTTCTGAGAACCTAAGCATTCCACTGTGTGTGTGTGTGTGTGTGTGTGTGTGTGTGTGTGTGTGTGTGTGTCTTTGTGGGGGCGGGGGGCAGGGTCTTATGTATTCAAGGTTAGCTGGACCTGAAACTTGCTATGTAGCTGAGGATGACCTTGAACTCCTGATCCTCCTGCATCCACCTCCCCAGTGCTGGGATAACAAACATGCATGCTGTGGGATGTTCTGTATGTTAAATGTGTTGCTCTGATTGGTTAATAAATAAAACACTGGGAGGTGGAAGGCTGAGGCAGAGAGATGCTGCCAGCCACAGCCATGAGTACCAACATGTCAGACACTGGTAAGCCACGAGCCATGTGGCAAGGTGTAGATTTATAGAAATGGGTTAACTTAAGATATAAGAACTAGATAGTTAGAAGCCTGAGCCATTAGGCCAAACAGTTTAAATAGTGTAAGAGTCTGTGTGTTTATTTTATAAGTGAGTTATGGGACTGCTGGGGCTTGGCGGGACCCGGAGAGAAACTCTCCAGCTACACATGCACATTGAACTGAGTGTGGTAGCGCACACCTTGAATACCAGCACTCAGGAAGTAAAGGCAGGTGTATCTCTGCGAGTTCAAGCCCAGCCAGATCTACATCTACCCTGTCTCAATGAAACAAACAAGTGTGTTGAGCTCACAGGGTGATACTGATCAACAGGAGCAAAGTTGGAGTGAAATGGATCAAGATGTGCTGTTCTACTGCACACCGAGATGACCACAGGGCTAAGGGGCTTAGCCTGGTTTATGTGGTCCTGGGAGAGGAACCCAGGGCTTCATACATTCTAGGCAAGGACTCGAATAACTGAGCTACATGCCTATCACAATGCTTTTTTAAAATAGTTGTACTGGGACATAGCCACATGCACCCATTTCCATATTATCTGTGGTTGAACACTGAGACTTAACACATAGTTGAACAAGAAAGAAACAGCACATATGGTTTGATTGAATTTAAGAAATATTTATTTGGGGAGGGAGCCACGGGGGGGGGGGGGGGGGGGGGGGGGGGGGGCACAGCCTGTGCTCATAAGTGCAGTGCCCACAATGGCCACAAGAGGGTACAAGATTCCCAGGAGCTTGAGTTACAGGCAATTATGAGCTGCCATATGGGTGCTGGGAATTGAACTCAGATCCCCTGCAAAAGAAGTATGCATTCTTAACTGCTGAGCCATCTCTCTAGTCTCCAGCTGAATCTATATCAAAATACTAGAAAACGGTGACTCATCTACGATCTGTGGTTCCAGAAAACAGATCTGTGGTGTTTGGTGGCTCGGGCAGGGAAATGAACAAGGAGGGTTACCAACAGTAAGCCAGAGCTCTGGGCACTGATGGGCATGTTTCTGAACTGAATGAAGGAAAGCATCAAAAGTCATCAGTTTTCAGACAGCACACAGTTTGTCATGTGCCAGTTACACTTCAGCAACACCACAGAAACAAAATGGGACAAAAGTTTTGGTCCAGAATAGTTTTGCTAAACACACAAAAGTTTTATTAAGAAAAGGAGAAAAGGACAGGGTGTGATCACGCTTGCTGGAAAGACACATGAAGAGAAGGAGGGAGGGTACATGGGATCTGCTTTTTAAGGACTACCCCCGCGTGCATGCGCATGTGGGCCCATGTGGCTACTCCACAAAAGCGCATAGATCACGTGACTTTTCCTCACAGGGTAAGAGCACCGCTAAAATCAACACTCTCTCCTCATGGAGCTTGAAGCTGACTCAACAACCACACGAATACATTATTACGAATTAAGATCCATATCGTCTATTTGTTCATTCGGCCCCACTGGGGGCACTGTTGTCTAGAGTGCATCTGGTCCTCACCCCTTTATGACTGAGCTATCTGAGCAAATCCCCTACCCAGAGATGCTTTAAGTAAAACTCGTTGACAGATCACAGAAAGACTTCCGTGGTTGCTTCTGTCTGTAATTTCCCTTCTATCATTCAGTTACCAGGTTAAATTGTACATCTGAGTACTGTGAGAACCCTTATGCTTCTCTTTCTGGGATGTGAATTGTGAGTTTGCTTGGCACACGTCAACTGTATCTGCTACTCTCCCGTTAGTCATTAGCCATCTTGGTTACATGGATTATATTGCATTATCACAGGGCTGGTGTTCAAACACATTCTCACTACGGACAGCTTTATTTTCATCAAAGTAAAAAAACTACTAGTAAGACTGCTGGGGAATGCTTTCTGCTCACAGGGCGAGTGTGTGGGACTCTTGGTCAGGATCATCTCTTACGTTCGCATCTGCTGTCTTTTCTTTGTTTCCTCCCCTGCTGCTGTGATAAAAACTCTGACAAAGACACTTAAAGGAGAAGGGTCTGCTTTGATTTGTGGTTCTAGAAAGAAAACTATGGTGTGGGGGAAGATAGGGCAGCAAGGAAAGACAGGTTGGTGGTGGAAGCAGGAGGCACACTCAGGAAGAGCCATGAGCAGGAAGTGGGACTGGTTATGAAGTCCCAAGGCCCACCCCCACCCTCACCCCCAAGGACCTACTTTCTCCAAAGAGGCTCCATCTCCTGCAGGTCCTATTGTGTAGAAGTTTCCTCCAAATTGAAACTTCTCTGCAGGAAGAAAGGAAGAGGATCAGGAGACTCCTGAAATGAACAAACTTCACCTGTCTGGGAAGACGAAGATTCACAGTAAACATCTGCTGGGGAGGAGCCCAGCTACTGAGAGTAGAATCTCAGACCTGCCGAGCTGGTGCCGAGCTGGTGCCGAGCTGGTGCCGAGCTGGTGCCGAGCTGGTGCCGAGCTGGTGCCGAGCTGGTGCCGAGCTGGTGCCGAGCTGGTGCCGAGCTGCTGCCGAGCTGCTGCCGAGCTGCTGCCGAGCTGGTGCCGAGCTGCTGCCGAGCTGCTGCCGAGCTGCTGCCGAGCTGCTGCCCCAAGTCCGGCAGTGAGCTCCACAGTTGAGTTTTCTTGAGTGCAGCTCTTGTGATCTGTCTCCCATGCTGGACCGAGCTCTGTGCTGATGCAACTTCCTCTGAGTCGTCCCTGCTCCGCAGTAACCCTTAGTCCTGTGAGCAGCCGAATAGAAAGAGCCTTAGATCACAAGTCGGACTTCAGGAGAATCGTTGCTTTGGTCTGTCATGGCTTCCAAATGGGGACCATGTGTTCAAACAAGTGAGTCTATGGTGGATGTTTTCATTTTCAAGCCTCAGCACACACACAAACAGTGAATTTCAACCTAGCCTGTATCCCTAGTGTGGCTAAACTGTTCAACCTTAAAGACTTGGGTAGGTGATGGAGAGTAGGGTCTGCATGAAATCAGTAAAGCAATGAAGCTTCCTGAAGCAGAGAGTCTCTGTAACCTGGGCCAGAATACCTCTTTAAACTAGATCAGTGGTTCTCAACCTTCCTAACACTATGACCCTTTAATACAGTTCCTCATGTTGTGGTGACCCCCCCCCATGGTAAAATTATTTTCATTGATACTTCATAACTAATTTTGCTACTGTCATGAACTAAAATGTAAATATCTGTGCTTTCCGATGGTCTTAGGCGACCCCTGTGAAAGGGTTGTTAACCCCCAAAGGGGTTATGACCCTCAGGTTGAGAACCACTGATCTAGACCTCTTTTAATTGTAGTAGAATATGCTGAGTGCTTAGTACCACCCTCGTCATTGGCCAGAGAATCTTGTCTCTGCAGTGGACAGCAGTAAATGCACAGACTCATAACTGGTCTGAGTTATCAGCACGATGATGAGCAACTGTTACGTGCTCTGCCATAAATGGGACATCTATATTAACCCAGGGTATGTTGCAAAAGAGGGGGCAGAATGAATGTAAGAGCAAGGAGAGGATGGGGAGGAGTGACGTGAAGTGCCGTCTCCTGGACATGGCATGGGCACTGCACTTGAAGTGGCTGTCTCCTCTTACAACAGGACTGAACCTAACAGGGTCAGTTATTTTGTTTTGTTTTTTCCAGGGGCCAGTTTGCTAAGACTTCTGCCCCATATTACCCCACCATCATACGTTGACTCATGTCTGGCTTCAGTCGGACCCTCAGGAAGAACATCCAGGCTGGTAGCCAATCAGGGTCCTACCCGGCCACAAGCAGGAACTGTTCTTGCTATTTTCAGTCAAACAGACCCGTGCCACAGTAGACAGACCCCTGACACTGTAACCACAGTTGCTGACCAGATGTCATGTGCCAATCATAAAATGATTCCTGTACCAGTAAGGGTCTCTACCCAATCACTTCAGGGTACACCTGACCACAGCTGGGATCCCCTAAGCCTGCTTAAAAGAAGCCTGTGAGCTTCTCTCGGGGTCACCATTTGGCACTTTCTCAGATGGTTTGACCCCTGCATGCTGGGATTTTTTATTAAATGCTCTTGTTGATTGCATACATGACTGGTGGTCTTTTATGGGACTTCTCACATATCTAACACACTCATGAACTTACCTGGGCAAGACTGAGCCACCAAGATTGGTCAGCACTCCATCAGGAAGTACTAATTGGTCTGATGGGTTACCAAGCGAGAGCACCTCAAAAAGAGAGGAACATGTTGGGGGCCCAAAGGGACACTGGGAGAAGGAAATGTCCCAGAAGAAGTGGATATGATCAAGATACATTGTAAACATATCAATATAGACATTATCAAATTGTCAAGAGCCAAAAAAGACTTTTAAATTAAAATTCAAAATTAAATTTGCTACCTAAACATTTAGGATTCCATGACATTAAACACATTCACACAGTTGTACAGCCAACAATACCTCCCATCTCCAGAACTCTCTCACCTCCCTAAACTAAAGCTCTGTATCCCTTTAGCACTAACTCCTCACCTCTCTCCCCTCCCCCACCACCGTTCTACCTTCTGTCTCGGTGGTTCTGGTGACTTAGGGACCTCCAGTGTGTGGAATCATGTGATATGTGTTCTTTAATGGATGCCCTGTTTACTGAGCACTGTGTCCTCAAAGTTCAACCATATTGAGGCAGGTATCAGAGCTGCCTTCCTTCTTGAGACTGAATAATAATCCATCACATATAAAGAGCACATTCTGTTTATCTTCTATTGGTGGGTGTTTGTGTTGTCTTCATTTTTTAACTCTTGTGACTAGAGCTGTTGTGAACACTGGAGGAGGAAGAACAGATGGGGAAGGAGATGGAACAAGAGGAGGAGGTGGAGGAGGAGATAGAGAAAGAGGAAATGGGAGGAAAAGGAGATGAAGGAGGAAGGGAGATAGAAAGGAGATGTGGAGAGATGGGGTGGAGGAGGACATGGAAGAGGAAGAGGGGCTGATCAAAGAGGAGGAGATGGGAGGGGAAGGAGGAGAAGATAAAGGAGGAGATGGAGAGATGAGGAAGCGATGGAATGGGAGAAGGAGGGAGGAGGAAATGGAGGGGAGCATGGGGAAAAGATGAGAGACATAAAGAACTGGCGGAGGAAGATGGGAAAGGAGGCCAAGGAGGGGAGGAGGGGAATAAGGAGGGGGTGTCAGTAACAAGGAATAAACACCAAAAAACTCAAAACCCAGTAAAGAAAATAGAATTTAATGACCTGACAATAAAGGGTGGGAGCCTTTCGAAGGAGGTGAGATGCCTTGTCAGGAGTAACTTAACCTGAGAAGTGTTCATCCACAAAGACACAGGGACAGAAAAGAGAGCGGGAAACACATGAGTCGGTAAGTGTAGGGCCCTGGAAGAACGGTCTGCAGCAGAAGGCCAACTGCGTGTGGCTGAAGCATGGTGGGTCCTGTTTGGGACCAGAAACACATAAAAATGCCATTTATAACAGCTAAGCTCCAGGACTGGCACAAAGCCATAATTTATAGACATGAAAGTTGTTGAGACTGGATTCTGAAAGGTGGGAGTCATCACAGCATCCTGCAAGGATGTGCTTTTGAGAGTCACTGCAGCATCCTGGAAGGGTGACCCTGAGAGTCACTGCAGCATCCTGGAAGGATGAGCCTGAGAGTCACTTGGACTTTCAGGTGTGGTACAAGCACCTGTGGGGGTCCTCCCTAGTCTGGCTTGGGAAAGCCATGTTTGGGGAGATAGGCTTGGCATCATTTTCCTCAGATCCCCTGACGGAGCCAGGGCCACACACACACACACACACACACACACACACACACACACACACACACACACACCTGTCAGGAAAGCAGCTGGACTTCAACACTGTCTTTGTATTCTCCCAAATCTCCCAGCCCAGGCACCATAAGATAACTGACTCTATCTTACACAATAGCCACATTTGGAAAAGGAACAACCAAGGAGGAGGAGGAGGAGGAGGAGGAACAAGAGGAGGAGGAAAGAATGCCATTCAAAACATTTTAGGGGCTAACAAGGTAAGTTAAAGAAAGAGATGGGATAGATAGATGGATAAACACATTGAATTAATGGACAGTTTAGTAGAAGATGATATATGAATAGATAGTAGATCATCTGATGCATAAATTGGATGGAGGCATGGATAAGAAGGAGCTACTGACAAGATAGCTCAGCAGGTAAGGACTCTTGACACACAAGCCTGAGCATCTAATTTTGATTCCTGGGACACATGGTAATAAAGAGAACCCATTTTTGCAAGTTGTTGTCTGAATTTCACATGTGCTGACACTCACACAGACACATCAGAGAGAGAGAGAGAGAGAGAGAGAGAGAGAGAGAGAGAGAACACAGGCTAGATCTCTTAAGTACTGACAGACATAACCACATCTGCCCTAGACCTCTCTGGACACCCAGGTTCAGAGCTATCTGGCACCTGTATTTCTACCTTTGCCTGGGTCTATTTGTAACTGGAAATTTCTCCAGTGCTGCCAGGGCCGCAGCCACTCAGACCCAAGTAAACACACAGAGACTTGTATTATTTATAAACTGTATGGCCATGGCAGGCTTCTTGCTATCTAGTTCTTAAATCTTAAATTAACCCATTTCTATAAATCTATACCTTGCCACGTGGCTTGTGGCTTACCAGTACTTTACATCTTACTTCTCATGGCGACAGCGGCTGCCAGCAACTCCTGACTCAGGCTTCCACTTCCCAGAATTCTCCTCTCTGCTTATCCTGCCTATACTATACTTCCTGCCTGGCTACTGGCCAATCAGCATTTTATTTATCCATCAATCAGAGCAACACATTCACAGCATACAGAAAGACATCCCCAGCATCTATGAGCCTATATCTCTAGGTATATCTCTATCTGTACTTTTGAATGTTGGCTCTACACTCCCATAACCATGACCAAGCAGTCTAGCACCCTCAAACTCAAATCTCACCCCTCCCCCCACCGTCACATCTCCTGCTAACTGAGCCTTACCCTGGTCTTCCTCCCTCCCCATAAGCACCCTCACAGCCTTGGGTGCCCCCTGGATACATTCTCAATTCCAAGATCTTTAATCATACCTCCCAAGTGCTTTTTGCTGTATCAGGTAACATACTCAAAGCTTCAGGGAATTAAGGAAGGGGCAGTGCTCTCTATTTCTTTCTTCCTTTTTTTTAAAGGTATTTTATTTTATTGATGTGTGCCTGTGTTTGAGGATGTGCACTGTGTATGTGCCAGTGTCCACAGAGGCCAAAGGGGACATCAGACATCCGGCTACAGGTGAGTCCTGAGTCCCTCTGCAGCCCCAAGCTTTGCTCGGTCAGCTCCCCTTCAACCCTCATTGGCAAGTTCACTGATTGCTGCACATGTGTACCTCTTCCTGACAGTTTAACATGGACTAGCGACAGCAGTTCTCCCAGCTTCCTCCAGGCCTTCGGATTGAGACAGCTTGTAGACTGAACAACCACTGAGTTCTCGGCTTTTCCAGTGTGAAGGCCCATATCCTGTAAGCCAACCTAATAAATCCCCTTCCAATATACACGCATTCCATCCACCCTGTTCTCCTAGAGAACCTCACTAATACATAACTCAAGTATGAAAAATAAGGTGATTCCCTAAATGGGAAGAAAATAAAGACAACACACAAAAACAGAACTGAAGAAGGCTTACAGACTAGCAGAGACACAGACCCCTGAAGGGGTGCTTCTCAGCAGAGACGACATTCTAGAAAAGCCAGATATGCTCCCAGGTGACCAGATTACTAAGACATCCCAGTCCCCAGTTCAGTCCTGGGCTTCAAGAGCTCACTCTTGCAAGCAGATGACTGGATTCTGAGTCTGTGGGAACCTTGCAAGAGAAACCTTCACATCTGTGACCTCCCTGTCCCTGGACACCATGCCCTTCCTTCAGAGTTCCCAGAGTCCCTGGCACACACAGAGGAAAAGGAAGGCCATCAGTACAACTCATTCTTGTGAGCTAGCTGCTGGGGTGGAGATCTACAGAGACCTTTCCAGAAAGACCAGAGACGTCGCTGGAAAATTCAAGGTACAGGAAATGTAAATGTCAGGAAGTGGGTAGGGAGCTACTCCCACAGGATGGTGGGAATGGAGGCCAGTGGGTTCACATTGCTGACCCTAGAAAATATCCCCTCCTTGGCTGTGTCCATGGGTAAGCAGGCATCATCCTTACTCCCACACCTCAGATACACAAAATCTGGCTCACACTGCCTGTTATAGAGCCAAGGCTGGCCTTGAATTCCTGACCCTTCTGTCTTCTCCTCCTGAGTGCTAGGATGACAGATGTGCACCCCCATGCCCAGGTTATGTGGTGCTTCATGCATAAACCCAGGGCCTCATGCATGTTAGACAGCATTATACCCACGGAGCTTCATCCCCAGCCCCCACTGCCTGCTGAGTATCCGTGCACTCTGCCCTCTTCCTCCTTCACATTTCTGGACCACTGCCTTGTCCCCTAAATGACAAAAATACTGTTGCTGGAGCCTTTAGGACATAAGCCTGGGTTCTGGCAATCCCAAAAGGATGACAGTCTCAGCCACTCCTACCCAGGGCTCCAACTAAAGGGAAAGGCAAGGGTGGAAGGACGGCGTGGTCACAAAGCACTTGCCTTGCAAGTGTGAGGACCTGAGTTTGATCCTCAGAAACCACATAAAAATGCCACGGGTGGTGCACATGGGTATTCTCAGGTCTAGGGAGGCAGAGACAGGACGGTCCCTAGGCCTGATCAGTGAGCCCACACCGTGAGAACTTGTCTCAAAGGAGATGGACAGCCTTTCTGGGGGTGAGCGTGACACTGGAAGCTGTCTTCTACCCCCCCCACACACACACCAACACACACACACACACACACACACCAATACACACACACACCAACAACACATACACACACACACCAATACACACACACACCAACACACACACACACACCAATACACACACACACCAACACACACACACCAACACACACACACCAACATACACACACACCAACATACACACACCAACACACACACACACACACCAATACACACACACACCAACACACACACACCAACACACACACACCAACATACACACTAACACACACACACCAACACACACACACCAACAACACACACACACACACACACACACACACACACACAGATGGGGAGAAAAGAAGGAGAGAAAGGAGATTTATTCAATGAGACCACATTGGGAAGAGAAAGAAAGAAAGCCTGGTCCAGGTAGGGTCCTGCCCATCACTAACCCATCGTTGTCTAGGCTCTAGTCTCCTGCAAGGTGGTTTAACAAGTTATCAGAAATGTGTATAATCTGGGCTGGGCAGATGGTTTAGTGGGTAAAGGTGCTTGCAGCAAAAGCCTGATGACCTGAGTTCAATCCCCAGAACCCACATAAAAGTAGAAGGAGAGAACCAACTCCAGAAATTATCTCTGTCCAACCCCCCTGTGGTGGTTTGAAAGAAAATGGCCCCCAAAGGGAGTGGCACTACTAGGAGGTGTGGCCTTGTTGGAGTAGGCATGGTTTTGTTAGAGGAAGTGTGTCACTGTGGGGGTGGGCCTTGAGGTCTCATACACGCTCAAGCTATGCCCAGTATCACAGACCACTTCCTGTTGCCTTCAGGTCAAGGTGTAGAACTCTCAGCTACTTCTCCAGCACCATTTCTGCCTGCACGCCACCATACTGTACCGAGCCCTGCCATGTCCCACCATGATGATAAAGGACTAAACCTCCAGAACAGCAAGCCACTACCTCAATTAAATGTTCTTTATAAGAGTTGCTGTGATGATGGCGTCTCTTCACAGCAATAGAAACCCTAACTGAGACATGCCCCCACTCTCACCACAAACACACAATAAAGAAAGGGACTTCTTAGAAGCGTGTGGAATCTCTCCCTGTGATTTAGAAGCATGTGAAATCTCTCCCTGTGAGACCAGATCCCCTCTGGCTATACCAGGGCTTCAGCCTTCCTTCCCCAGCATGGGATTCCTGACAAAATCTGACTTCTCTGGGTTCCTTGCTCCAATAGCCAAATAGCTCCAGCATCTCTTTAAAATTTCTTCTCTCTTGCCGGGATACTTACAGTGCCACCCCCACCCCAGCCCACCCAGAGCATCCCAGCATCCCAGCCCCCAGGATCCATTCTCATGCCCAGCCAGCTTTGACATTCCTCCTCATAAACTGTCCCATGGCTTCCTGTTTCCTTAGGGGTACAAACCTAAAGCTCTGGGCTGGAGATGTGGCTCAGTCTGTGGGGTGCTTGCTCTCTGTGTTCTGCCTCAACACCACATACACCAGGTGTAGCGGTGCGTACAGACATATTGTTCCCAGGTGCTTCCTGTTGCCATCCAACACCATGTCCAAAGCAACTTGGGAAGGAAGGGGTTTGTTTGGCGTATACCTCCAGGACACAGTCCATCGCTGAGGGAAATCAGGGCAGGAATTTAGAGCAGGAACCATGGAGGAACACTGATTACTGGCTGGCTTCCTTTGGCTTGCTCAGCCTGCTTCCTTATGCAGAGACCTCCTGCCTAGGGATGATACTGCCTCAGGAGTAACCTACTCCCCCCACCCCCAGCATCAATTAGCAATTAAGAAAACACCTCAGATTCCCACAGGACAATCTGATGGAGGCAATTCCCAGTTGAGACTCCTTCAACTGGACTGTGTCAAATGAAAACAGAAGCTAACAGGGATATGTTATCCCAGCACTTGGGAGGTGGAGACAAGAAGGTCAGGAGTTCAAGGCCACCCTGGGCTATCTTCTGATTATTATAATCATAATAATAGTTCTGTGTCTCCCAAACCCAGTGTAGCAGCTCAACAAATGACAGCTATGTGCTGCATGCAGGGTACCTCACAGGATGATCATGTATGACAGGGACTTGCTGGTAATACATCATGGCTCATTCTGGGAGCAAGACATAGCTGACCCCTCCTCTTATCTCTTCTAGCATAGATAAATGATAAAATAAATCTTGAGATGGGAAATGAGTATAAAGGTGCTTGCCACCAAGACCAACAACCTGAGTTCCATCCCTGGGGACCCACACAGCGGAAGCCCTCTGACCTCAACACATGTGATGTGGTACACCCACAGTCACATGCATCAATTAATTAATTAATTAACCAATTAATTAAAAATATCTACTAGGCCTACTTAAGCTCTTGCTCCTCATGCTCCCACAGCCCACTTCCTACTTTCCTGGCCTCCACAGGTACCCCAGGCTACACACTCATCGAAAGATTCTAAGCTGGGATCCGCAGATGAGAGATTATACAGTGTGTGTCTTCCTGAGTCTGGATGACTCTGTCAATATAATTTATTCCAGTTCCATCTGTTGACATGGATAGGGCACAGGGGATATGAAAAAAGAGTAATATCAGTGTTGCAAAAGGAGCACACGAACAAAGGAAAAGTAATTTGTCTGGCAACTTCTTTGTGGAGGGAAAAAAGGTGGAGAACCCAAACAGAAAGAAAACAAAAAATACTGAATGAGCAACCTGCTTCAACTGAGATGTAAAACAGAAAATCTCTGGGTTGTTAAAACCTGAGAATCACAAGGGAAAAAAAAGACCAAATCCATGATTGTCCAACTAAGGCAAACTGTATTTTGGGGTGCACCCAGGACTGGCCAGCCAGCTGTCTCACCCTATGTGGGGATTTTATAAAGCAGCCCCTGCCGGCCACATGGAGTCCCTTTTACAGGAGAGATAAGGTGTTCACAGGGGCAAGAGAGCTGTCTGTTGTACGTTGTTAGAAAGATACATGAAAGGGAAGGAACAGATGTGAGCATAAACATCACAAGAATGGGGTCACAAGTTTAGTGTAGGTTGAAAAACATGTTTTGCTGTTTACAGCAGATCTAAAAAACAGGAACTTATTCTTAATTGCAAATAGAAACCTTAACTTGCAAGGATTTAACACAGGACAAACAGGAACTTACCCTTTAAGTACAAACAGAATTCTTAACCTGCAAGGTACGTTGGTCCTGCTTTGGCCCCACAGGCTCTCATTGAACAGTGTGTGGCAGTCTCTTGCCTCCAAGAGAACAGCTGAGATCCAGTGGAGAACGGCCTCCCCAATGTACCGTTCCTATGCTTCCTCTTCTCCTGACACCCTCCGCCTCCTGCCTTCCCACCTGTCTCCTCTGCAGTCCATAAAGCCAGCCCTCTGCAAACAATGGCATAGCCAGGGACACCGCTGCAGAGAGGATGGAGTAGCCAGGGATGCCTCTGCAGAGACGACAGCTTGGGGTAGGGGGCTCTCTGCCTTCCTTCCTCTATGAGGTTCTTCGAAAGACCTGAAATCTAAAACTTTTAAGTTCCAGATAGGCAGCTCTTGTTTTCTCACTCTGTGGGAGGTTAGGTAAACAGCTGTCAGGTGTGTCCGTGTCTTTGAACTTTACTCTGGACAGAAGCATTTCTGGTTCCAGGGCCTCTAGGGATGCCTAGAGGAATAAAACGGTTAGCTGAGCATTAGTAAGGACCAAATGCTGGGTAAGTGGCTATATGGGACAGGTGTGTGTTGCCTTATCCAAGCTACAAAGACTGGTTAGCACTGCCAGATGCAGGAAGAACCATACTGCAGGTTGACAGATTTGCTTTTTCTTTGAGATACAAACACAAGCTTTGGTCTAAAGTAACACGGAGAAAAGCGTTTTCATCAGTAAAAGCAATTAGCTTTTAAAGAGAGGAAGACAGTCCCTGGAGTCCGAATGGCAAACTGCACCTTTTAATCTTGCAGCTACTAAACCCACTTTCACATCTTTTTTGTTTGGTTGGTTTTTGTTTTTTTCGAGACAGGGTTTCTCTGTGTAGTTTTGATGCTTGTCCTGGATCTCGCTCTGTAGACCTCACAGAGATCCACCTGGTCTGCCTCCCAAGTGCTGAGATTAAAGGTGTGTGCCACCACCACCCGGCTCACTTTCACATCTTAAAGATACTGTTAACCCCAAAGATGTGAGGAGAAAGGCCACTGACTGTTAGCCTCAGCCTGCCTCCAGCAACTCAGCTAGCAATCACATCATCACCAGCCACCAAAGGTAACACACATACCAGTTAAAAGGTCCTCACCACTGCAGATCACTGTCTCTGTCTGTCTGTCTGTCTGTCTCTCTCTCTCTCTCTCTCTCTCTCTCTCTTTCTCTCTCTCTCTCTCTCTCGTCTCCACTCCAAGACAGCCTTTCACACACACACCCCTTATAAATCTCTGTGTGAGATCTGTTTCAGGGTATGATCTCTACGGTATTCCTTGGCTCTGATCTGCCAAGGTATTCCCACCACAAAATCTTACATTGGTGCCAATGACTTGGTAGGCTATCCTGGTGCCTGCGCACTCCCCACTTGGGAGTCGAAGCCACACTGGGACCCTATCCCTTATCTCTAGTTCATCTGAAACAGATTCACCTTCTGGCTCACCAATGGTGAGCACCCTCCAACAGTGACCATTGGTAAGTTTTCCCTTTGGTCGTAAACACTTCCCTGAATCTGAGTGAGTGGCTCTTGAGTGTCTGGCATCCCTCTGGTATTCTTAGAGCCAGAGGTACTCTCAGCCACTGTCTTCAAGGCTAGAGTTGACCCTCTTCACCAACCCCACCTCTGACCATTTTGCTTGGGTGAGGCTTCACTTTTTGAGCTTGGTTTTCACCTTTTGGCTTCATTCAAAAGCCCTGGTACCAGGTGCGATGCCACAGGCTTTTTAGCCCTGGCCTCCTGACCAGTGAGATGATGACCCACTGAACAGCATGTGCTTTTCTCTTTCAGTCCCCATGAGTTCTTGGGACTCCTAGGATCTCAGGCCTTGGACCTTCCCCTCTTCCTCCTTTTGGTAACTTCGTTATCCATACCTCCTGGCTCCCTTTGGCATGCCTCTTGGAGAGCCTCCAACCCCTTCACCTGGTGCCCAACTTAAGAGACTCTAAACGTATCTGCCTTTGCAGTAGAATCTGGCTTCAATATCCCTTAGATAACCAATCCAAATGTAGCCTACCAAGTGATGGGGTATGGCAAGGCAAAGGATTCCCCATTCCCTACTTCTTTTAAATGTTCCAATTTAAGTTAAAGTGGATGGATCTGTAAGTTTGTTGCCAAGTGGGAGCTGGAGCCAGACCCTGCTGGAGTGTGTGGTGGAAGGAAGGAGCAGGCCAGCTGCAGCATGCACACCCCAGCACACACTTGTGTAGTGGAAGGAAGGAACAAGCCAGCTGCAGCATGCACACCCCAGCACACACTTGTTTTCTGCTGCCACACTGGCTCCAAACCAAGCAGCTAGTCTCTGCTGTGGGATGGTCTGTATGTCAAATGTGTTGATGATTGGTCAAAAAATAAAACACTGATTGGCCATTGGCTAGGCAGGAAGTATAGGCAGGACAAGGAGGAGAATAAAGCTGGGAAGTGGAAGGCTGAGTCAGAGACACTGCCAGCCGCCACGATGAGAAAAAGGATGTGAAAATGCCGGTAAGCCACGAGCCATGTGGCAAGGTATAGATTAATAGAAATGGATTAATTTAAGCTGTAAGAACAGTTAGCAAGAAGCCTGCCACGGCCATACAGTTTGTAACCAATATAAGTCTCTGTGTTTACTTGGTTGAGTCTGAGCGGCTGTGGGACTGGCAGGTGAGAGAGATTTGTCCTGACTGTGGGCCAAGCAGGAAAACTCTAGCTACAAGTCTCATTCTTCTGAGGTACATATGGATCATCTGTTTGTGAATTTGATTCCAAATTTTGGAGTCTGATTCTTCAGCTCCTGCTTCCTTCTGGCCTGTGTTGCCCTCCGCTTGGGCACCTCTGCGCTTCTCTGGCTCCTGCAGCCTGCTGCACCCGTGTGGACATCTCCCTTCTCTCCTGCTCTCTCCTGACTTCCGCTAGGAACTGCTGTCCCGCCTTGGCAGCCTGAGATGCTTTCTTTTTTCCTTGCTTCCTCCTACTCAGAGCTACCTGCTCTGTCTCTCTTTGTGTCTTCCTGGACCTATACTTACCGAATTTCCTTGCCTCCCCCTAGGAGCTGTTCACTGTGCTTCTCAGTTCCTGATTGCTTCTCCTTGTTCCTTAACCAATCGTCTCCTTGTCCTATGCTGCAAGTGTCTCTCTGGCTCCTGGAGCCAGCTTCTACTCCCTTGGGGCTCCACCATGAGGACAACTTTCTCTCTCAGCTCTGCTGTTCCCCTTCCTCTGCCCTCTCCTTTTATCTCCAGCTTGCAGTCCCCCAGCTTTGGCCGTCTGCTCCCGCTTGGAACCTATGGGAACACACCCACATGGTGTTCTGTTTTGCAACCCTCTCTCTCTTCCTCCATGAACTCGATTTTATTACAACAGCTTGGCCTCAGTACAGATCAATGGCAAAAAAAAACCAGCAACACTTGATTTCCAAATTCTCCTAGATTATAACAACTTCTGCCACCACACAAAAGAATCATCCCAAAGTCTCTTATCTCTAAGGGTCTACATTCCACTCTGCTAAGTCTTTTAACTCTGATTTCTCTACATTCCACTCTGCTAAGTCTTTTAAATCTGATTTCTCTACATTTTACTCTGCTAAGTCTTTTAACTCTGATTTCTCTGTGCTCTTCTCTCAAATATATTTCTTAAGATTATGCTATAAATCTTATCTCAGGATTTGTAAGTTGTTCATTGGATATGGTTTTAAAAATATCTATAAAATTTGTAACAAAATTTGGTTTTAAACTTATAACAAAATCTTATAATTAAAAATTTATGTCTGTGTGTGATTCAACCCTTGTTTCTGGTGTGTGTGTGTGTGTGTGTGTGTGTGTGTGTGTATTTTGGATTCAACTCTGTGTGTATATATGTAACTTGGATTCAACTCTGTGTGTATGTGTGTATGTGACTTGGATTCAACTCTGCGTGTATGTGTGTGTGTAACTCAGATTCAACTCTGTGTGTATATGTGTGGAATTTGACTCTTATTCAAAAAAAATAGATCAACAGATGTTTTTAAATAGTAACCATGTTGCTCTTCTCCATCTTGGCTGGTAACCACATCAGGATGTAAGCAGCCACATGGCTGGCAGCCATCTTTACTAAGGTACATGCCAAATGACTCCACCATCTTCAGATGACCATGTGGCATAAAGCAACAATTATAAAACTTCTTAGTCCTAAAAAACTCTCTGTTTATATTGTGTCTCCCTTTAGACTAAGGAAGTGATAAGTATCTAATATTTTGGATTGGGGGCCTGGAGAGATGGCTCAGTGGTTAAAAGTACTGGCTGCTCTTCCAGAGGGCCTGGGTTCAGTTCCCAGCACCCACATCACAGCTCACAATTGTCTGTAAATCCAGCTCCAGTGGATTTGACACCCTCACACAGACACACATGAAGGCAAAACAGACATAAAATTAAAATAAGAGTAATAAGAAGGAGAAGAAGAAGAAGAAGAAGAAGAACAAGAAGAAGAAGAAGAAGAAGAAAGCAGACAAGCTTTCACAAAAAATATTTTGGATTAGTATAGATTTTTGTGAGATGACAAAAATCTAAGTTTATATTTGTTACAACATACCATATATGTGATTCAACTCTGGTTTAGAATATACTATACATGATAATAAAATTTAAAGTTATAAAGGTCTATTCAGATTAACAAAAGCTGATTTAAGATGTGTGTCTAACTATTTACGTCTTTACTAACTATGCATAACCAAACTGCTAGGAAATTTAGGTAAGTAGCAACATATAGGTGGTAGTTTGAAAGTTAATGGCTCCCACAGGGAGTGGCACTATTAGGAGGTGTGGTTTTGTTGGAGTAGGTATGGCCTTGTTGGAGAAAGTGTGTAACTGTAATTCTTACCTGGTAACTTTTTGTTGTATATAATTTTAGTAAAACCCTCCTTTTTAATTAGACAAAAAGGGGGAAATGTGGAATAATCCTTTTGTACACTGTGAAGATATTTTATTCTCATTGGTTTAATAAAGAGCCAACTGTCCAAGAGCTAGGAAGAAAGAAGTTAAGTGGGAGAGCCAGACTGAGAGAACACTGGGAAGGAGGAGGAATGAGTGGCCAGTCAGACTGAAGGAACAGGATGTGTAGAAAATGAGGCAACAAGCCATGAGCCATGTGGCAACACATAAATTAATAGAAATGGGTTAAATTAAATTGTAAGAGCCTAAGCTATTGACTAAGCATTTATAATTAATAATAACTCTCTGTGTGGTTATTTGGGAGCTGGCTGGTGGGACAGAGAAAGTGCCTACCCAGGGCTGTGTAGAGAGACCCTGTCTCAAAAAAAAAATCTATCTTATGTGTGATTATGTATGTACAAAAGCTGTGGTCATGATGTTATTTCCTTGATCCTTGTCACAATTTTGGTTCTACATGGTGTAAGAATTCTGTATACGCGCCACAGCTCAGCTGCTCATCTGGTGCCTCATTACATCATCAGCAGGCAACTGCGTCCCAGCCTAAGAGCGGACGTGCACTCCACACGTTCTCTCTCTGTACTCTCCCTCTGCGAAGTCTTTCTGTCTCTGTCTCTGTCTCTCTCTCTCCTTCTCTTAATAAAGCTGTAAAAGGTACCATGGCTTGTGATTCCTCCGCTCTCTTCAGCTGCCAGCCAAACCATGGCTGCCACAGCCACCAGCACCGCTGTATACCCACGGTATTCAGCACCGACCAAACCTCAGCTGCCTCAGTAGCACGGCCAGCCACGAGCGACGCTCTCTACCCCTTCACAATGTCTCCATTGCTCAAGGATATTGATTAATCCACAAGATATGCACTCCTGCTCCAGGTGCAATGCTTTCTGCTGGATAATTGCTTTGCTCTGAGCTGCAAATCCTTCATTCTAAGGTCTGAGAGGTTTGTGTACACAAGCATGTGTATATACACAGGAATTTGAAGGACTTTAAAGATATTTTCAATGGCTGCCTCTATCAAATAAATGAACAAACTAACCAACAGGTTTACCCAGATCCATATCTTTACTAGGACTATGCAAGAGACAATACTAAACAATTTTTTAATTGTCATTTTTTTAAAACCTGCTTCAAGACTGACAAAAACATCTTAAAGTTTATAGACAATCTTAATGCATTACATCATAATATATTGGGGATAATTATTCATCTCTCTTTTCAGTTTTTTGTTTGTTTTTGTTTTGGAGACAGGACCTTACTATGAGGCCCTAGATGTCCTGGAGCTCACTGTGTGGCCGAGGCTGACCTTTAACTCAGAGATCTAATGGCCTCTTCCTCTCAAGTGCTGGGATTAAAGGTGTGAGCTGCCCTAACTGGCTGCTTTTAGTTTTAACAAAGATAAAGTATTTTAGGTAAATACTTGTTAAATGATTAACATACTTAAACAGGCATTTCAAAAGGAATACAGTCAAGATCACACTTTACCCTGGTTCCTGTGTCTCAGACCCTAATGAGAATTGAATGCTTTTTGTTTAGAGAAAAACAATTTCAACATGTCTTAAATCTTTAACAAATAATTAATTCAATTTTTAAAATATAACTTAAATATTTAAGATACTGAAGAACTGATAAGAGTGGATAGAGGGAAGGCTGTGGTCCAGATGTATTGTGTGAGAGAAGAGTAAATAAAAAGAAAAAAGAAAAAAAAATACCTAAGATACAGCATATATGCTTTCTATGTTTTAGATACAGCTTCCTGGGTTTTCATCTAAAATTATTTTATTAAAAATATTTTCTAAAATTTATAAAAATAATAAAGATAAAATCAAAAGCATCAAGTTTTGAAAAAGAAGGTAGAAAGGTTATAGGTAGGAGATACTTTTGGTAAAGAAGGTTAAAGAAAACTGCTTTTGAATGAGAAAAGACTTTGAACAGTGAGGTGAGATTGTTCTGGGGAAGAAACAGATGAGAACAATGTTAGACTAAATTAAGATTTAAGTTTTAGAAAGACGGTAAAAATATAACTAAGTTGAGTATAAGATAATGGTTCTTAACTTAAGGTCAAGATTCAATAGCTGAGACTGACGGACCAGCCCGACTCCATTTTAAGATTAAAAGTCATCTTGTTACAAGATCAAAATAAGTTCCTGTTTTCTGTAAACTTGGATTTGACCAGGTCTTGACCATTTCCTGGGATTTGATGCTCCACCCTGATAAGATGTTCTGCTAAGTTCCTACCTAACCAAAAACCCTTGGAAACTGACTAGCCTTGCAGTTTGGGGGACCATACAAGCCCCACTTTTTCCTATGTTCAGTGCTATTTTCTGAAACCCACTTTAGAGAGATGGCCCTGTCTGACAGAAAATAAATCTTGCATAATTTGACCTAAGAATTTGGGTGACAGTCTTTACTCTCATTGGGTAGATTAACGGAGATGACATTGTGTTCACAACAGTGTGTTTCTTAAGTAATGTCTAAAAAATGGCTTTAGAACAAGAGCTTTGCTCTGTTCTTTATCGAATGTAACATTTACAACCTGTGATTAGATTTTATTTTTAAGTGTTTTGTTTGTTTTCCCATTGGTTAAAGCCTTTGCTGTTGGACAGCCTTCGTCATGGGAGAAGTTCTGATTAGAAATTTGTTATTGGGGCATTCCTGCTAAGTTAAGTGCTGGCTGGGGAACTCATTTTAACAGACAAATTTTTAAATCCTTCTATAAAATTAGGCCTATTACATAAACAAATAACACTAATAAATTATAAAAATTAACTATAGTTTTGGCTTTAAGATTTATCTCTTTGGGGGCCTGGAGAAATGGCTCAGTGGTTAAAGCACTGGCTGCTCTTCCTGAGAACCCAGATTCCCTTCCCAGCACCCACATGGTGGCACAAAACTGTCTGTAACTCAATTCCCAGGAGGGCCAAGCCCTTCTTCCAGCACCCTCCGACATTGCACACACATGGTACACAGACTGAATACTTACAAGCAAACACTCATACTCATAAAATAAAAATAAAATCTCAAATAAGAGATGTGTTCCTGCCGGGCGTTGGTGGTGCACGCCTTTAATCCCAGCACTTGGGAGGCAGAGCCAGGCAGATCTCTGTGAGTTCAAGGCCAGCCTGGGCTACCAAGTGAGTTCCAGGAAAAGGCGCAGAGCTACACAGAGAAACCCTGTCTCGAAAAACCAAAAAAAAAAAAAAAAAAAAAAAAAAGAGATGTGTTCCTTTTGGAAAATTTCCATCATCTCCACATAAAATAAGTACTTGACAGCCTATAAAAAAAATTAAATAAAGACTATATGGGCCCTCTTTATCAAACAACATATACTATTATAAATTAGTCTTCCTCAAAGGATAAGTAGAAAGAACATCACATCATAGATTCTGTTCTGACAGAAGAAAAAGAACTTCATCCAGATACTTCTCACACCCAAGTCCCAGGTGATGAAACTGTCTCATACCAAACATACCAGCTTCACCTGAGAGTACATCCATGTGGACCTCAGAAGTGCAGGACCATGCACATCACATCCATGTGGACCTCAGAAGTGCAGGACCATGCACATGACATCCATGTGGACCTCAGAAATACTGGACCATGAAGAGCACATCCATGTGGACCTCAGAAGTGCAGGACCATGCACATGACATCCATGTGGACCTCAGAAGTGGTGGACATGCCCATCTTTAGCATCTACTGAACATTTCCTTCACATTTTATGTTAGATTGTTAATGTTCTGTGTGATAATTAATATTTCACTTGGCATATTCCTAAGAGGTATAATAATGGTAATCTTGGTTTTAATGAAGTTACAAATGAGGATATAACCTTTCATTAAACATATTTTTTGTAATTTGTTTGCTTACTCAGAACCTCTCTCTACCTTACTAAAAAATAGTTTTCATGTTTAAAACATTCATGTGTTTTCACTGTCTTTGTTTTAATTTTTTCTCATTATTCTGTATAATTTGAATGTTTTTAATCTGATTTTTAAATTGACAAAAGTGTATTTTAAATCTTCCAAAGGAAACTCCATTTGGAGGTAACTATATTTTAAATCCAATTCCTTAGAGTTTTTCCTCTAAAACCAAAGTTTTTTACTATTAATATATATAACATATATTATAATATATTATTTATTATATGTTAATATATTATAGATAACATGTGATAATATATTATATATTACCATATATCTTAATCATATATATAACAATATATAGTATAATGTATATAATATATATGGCCCAATCAATTGTATTATTATGAATACACAACAAATTAAACACTGTAAAAGGTGCCATAGCATACTTAGATACTGAACAAACAAACTTTAGCTCCATTTACTCTAGCTAGAGATACTCAAAGACTTTGAGTCAACTCTTCCCGTATAGATTATATACTGGATCATACAAAGATGCTGATCTCTGATTAACAGCAGCATTTATGTCTTACATCCTAGGTACTGATGCTCCTTGATTAAATTAGTATCTAAGGTGCCCATAGAACATTAAAAATCAATTAAACAATGACTACTCTGGTGTGATGGTGCACACCCTTAATCTCAGCACTCAGGAGGCAGAGACTGGTGGATCTCTATGAGTTTGAGGCCAGCCTGGTCTACATAGTGAATTCCATGCTTGCCAAGGTCACATAGCCATAACTTGTCTCAAAAACACAAAACAAAAACAAAAATCCCCAATATTTGTATTTTTCTAATTAAAAGGAAGTGAACAATTCTACAACAATGCCTCCTGTTAGCCCATTTCCATTTCTCTTCTTTTTCTAATTTGTTTTTATTGTCTGTGAATGAGTGTTTGCCTCCAGGTATGTCTGTGCACCACTTGTAGGCAGTGCCCTCAGAAGCTGGAAGAGAGCATTGGATCTCCTAGAACTGGAGTTACAGGTGGTTGTGAGCCACTCTGTAGGTGCTGGGAACCAGGACCCAGTCTGGGTCCTCTTCACCACTGAGCCATCTCTCCAGCCCCCATTTTTATTTTTTATTTTATTTTTTTGTTTTTTTGAGACATAGTCCTGGCTGCCCTGGAACTTCCTTTGTAGACAAGGCTGGCTTTGTCACAGAGATCCTCCTGCCTATGCCTCTCAAGTGCCGGGATTAAAGGCGTGTGCCACCATGTCTGGCTCCCATTTTCATTTCTAACCATTAAAATAAAAAGCAAGATTTGGCCAGGCGGTGGTGGCACACGCCTTTAATCCCAGCACTCGGGAGGCAGAGGCAGGTGAATCTTTGTGAGTTCGAGTCCAGCCTGGTCTACAGAGCGAGATCCAGGAAAGGCTCAAAGCTACACAGAGAAACCCTGTCTCAAAAAACCAAAAAAAAAAAAAAAAAAAAAAGCAAGATTTGGTTATGCCTACAAAGACTATAAAATTCTGATTCTTAATAGGTCTGGACTCTTGTTTCTATCAGTATTATTAATATTTAGTATATAAAATAATTTGTTAAAAGAAAGTTTTTTAAAATATTATATTGTTATTGAATTTATTCTATAACTTGTCTTTTCATTCACTGTCCTGTAGACAGATTTTTCTGTCCCACCAACCAGCTCCCAAATCACAACACAGAGACTTATTATTAATTATGAAAGCTTGGCCGATAACTTAGACTTTTTTCTAACTAGGTCTTATAACTTAAATAAATTAACCCATATCTTTTAATCTATGGTTTATCTACCATGTGGCTTTTACCTCTATACCATTTTGTGCATCCAACTCCTTCTGAGTCTGGCTTCTTCTCCTGGCATCTCTTCCCCCTTCCTCTTCCCAGCATTCTCTCTGCCTCAAAATCCTGCCTAGCTTTTTTTTAATTAAACCAATCTCAGTGACATATCTTCACACAATGTAAAGGAATGTTCCACAACACTGTCCAAACTGAATCTGTTGTACTACCAGTGTGGTAAGACAGATCGTGTCTGTGTCCACAGAGAAGAACTATGCTAATCTGGATAGTGAGCATCAAACTTTCCTAGAGTGATAGGTAGCCAGTCCATATGAAGTTATGGCCGCAAGACCAAACTGGACAAAAGAGAAACTAAAACTCAGGGAACTTCAGAGATGTCTCAGCTTTTTTAGAGCACGTCTGCTCTTGCAGAAGATCCAGGTACAGGAGGAACAGGAGGAAGAGAGAGGGAGAGGGAGGGTGACAGATGGGGGAAGCAAAGAGGGGAGGGGGGAGGGGGGCTTTTGGCCGTCAGCTTGACTCCATCTGGAATCAACTAAAACCCAAGAGGCTGGACACACCTGTGAGGGGTTTTTCTTGATTGATTCATTTGAAGTGGGAAGGCCCACCTTAAATCTGGGCCACCCCTTCTGGTTGGCAGCCTGTATAAAGGACATGGAAGAAGGAAGTTCTGGCTCTTTGCCTGCCTGGCCTTGCTGGCAAGTTCATTCCTTCACTGGCCTCAGAGCCTGCTGAGATTCCAGCATCTACTAATGACCAGCCGAGACACCCAGCCTCATGGACTGAACAATGACTGGAAGCTTCGACTTTCCATCGGTAGATAGCCGTTGTTGAACTAGCTGGACCACAGCCTGTAAGCCACTCTAATAAATCCCCTTATATATTGATATCGATATAGATATAGATTCATTCATTCTGTCAGTTCTGTTCCTCAAGAGAACCTTGACTAATAGAGAGAGAGAGAGACTGGAGAAGAGGGAGGGGGAAGGAAAGGGGGAGGAGGGGGAGGAGGAGGAGGAGGAGGGAAGGGAGAGGAGAGAATGGAGAAGGGCGATGGTACATGGAACACACCTCTGTCTCTAGTTTCACGAATCCCCAGCAGTAGCAGAAACAACCAAAGTCAGTCAGTAATAAGGGTGAAGGCTCCCAGCTACTGTGGCTAACACAACCAGCCAGAGTCTTGCCTCTCTCAGTGAATTTTGTCTCATGTAGCCCAGGCTGGCCACAAACCCACTATGTAGCTGAGGGTGACCTTGAACTTCTGATCCTCCTGCCTCCATTCTCCAGTGCTGGAATTCCAGGTGTGCACCACAGCACCAAGTGTATGCAGTGCTGAAGATGGAACCCGGAGCTTTGTGCATGCCAGACAAACACTCTGAACTGAGCTGCATCTCCAGCTCCTCTCCATACGTTTTTGTTTGTTTAGGACAGGGTCTCACTGTATAGCCCCGGCTGACCTCAAACGCACAGAGCTCCACCTGCCTCTACCGCCCAAGTGCTTGGATGGAAGGCAGGTGCCACCAATACGTTTTTGACAACAAAGGTCTCTGTGCTAGCTAGTTTTATGTCAACTTGACACAAGCTTGAGTCATTTCAGAAGAAGGAATTTCAGCTGAGAAAATGTCCTCAGTATGGCCTGTGCTGTGTTTTCTTGATTGATGATGGATGTGGGAGGGCCCATTTCTGGGCAGTGTGGCCCTGTTGAGAGACTCATCCAAGCCTTTCTCAGAGGCCCTAATGAAAGGATAAAGGGAACCTAGTTCTGTGTCCTTACCAGGGCAGACTTGGCAAGACCAGGCTGTGGGGCACCCGGCTGTGGGGCCTCGGCCTCCAAGGGCTGAAGGGTTCAGTTCCTGAGAACCCGGCTCTCTCCCCTGAAGGGCTGTGGTTATCAGTGTCTGAGGTACCCTGTGTTCTCTTTGCTAGTGTTGCTTGACTTAGCCCTCTGCTGCCCTTGGCCCAGACTCCCCCTGCAAACAGTAGAAAAGGTTAATAAGCTTGCTTGGCATAAGTCATCGGATCACTCAGGACTTCCCGCCCCAGCTGTCTTTATTTCTCATCCCCAGCCCTCTCCCTTGACACCTCACCACCTGGGACCTTTATTTCCATGGGTTCAGGTCACCACCCCCAGGCAGGTCTTTCCGAGTGCTATAAGCAAGCTGGCTGGGCTAACCCTGGGGCGCAAGCCTGTAAGCAGCACCCCTCCATGGCCTCCGCATCAGTTTCTGCCTCCAGTTCCTGCCCTGCCTTCCCTTGGTGATGAAGTGTAATGTGGAACTGTAAGCTGAAATAACCCTTTCCTTCCCTTGGGTCATGGTGTTTGATCACAGCAGGAGTAACCCTGACAAGGGCCGTCTCTGAGGGGTCTACCACTGCAGCCTCCAGGAAACATCTCACAGAGCCTTCCTCAGACATTCTCAGCTTCCTCTTTTGGGAAATGGTGCCACCGAGGCCCGCCTCTCAGGACAGTTATAAAGACAGAGCAAGATGGCGTAAGCCACATAGGAGGCCCTCAAACGATTCATAAACAGCCATGGAATGGCTTCAAGTCGTGGACACTGAGTTATGGGAACAGTAAGTTTCCAGTTATATTAAGACATGGTTTTCCTGTTGAGGCTCTGGAGTCTTCTGTGGTTTCCCTGACAGTCCAGCAACAGCAGAGGGGGTGGGGTGAGTCCTCAGCCTAGAGGCACGGGGAGGACCGCCCTGCTGTCCCCAACCTCAAGTAACTCTCTGACCTAGGAAACCAGTCCTTGAAGATTCAGGGTTTATCACAAAATGGTCCCTGGTGCAGCTGCTGTGGAGGTCAGTATGGAGACCCCTCAGAGGGCTGAAGATAGTACTGCTGTGTGACCCAACTATGTCCTTCCTGGACCGAGACCCTGCCTCAAAGGAATGAGCAGGGAGCCAGAAAGGAGACTTAACGCCCTCTAATGGCCACTTCACACAAGTGTGCACAAACTAGCATACATTCTCTCTCTCTCTCTCTCTCTCTCTCTCTCTCTCTCTCTCTCTCTCTCTCTCTCTCTCTCTCTCACACACACACACACACACACACACACACACACACACACACATCATATTACAGAGATACTTGTACATCCATGTGTGTGATGGCTAATCTTGGTTGCCAACCCAACATACCTGGGAAGAAGGAAGCTCAATTGAAGAATTGCCTCCATCAGAGTGACCTGTGACTGAGTCTGTGGGGTGTTTTCTTGATTGCTAGCTGATGTGGGAGGTCCCAGCCCACTGTGGGCGGTGCCATCCCTAGGCAGGTGGTCCTGAGTTTCTGTGAAAAGCAAAGCAGTAAGCCACACTCCCCCATGGCCTCTGCTCCAGTCCCTGCCTTGGCTTCACTCCGTCATGGACTGTAACTGTAAGAGGAAATAAACCTTCTCCTCCCCAACATCTTTTGGGTCATTGTGCTTATCACAGCAACAAACAGCAAACTAGAGCAATGTTTATTGTTGGCTATTCACAATAGCTAAAGTGCAAATATGAACAAGGGTGGATTATGTCCATTGCAGAACAGGGGATGGAAATGGAAATCACGAAGTTAAACAAAGGAAGATCAACTCAGAAAGATGAATGTCACATGCTTCCTTCGTGTGTGTGTGTGGGGGGGGGGAGAGATGTATATATGAGTGTAGGCACGCATTACTGTGTGCATTGTGTGTGGAGGTCAGAAGATGGGGTGCCAATCCTCACCTTCTGTGGGGTGCCTCTTGAAGGGACTCCAGCCTGGGCCTGGCAAACATGGCTCCGGCAGGCCCTGCCCTTCTGCCCCATTCCCTCTGCCTTGCTAAAAACCATTAGATTACATTCCTAAAGCTAGCCACCAAGGTCTGTTCCCTTATTTGGACACTTCCTCCTCCTGAGGCTGACAACCAAGGTCCAGCTGTCAAAGTATTGAAGTCCAGCGATCGAAAGCCCCTTAGGCTGCCCTAATTACCATGTCCAATTAAAATTAAACACCTCATCCTAACATGGGTTTCCCCTTTTACCTTTATAAACCGCCATTTGCCTCTGGACCACGTCTGTCTCCTCTCTATCCAGAGGCAGTCCTCTGTCCTCCAGGACAGATGTCCCTGCCCCCTCTCCCTTGTCCCTGCCCCCTTCTCCCTCGTCCTCTGTCTCCTGTCTTTGTTATTCCTGCCCTCTGTCCCTCTGGGGCAAATAAATCTCCGTAGTGCTGAGAACTTGGTCTTGAGGGTCCTGAGCCGTCTTTAAGGTTCCCTATTCCTTTAGTTTGTCCTTGTCTAGGGCTTCCAAGGACTCTCCTGCCTCTGCCTCCCATCTCCCAGCAGGAGCCCTGGGATTGCAGACACGCTACCCAATTTGGCTTTACACGGGTTCTGGGGATCTGAACTTGGGTCATTAGGCCTTACCCAGAGCCATCTCTCTAGCCCAGTGGTTTTGAGGGTTTTGTTTTAAATTTTGTTACATTTTATTTTATTCAGGGGATGGGGATGCTGCGTGCTGTCATTTGTCTGTGGAGGTCAGTCCTTCTTCTCTTCTACCGCATGATCCCAGGCACTGAATTCAGGCCATCCAATGTCACGGCAGTCACCATTACCCAATGAGCTATCTCCCCGGCCCCAGGGTTTTTATATGTTTTTTTGTTTTGTTTTGTTTTGTTTTTGTTTTTTATTTTTTCAAGACAGGATTTCCCTATGTAGCCCTGGCTGTCCTAGAACTCACTCTGTAGACCAGGCTGGCCTCGAACTCACAGAGATCCACCTGCCTCTGCCTCCCAAGTGCTGGGATTAAAGGCATGTGCCACCACAGGCCGGCTTTGTTTGTATTTTTTAAAAAATTAATTTATTTATTATGTATACAGTGTTCTGCCTGCATGTGTGCCCACAGGCCAGAAGAGAGCGCCAGATCTCATTACAGATGGTTGTGTGCCCTGTGGTTGCTGGGAATTGAACTCAGGACCTCTGGAAGAGCAGCCAGTGCTCTTAACCTCTGAGCCATCTCTCCAGCCCCAGCCCCCAGGGTTTTAATCACCTTGTTTTTACATATTTTATGACAATGTCTGGATAACCATGTACAAATTAAACATGTAAATTTCACAGATGAATTTTCTAAGCTCCAGTCTAATTAAGGCTACAAGATGATAATCCACATCTCTGTGGTTCTGGCTCTGCTCCCTGGTGTGGTGTCCACAGCCCCTTATGACTGAGATTTAACTCCCTGGACTCCAGAGACTCCATTTCAACACTGTCTTTGGTGGTTAGAGCAGTGCCTTTCATGGACACACTTGTTGATAATCTCATGACTTTCTGCTTACTTTGCCTCCTCCTCCTCCTCTTCATCTTTTCCTTTTTTAAAGACAGGACCTCATGTAGCCCAGGCTAACCTCAAACTCCGCATCTTCCTGCTTCCACATCCCAAGTGCTGAGATGTCAGGTGTCCCACCAAGCCTGGTTGATGAGGTCCAGGATGAAAGCCAGGGCTTCCTGCTTTTTCTTACCAATTTGTAAACTCTCTCCATTCTCTAATCCTTCTGGCCAGGAAGAAGGCTACCCAGAGGAGAAGCCGGGGGACAGCATTCCACTCTAGTGGCTCCAGCCAATATAGCAGTTACACTAGGAATTAATGTGTGTAGGGGAGGGGATGGTCTGATGAGATGTCTCAGTGAATAAATCCCTCACCCTGCAAGCCTGAGGACTTGAGTTCGAATCTCCAGTGCCCATATGAAAAGCTAGGGATGGCCGTGTGCACCCGTAACCCCAGTACTGCAGGGGCATCATATGGAGGATAGTCAGAAACAGGAGGATCCCTCAGCTCACTAGCCAGCCAGTCTGCCAACCCATGAGTATTGGAGTCAGTGGGAGACCTGTCTCCAGAAGTACAGGGGAGGGCAATAGGGGAGGTTGTCCAGCTCCGAAATGTGGCTTGCACACACACCTCCCTAATCATTGTTTTAAAATTATTTTTGAGGGGTTGGGGATTTAGCTCAGTGGTAGAGCGCTTGCCTAGCAAGCACAAGGCTCTAGGTTTGGTCCTTAGCTCTGGAAAAAAAATTTTTTTTGCTTATTGCATTTTAAATTAATGTGAGCACATGCATGGGCACCAGGGCCACAGCACACATGTGGCAGTCAGAGGACAACTTACAAGAGCTGGTCTTTCTTTCCACCAGGTAAGTCCCGGGTAAAACCGGTCATCAGGCTTGGCAACAAGCATCTTTACTCACTGAGCCATCCTACCCACCTACCCACCCAAATCACCTTTTAAAAACAGGGTAAGTTCTCAGCCCTTAATCCAAACTCTCCAGAAAGGCTGAACGGGAGGGACATTTACTTGTTGTTGTGCTTGGTGGTGCTGGTGGTGGTTGTTGTTGTTGTCCTCAGTAATAGTTTCCCTAATAATGTTACAATTATTTCCCAAGCTGAGGGCCCGTGGTACAGGCTTATAAAACCAGCTCTAGAGAAGTGAATGTTGGAGATGTTGAGTTTGAGGCCACCTTGTACTACATAAGTAGATCCTGTATCTAACAATAATATGAATAATGATGCTTAAAGACCAAAGATTACTTACATAAATTAATGTGTGAGTGTATGTGTGTGTGAGAGAGACAGAGAGAGAGAGAGAGAGAGAGAGAGAGAGAGAGAGAGAGAGAGAGAGAGAGAGAGAGAGACTATATTTACTTCTTTCCTGATGGCACAAGCGTATTTTGTTCTATGAAGCCTTTACCAAAAGTGCAAGGGTGTCCTGAAGCTCACACCCCAGCTCTGGCCACACCTGGCCCTGTAAAGTCTTTGGGATTTTCACATCCAACGGTTTTCTCTCTTTCTGTGATTGTGACAGTGTGAAAGTGTGATTTCCCCTGTGAAAGCACAAGCCAGGGGACCGTGCTGCCCTCTGGTGGCCCCACTGGGGATTGTAACTATGATTGACAACTTAAAAAAAAGACATATAACGGGGATGTGTGTGTGTGTCTGTGTGTCTTTGTGTCTATCTGTATGTGTGTCTGTGTGTGTGTCTGTGTGTGTGTCTATATGTGTGTCTATGTGTCTGTGTCTGTGTGTCTGTCTGTGTGTCTGTGTCTGTGTCTGTGTGTGTATGTCTGTGTGTGTGTCTGTCTGTGTGTGTATCTGTCTGTGTGTCTGTGTGTAGGTGTCCAGAGTGTCTTCCTCAATTGCTCTCCACCTTATTTTTTGAACTGGTGTCTCAGGCTCATTCATGGGCCGCTGAGTCCCAAGGATGCTCCTTTCTCAGCCAACCCAGCATGACACCCGGTGGTGGGCTCAGAGCAGGCCCAGCCCACAGACAGACCGTGGAGTGGGTGGAAAGTGGGGTCAGTCTTATGTGGCGGAATCCCTTCCTGCAGCTCTCTGAGTACGTGGGGTTTCACAGCAGGAGCCTGCAGCCAGTCCCTCCCCTCACCTGCAGGAGGCAGGGAATGGTGTGGGACACAAAAGATGAGAACCTGGCACTGGGAAGTCTCAGACAAGGTCTCAGTAGGGTGTTGTGAGTGTCTCCTCGGAGAGGAGCGGGGCTGCTGCAGCACTGTGGTGTGAACCGTAACAGGGTCCTAATACTCCAGGTATCTTCCTCCATCGATCTCTACTTTACAAAAATAAACGTTTACTACTTTTATTAATTGTAGGTATGTTTGTAGTGTCCATGCGCACATGTGCACGATGCCATAGTAGAGGTCGGGGACAATCTGTAGGAGGTGGCTCTCTCCTTCCACCCGGTGGGTCCTGGAGATGTGACTCCGTCACCCACTGAGGTGTCTCACGAACTCTCACTGAGTCTGGAGCTCGCCGTCTCAGACTGATGGGCTGGCCATGCTCCAGTGCTGAGGTTACAGGCCACACAGCCACACTTACTTTTCATGCAGCTGTTGCGGATTGAACTCAGGCCTCTGGGCTGTCTTGCCTCCAGCCTCTACCCACATCCTGCTCCCGGTTGACCTTTCCCAGAAAGTTAGACAGCCTTCAGGTCTCGGCTCCAACGGCCTTTCCTGACCCTCCAGGCTGAGGCAACTGCCTCCCGGACCCAGCCTGCATCCCTTCACCCTGTGTGCTTCCTGTCAAAGCCTTCCACACCATCTGTTCCTCCCAGATCTTTCCTGGCTCACGGCTTGCCTCCCCTCACTGACCCGTGATCCACTTCAGGTCATCTATCTTTTTCAACAGACAGTACCCAGAACAAGTGGGTACTTCCTAAGTACATGTTGCAGACTGAGAATGGACTCAGTTGGTGGAGTGCTTGCTTGGCTGGCATGACGCACTGAGTTCTGAATAGAACTGGACAAGGTGGTGCACACCTGTCATCTCAGCCATCAGGAGGTGGAGGCAGGAGGATCAGGAGCCCAGTCAACCTCAGATACATACGGAGTTGGAGACCAGCCTGGGCTACATTAGACCCAGTATCAAAAATAAATAAATGTCTGTTTTTTCATTGAAGAAAAAATTACCCACAGAATGTATACATGCAAATCTGTGCATCGCTGTGTCTCCTGGTGCCTCCCACGTGCGCGTGTTCATGCATGTGAGTGCTGACTTAGTTTAGTCGCCTGTGTGTCCCTGGAGACGAGTTTGAAATACTGTACTGGTGTTTGTGTTGAGCTGCTTCCAGAACCAAGCATCTGTGACTTTAAGAGACTCACATGATAACCGTGGGGTCGGATGTTCCAGACACCAGTGTGAGAGTATCTGTGTGTGTCTGTGCCTGGGCAGTATGTGTGTATACATTCACTGTGTGTGTTCATGTGATTGTAACCACCCTGTCAAGAAAGGGGATACACAGCCTCGTGTGTGTGTGTGTGTGTGTGTGTGTGTGTGTGTGTGTGTGAAAGAATGAGAGAGAGCCAGAAGTCAAGCCTCAGCAACCTCATTATTTGAGACAGACTCAGAGCTCACACATTCGTTCAGCTAAGCTTGCTGGCTAACTAACTCCAGGGACCCCCATGTCTCTGTCCTGGGATTAGAAACACACACCATCATGCCAGGGTTTTTTAAGTGGGTGCTGAGCAGCCAACTTAAGTCTTCATGCTCTTATGAAGAGCACTTCATTGACTGAGCCCTCTCCCCGGTCCCAGGAGATGGGGTGTTCTAATGAGAGATACCTAAACCCCTACTCTTAGCTATCAAACTGTTGGAACAATGACCCCAAAGAACTAAAATTTCCCCGGGAATCTCATGTTGAGGGAAGAGAAAGACTGAAACCCTGAGCCAGCCAGGAGAACTGGTCTCCCAGGAAGAGATCCCCACAGGCTGACATGTCACATCCCCTGCAGGAGAAACCATAGCAGAGACAGTGATGGGGTAAGATGGGCAGGACCACACCTTGACCAGGGCTGCTTAGCTGTGCAACCCTTTGCTGTCAGGACCCCAGAGATGAGACTGGGGTCACTGGACCTCCTAATTTTTTGTTCTTCCAAGTGTGACCGCAATGAATAAATGTCCTTCTGTTTTTTACTATTGCGTGTCTCCTTAGTTAGTGTCTTGGGAACAGGTGGATAGCAAGCTTTCTTATCAGACTATCTTTGGACCACCAGCCCCCAAATAATGACGTGGAGACTTATTATTAACTATGAAAGCTTAGCCTAGCTTAGGCTTTTTTCCGACCAGCTCTTATAACTTAATTAACCCATATTTTTCACCTACCTTCTACCATGTGGCTTGGTTACCTCTGCTTTGTACGGCACATCCGCCTTGCTCCAAGTCAGCTGGTGGAATCTGCCCTTCTTGATTCCTCCTACCAGTTTTCTCTCTCTCTGCCCAGAGCCCTGTGCGTTTTCTTCTGCCTAGCTATTGGACATTTGGCTCTTTCTTTTTTTTGTTTGTTTGTTTTTGTTTTTCGAGACAGGGTTTCTCTGTGCAGCTTTGCGCCTTTCCTGGGACTCACTTGGTAGCCCAGGCTGGCCTCGAACTCACAGAGATCCGCCTGGCTCTGCCTCCCGAGTGCTGGGATTAAAGGCGTGCGCCACCACCGCCCGGCATTTGGCTCTTTCTTAATCCAGTCAAAAGTTGCCTTAGGAAGAGACACATCTTTACAGTGTAAACAAATATTCTGCAACACAAGTGGCTGAGCCACACCCCAGCCCCTCACTGGGGGATTCTAGGCAGGTGCTCTACCCCTGAGCCACACCCCAGTCTCTCACTGGGGGATTCTAGGCAGGTGTTCTACCCCTGAGCCACACCCCAGTCTCTCACTGGGGGATTCTAGGCAGGTGACCTACCACTGAGCCACACCCCCAGTCTCTCACTGGGGGATTCTAGGGAGGTGCTCTACCACTGAGCCACACCCTAGCCCCTCACTGGGGGATTCTAGGCAGGTGCTCTACCCCTGAGCCACACCCCAGTCTCTCACTGGGGGATTCTAGGCAGGTGCTCTACCCCTGAGCCACACCCCAGTCTCTCACTGGGGGATTCTAGGCAGGTGACCTACCACTGAGCCACACCCCCAGTCTCTCACTGGGGGATTCTAGGGAGGTGCTCTACCACTGAGCCACACCCCAGCCCCTCACTGGGGGATTCTAGAAGGTGCTCTACCACTGAGCCATACCCCAGCCCCTCACTGGGGGATTCTAGGCAGGTGCTCTACCCCTGAGCCACACCCCAGCCCCTCACTGGGGGATTCTAGAAGGTGCTGTACCACTGAGCCACACCCCAGCCCATCACTGGGGGATTCTAGAAGGTGCTCTACCACTGAGCCACACCCCATCCCCTCACTGGAGGATTCTAGGCAGGTGCTCTACCACTGAGCCACACCCCAGCCCCTCACTGGGGGATTCTAGAAGGTGTTCTACCACTGAGCCACACCCCCAGCCCTCACTGGGGGATTCTAGGAAGGTGCTCTACCACTGAGTCACACCCCAGCCCCTCACTGGGGGATTCTAGGCAGGGGCTCTGCCACTAAGTCATGCCTCAAACCCTATGTGATGTCTTGATATGTTTAGATCGTTAAATCTATATAATTAGCCCATTCTTTCAGCTCATTTATCTATCTTTTCTGCTGTGGAAACAATTTTAGATACACCCTTTGTGATTTTCAAGCATTCAATACATTATTTTTAATATAGTCTCCATGTCCCTACTATGTTGTTAGTCAGGCTTTAGCTACTTATTCCTACTCCAGTATTAATAAACTGGCTTGATTGTGAGCGTATTCAGCAATCCTGACCTGGGTAAAGGAGCGTTTTAAGACATGTCTTTTTAAAGAAGGGAGGCTTTTCTATGGTCAGCTCCCATGTTATTCCTCCCTGTTTCTCCCCAAACAAAGTCACATCATGGCCTTAACCCCTTGTCCCACTGCAGGACCCCTTCTCTCTGCCCCTTTCAAGGTGAAGTCCATACATGACCAATAGTTAAGGAAGACCAGTAGGTCCCCGCACAATCCAGAATCATTCTTTTGTCATCAGCCACTTGTGCACAGGCTGTCTCTAAAAGGAATCACAGCCTGCTGTACCGGTGTGGACAGTTCCATCACAGCGTGGCCCATGGCTGGGCCTGTTTCTCAGTAGAAGCATCACCTGGAGGAGATAAGGCAGACCCCCTCTGGGTTGTATTGATGGGTGTCTAGGAATTGGAGTTGCCCTGGAACAAGGTTGCCCTCCAGACTAATATATGTGACAGGATCAGAGAGGATGAGTGGGGCCTGCACAGATGTGCATCCACAGGATCAAGAAGGGCATTGGGAAGCAGAATAGGAGCTGAGCTGTGGTCCCCGTTCCAAGGTCGTTTTGAGTTGGTCAGTTTCAGAGGCTGGTCTGGGTGGGCTCCATAGTCCCTTCCTGCTCAGGTCCAAAGCAGCCTTGGTGTGGGTGTAGTGTATCCACGGCTTGACACCTGCAACTTTAAGAGCTGAGAGAGTGGCAAATTGTGTGCAGTGTCAACCAAGTCTTTGAAGAACCACTGGGGACAGGCGTGTCCACACTCATAGAGGTCCTTTGAGCCCTTTGGGGGAAGTGGAGGTGGGTGGCCATGTATTTCCAGGGCACGTAATGCATCCTAAACAGTACTTGTGGCCGAATGTCTGCCTGGGGTGGTTTCTTGGTAATGTTTGACCAGTACCATGTTAAAAGCTTTTTTTCATCATCTCAACTGGTCTGATGGCTGAGGGTGGTTCCATGTGTCACGTTCCAAGTTAATTCTCTGTGCAGAGAGGAAGAGCTTCCAGCCGGCCTGAGAAAGTGCACACCATAGCAGCAAATATTGATACCCTCTACTGGGTGGAGTGTCAGTAAAGACCGTTTCTAGAATGTTCCAGCGTGTAGGACCCTTGTTTTTGTATCGTCGTGGGGTCCATGCTTGGGATAGTTCTGAGCACATTTCAGACAGGCTTTGCTAGCTTGCTAGGTCAGTATTGGAAACCTTGGGACCACCAAGTATCTCTGCTACCAAAAATTCCTGTTTGGCAGTTTTTCCAGTGGGGAGGGGTTGTTTCATGAGCTTGTTGGACTAGGCTAAAAGCTCAGGTAACCAGCCAGCATTCCTGGATTTTGGTATCCCTTTTGTCAGTTATTAAATCATACCTTCTGGTAGGGGGTAATGGCTCCTGGGGACTTCCGGGCTGTGTCTTCACATGAGGGCAGCCTGTGATGGCTGGTTGGTTTCCCCTGACTCCCTCAGCCTTGACTCTTTGTGTGAGTCTGGCACTGCACACTGCCACAGCGGGGCTTCTAGCAGCTGGAGTGTATGGTCTCTGTTTTTGTTTATTTATTTATTTAGCTCCCTGGGGTAAGCAGTCCCTTTTCTCTATATATTGCTGCTTTGAGTCTTGGTGTGAGAGGGTCTTCCCCCGTTGGAGGCTTCAGCTCCGATCAGTAAAAAGTTCCATGTCTGAGTTGGGGAGTAGCTCATTCTTTGAGTCAGGCTATGAGGAGAAAAATCCCTTTTATAATTTCTCTGAAATCATGGGTAAGCTCTCTCTCCTCTTCAGACAAGTGTGTGGCTGGATTAGGGACAGGTACCATATCTATCATCTTCTTAGATGAGGGGAGAGCCTGGCATTTCCTTTAGTGGCACACTGGAAAGGACTCTTGCCAGGAACAAAACTGACCTGAGTCTGGTGAGCATCCCCATGTTGAGTCTGGCTGGCAGAGTTGGCTAGCAGAATGAGGTTGGTGAGCATTGGGTGGGGGGGTGTCTTTGGAGGGACAGGTTCAAGAGGTCTTGTGACTGCCTCAGAGCCATGTGGCTGGTGGCTGAAAAATCAGAGCCGGTAGGGAGGTAGCATCATGGCCAAAATTTCATCCCCTGGGGAAGCCTAGTGTCTTCAGGCTTAACAGTCCTTGAAGCTGATGTAGTCCAGGGCTGGGAAGGTTCTTGTAGAGAAACCATTTTGGGGGCTCTTGGGCCAACAGACATGATGAATCAATACGTGGGAACTGGTCTGTGTGGCCAGGTGTTCCATACAGAGCTCTCAGACAATGTTAATCTGGAGTTCCTTCAGGTGGCCAGCTGACACCAAAGGACAAGTGATTTCACAGAGTCTTTAATTTGGAGGCTTCATCTTTACCCTGTAGTCAGCAGTCCCTCTTCTAAAGTTGTTGAAAACAGTATGTAGGACTGTGCGGGTCTCACATCAGGACTGTGTAGACCCCATGATGAGAGGAGTTCCTTAAACTAGGAGTTGGGGGTGTGGTGTAGATGTGCCTTGCCTGGTATAAAAAGTGGGGCTGAGAGTCCAGCTTCTCCCTCAGTCAGGTTCTCGCCTGCCCAGCCACCTCTTGGTGACTTAAGAGGTCTTACCTCAGGGCCACACATATAACCCTGTGCTCAGTCACCTCCTATTTTGAAAGGTAAATGCACATTAAGTTGAAATGACCTAAGTGGACCCACAGGTTAGGGCCCAATCTGATCCTGTAGCCACAGAGCTGTGGGACCATTTACAAGCATCTCCACATTCACTTACCATTCATTCAGAAGGTACACATTACCATTTTGAATTCCAATTTTTCTGTTTCTCCAAAGACAATCTACCTTTTCCTTGTAGTAGGACAGGCCCATAGGGTCAAGGAAATTGGCTCAGACCACTTGCCAAAGCATGCACATAATGTGCTTCCTTAGGAGCCAACCTGGAGTCTGCCTGAGGTCCTAGCAACAGGCACTGTCAAAGGTCCTGATCATGCCTTGCTAATGAGGGGTGACCATGCAATGTCACCAGATCACCATCAGAGCTCCTGATCATGCCCAGCCAATGAAGGATGACCATGCAATGTCACCACATTGGGACACAGCCTGGGTGCTGGGAGAAGGAGCTATAAGGCCTTCTCCATTACTGAATAAACAAGTCTGCTGTTTGCCTTCACCTGACTCCCAGTGTCTGTGTCATTGACACTGCACCTTCTCACCCCCTCCCCTGAGGGAGCCATTAGGACCCAGCAACACAGTGAGTGCATCTTGGTACCTCATCAAGGCTTCAGATGCAATCCCTTGTGGGGTGACCAAGCCAGCACCCTTGCCTATGCCCAGGGGCCTCACCTGATCTGGACATCCAGCCCAGTCTTGTCTTCTTCCTCTCAGAGACTCTGGTCCTGGATCCCATGGTCCCCTTGGCCACTAGAAGCTCCTGCAAGACTTTGATCCTGGGTCCAGTTTTTATCCTTATTTTATGCTCTTAAACTGCAAGGTGGGGCAGACAAACAAGTGAGATTTTACTGAAGTATCCATGGCAGTCAACAGGCTGTTAAAGACTTCCCACTGCTTCAGCTGTTTCTCCAGATCATTCTGTTCCAGGTGCCAGGTGAAGTTGGTCCTGGCAAACAGGCAGTACAAGCAGTGCATTAACTAAATCACTAAATAAATCAACAAATCAGTATCTAATAATTGGTCTTTTCTACCTCATTCTACTTCAGGCTGAGAGTCCACAGTGACAAGATAGTGAATCACAAGGTAATGAGTCAGTTTTCTCCTTCTATTAGTATAAGATGGGGAATCAAACTGAGGCCATCAGGCTTGGCAGCAACCACCTTTGTTTGCTTAGCCATATCATAGGCCCAACATTCCAGAAGATTAATAATCCACTACTGTGAGCCAAGACAAGCCAGAGGAGTTGGTGGGGGTCTGGTGAGTGTGAGAGGCCAGATACGGCTGACAGTGTGTGAGATGCCCTTGTGGCCCTGTGCAAATAGGTATCCCAGAGGTCTGTGTCCCCTTTGGGGTGGTACAGATGAGAAATGTGATGCCAGGTGGTGGCGGCGGCGGCGGCGGCAGCACACACCTTTAATCCCAGCACTTGGGAGGCAGAGCCAGGCGGATCTCTGTGAGTTTGAGGCCAGCCTGGTCTACAGAGTGAGTTCCAGGACAGGCTCCAAAGCTACACAGAGAAACCCTGTCTTGAAAAACCAAAAAAAAAAAAAAAAGAAAAAAAGAAAAAGATTACAGAGAAATGTGCCACATAGGCTTATGCATTTTAACATTTGTCCTCAGTTGGTGGCACCATTTGGGGAGGCTCTGGAACCTATAGGAGGTGCAGCCTTGCTGGAGGAAGACTGTCACTGGGGATGGGCTTTGGGGGTGTGTAGCTTCACCCCACTTTCAGTCTGCATTCTGCTTCTTGCTGGTGAATAAAGATGTGGTCCTCAGCTTCCTGCCCCTGCTTGCCTGCCTTCCCCAGCATCCAGGCCAAAACAAACTCTTCCTTCGGCTGCTTTCACTCACGGTGCGTCCTGTGTGCATGGCATCGCCTCACTCCCTCTAGCCTTGCATTCTATGTATGTCCCCTGGGCATGTGTGCGGCTGCACAGCTCCACATGTGTGTGCAGAGCCCAGTGTATAACGTGTCCACGCAGGGCTCTCTGCATCTGTGGACGATACTATTTGTACATAGCTGCTTCCCAGAGGGCAACATGTGAGAACCCACCAGAGTGACATCCTGGAGACCACTCCGTTCCAGTTTGGAGCCCAGTGTGAGCCTTCTTCTCACTTTTACGTTCACTGTGTACCCATCCTGGCAGGACTGAAGATGTTCCATATTGTTGTTGTTGTTATTGTTGTTGTTGTCCTCTCTCTCTCTCTCTCTCTCTCTCTCTCTCTCTCTCTCTCTCTCTGTGTGTGTGTGTGTGTGTGTGTGTGTGTGTGTGTGTGTGTGTGTGTGTGTACACATACACCCGTGGAGATCAGAGGATGATTTACAGAAGTAAGTTCTCTTTGCACCATGTGGTGGGTCCAGGAGTTGAACCTGAGACCTTCAGGTTTGGCAACAAGATTCTTTACCTGTTGAGCCTTCTCACCTGGCCCAGGAATATTCTAAGGAGGCATTTGATACCTTTGGCTGCTTGACTTTTGAGACAATGAACCTCGAGTAACTGAAATTTCCTCAGGAGTCTCAAGCTGGAAAAAGGAAAAGTTGGCTCCTGGACAAGCCAGATAGGGAGCTCATCTTTCAAATTTCACACAATTCTGAGACCACCTTGCAGGAGATCCCAGAGCCAAGACAATGATGACAGGAGGGACCACACCTTGACCTGAACTGCTTAGCTATGCTCATCTTTTTAAAAATATGTATCATGTATTATATACTATGTATCTGTGTGTGGGCCTCTGTGTGTGTGTGTGTGTGTGTGTGTGTGTGTGTGTGTGTGTGTGTGCACTACGTAAGTGCAGGAGCCCAAGGAGGTCAGAAGAGGGTATGAAACCCCTAGAATTGGTGTTATAGACAACAGCGAGCTACCAGGTCACCACGTGGGTGCTGGGAACTGAACCTGGGTCCTCTGAAAGAATGGTAAGAGCCCTTAACCACTGTGCCATCTCTCCATATATCTGCATATCTCTTCTTATCAAATACTCATTTTAATTTTTAAATTATGTGTATGTGTGTTTGTCTGTGTGTGGATATGTACATGTGTGTACAGGTGCCCACAGAGGTCAGAAGAGGCACTGGATTCTCTAGAGCTGGAATTGCCGGCAGTTATGAGGCACCCCATGTGGGTGTTCCAAAATAAGCTCAGGTCCTCCAGAAGAGCAGCCAGCACTCCTTACCACGGAGCCATCTCTCTAGCCCGTGCATACCTCTTGCCTTCTATTTAAACCTAATCTAACGTCAGGACTCTGAGGACGGACTTGGAGGGCAGAGGCAGGAAGAAGCACTGGGTCTCTTTGTTCCTCTTCCCAGGACAGCCACACTGAATGCATGGGCTTTTTCTACCTTTTCACTGCTGTGTGTTTACCCGGGTTGGCCTCACTCACAGAGATCTGCCTGCCTCTGCCTCCCCAGTGCAGACAGTGAAGTTGTGAACCACACCCCCAGCTCCCACTTTAGTTTTTAAGACAAGGTCCCTCACTGAACCTGGAGCTCACTGGGGGAGGCTGGTTGGGATCCTCCTGTCTCTGCCAGCCCAGTGCCGGGATTATCACAGGTGCCCTTGCCACACCCGGCTTTTAGTCAGGTCAGGAGGGATCTGAAATCAGGACCTCTTGCTTGTAGGGCCAGCACTTACCCCAGTGAGCCATTTCCCCAACCCTTCATTGAGTTTCTGAGGATGGTTTTCTGAACCTGGTTTGTTAGGGGACTATGAGAGCTCAGGCTCTAACCCTGACAGCTCTGGTAACGGCTGAAGAACTGGAGTCTGCCAGGATGGCGTATTTACTCCAGAAGAATGGTCAGATGCCGAACACAGTGATAGCTGTCCGGCATTCACCAGCACAGCGCTAAGCTCCACACATCTCTCCCTAGGTCCCCACACCCACGTACATTTCTGTCCCCACGCGTGTTCCGGTGTGTGTCTCTCTGGAGACATGTGACTTGCATGTCTCGTGTGTCTCTGTTTGTGTACCCATGTGTTAGGGTGAGGCCCGCATACCCCGTTCCTCTTCAGCAGTTGGCTCCACAGGAAGCTGTTGGGTGGGGGCTCAGTGGGCTGAACCTCCCCTCTCCCCTCTCTGCTTTACTTCCCCATGACACCTCCGGCAGGTGCCAGTCAAGGGTGGACTCGAGGAGGCTCACAACCCACCCCTGCCTGTTTTCTACTCGAGGAGGCTCACAACCCACCCCTGCCTGTTTTCTACTCGAGGAGACTCACAACCCACCCCTGCCTGTTTTCTACCCGAGGAGGCTCACAACCCACCCCTGCCTGTTTTCTACTCGAGGAGGCTCACAACCCACCCCTGCCTGTTTTCTACTCGAGGAGGCTCACAACCCACCCCTGCCTGTTTTCTACCCGAGGAGGCTCACAACCCACCCCTGCCTATTTTCTATTCTCCTTGCAAAGCCCCGAAGCTGCACAAAACTGGTGGGCACAAAAAAAAAAAAAAAAAGCGGTTGGTTGAGAAAGAGGAAATTGGGCAAAGTTGAGCCACCCTGTGGTTAGCCTGGCCCATGTGCCCCTGGTAACCCTGGCTATCTGACATGGGGGCTGCAAGAGCTGTTAACAAGGGCAGCCACCTGCTTCAGCAAGAATCGAAATCCAGTGGGTGAGTAAGCATCCTGAGGAGCGGTGGGCAGATGGGCACTTTGGGGCAAAGCAGGAATGGGTCTGCGAGCCCCCGAGTCGGCAGACAGATAGACTGCGAACAGCCAGGTCACGCCCATGGGAGAGTGGGGCAGCTGTTTGTCCCTTGTGTCTGCTCTGTAGAGATCAGTAGTCCTCCAATGAGCCTGGAGGGTGTTGGGGACACAGCTTAGTTGGTGGGGTGCTTGTTAGCATGGGCAAAGCACTCAGTTTCATACCTGCACTGCATAAATCAAGGCTGGGTGTTGCATGCCTGTCAAACACCACTTGGGAGGTAGAAGCAGAAGGATCAGGAGGTCCTTAAGGTCATCCTCAGTTTCACAGGGAGTTCAAAGGCTGCCTGGTCTACTGGAGACCCATGCTGGAGTCTGGAGGAGCCCTTTGTAAACAAGTGCTGTATGGGAAGGGGGGACTCGGGCAGGGATGAGGGAAGGAGTTTAGTCTGTCCTTCGCCAGGCGTTCATGTTTTATCTTGCTCTGTTTTGTTTTGCTTTTGAGTCTGGGTCTTGCCATGTAGTCTGGGCTGCCTCCAGCTCCCGGCGTTCCTACCCATGCCTCTCCAGATCTTGGATGACAGGTGTGCATGCACACCACCACAGCCTAGCTTGACCTCCTCACCTTTCAAAGCATTGGTTCTGGGGGTCCATTCAGCCTCCCCTCACACAGGCTCGGAGAACCCAGCTTGGCAAGCAAACTTAAGGCTGATGTCTGCTGAAGAGCAGATCTTTCCAGGTCTTCCACAGGGGGATCACCCTTAGCCCAGCCATCCTCCAGCTGCAGGTTCTTAACTTTGGGGAGTTACTGGTGACTCCCTTCATGGCCCCACTTGAGGAACCTACCACAGCAACTGACTGAGTGGAGCCAGGTGGGGAGGCACACCGTGCCTTGTACCAGACCTGCAGCTTCCTCAGTCCCCAGTATCCTGGGTTGACTTCAAGAACTCTAGGTGCAGGTGACCTGAGCCATGCAGAAGTGGGTGCAGAGCTGATCACTCTGAGGGAGGTGATGAGTCAGGTGGGGGGCAGGCTTCGACTGTCACACCCACGGGGCTGACCCTCCAAAAGAGTCTCCCTGGTTCTGCAAAGAGGGAAAGTGAGAGCTGTGCCCCCTTTTGAGCACCTCTCTTTGACTGTCAGTTCCTTAAGAGACGGTTCTTCATGGGTCTTGAAGAGCCAGCAGGATTTTGACTCCAGAGCCTCGGGAGATAGCGCGGGGATCTAGGTTCAGATGGCCTGCACTCATGGTGGTACAGGCCTGATATCCCAGGACTGTAGAGGCAGAGACGGGATCTCTGGGGGCTCTCTAGCCAACCAGTCTAGCTGCATCAGTGAGCGTCAAGTTCAGTGAGAGCTTATCTCAAAAGTAAGGTGGGGGCTGGGAAGATGGCTCAGCAGGTCCAGGCACCGGGGGCTAAGCCTGATGACCTGAGTGCTGTCCCCGGGACCCACAAGTTGGAAGGAGAGAACTGCAAGCTCTCCTCTGACCTCCACACATACGCTGTGGCACGTACACACACATACACACAAATGATTGATTGATTGAAGAACGAGGAGGAAAGCAATTGTAGAAGACAATGCCAACCTCCCACCTCCACATACACGCACACTTGTGCACACACCAGCACGTGCACCTGCAAACTCCTCAGTGTATCTGGGCTGGACTCTCTCTGCATCCCAGGTCTCCTCTACTCCAAACACAGATCTAGGAATGTGCTTGTGTTCAGGGCTGTTGTTAGTGCTGAAGTGTCATTTTGGACAGGTGTGTGTTTGAGTCCTAGCACCCCCACTTCTATGTGACTACAGAGCCTTGCACAAACTCCCCAGGCCTCTGTGTGAGCACCTGTGTGAGAGAAAGGTTCTGAGGTCATGCGCATGAGATCTTTGAGCTTGGTCCCTGGCATGTTGTAGCAGCTCAGAAAACATCATTGGCCCCGCCTTTTCCTTTGTTCTGTGTTCTTGTGGTGAAGCCTCGCTTCCTGAGCTGTCCCCACCCATAAAACATGTGTATGGCACAGACGCTTCCTGTGTTATACCTCAAAAGAAAGCCCGGTGGAGCTGGAGAGATGGCTCAGTGGTTAAGAGCACTTGATACTCTTTGCAGAGGACCAAGATTCAGTTCCCAGCACCCACATGGAGTGGCTCACAACCACCTGTAACTCCAGCTCTACTGAGTCCAATGCTCACTGCTGACCTCTGAGGGCACTGAATGTCCAGTACACATGTGTGCACATACATGCATGTAGGAAAAACAAATACATAAAATAAAAATAAATAAATCCTTTCTTAAAAAAAGAAAGGCTCCTGATGTACCCATCCCTCGGCTAGTCCCCATGTCCTTGTTTCTCTGAGGTTTTCAGTTTCCTTTATCCACGGTCAACCTAGGTCTGAAGATCCTGCATAGCACCATAGTATCTGAGAGACGCTGACATCTTTTTTTTTACTGCCTATTGTGATCATTTGCTTTTGTCTCTTTTATGTTTGAGTTTTTATTTTATTCATTCATTTGTTTGTGGGTGGATTTTTGTTTGTTTGGTTTGGTCTGGTTTGGTTTGGTTTGGTTTTTCAAGACAGGGTTTCTCTGTGTAGCTTTGCGCCTTTCCTGGAACTCTCTCTGTAGCCCAGGCTGGCCTCAAACTCACAGAGATCCGCCTGGCTCTGCCTCCCAAGTGCTGGGATTAAAGGCGTACGCCACCACTGCCTGGCATTCATTCATTTTAAAAATTTGTTTTTATTATGTTTATTTATGTGCATGTGTGGTGTCACGTGAGTGCATATGTGTGGAGAGCAGAGGACAACCCACAGAAATCACTTTTCTCCTTCTGTCACATGGGTCCTGAGAATCAAACTCAGAATGTCAGACTTGACACAAAGCGCCTTTCCCTGCTGAGCCAACTCACCAGCCCTGGGTTGTTGATTTTTGAGATATTTTTTATTTATGTGGGGTGGGGGGCAGGAGCACATGAGTACAAAGTGCCCCTGGAAGGCAGAAGAGAAAGTTGGATTCTCTGAAGCTGCAGTTACAGGTGGTTGTAAGCTATCAGATGATGATGCTAGGCATCACACTCAGATCCTTTGGGAGAGCAATGTGTGCGCACAAGCACACACACACATACACAAAACACACATGTGCACACACACACACTTATGCACACACTCATACACACACACAAAACACACACACGTGGAGGTCAGGAACAGCTTCTGGGACTCAGTTCTTTCCTTCCACTGTGTGGGTTCCAGCGGTCCTCGGGCTTGAGGGCAAGAGCCATCTCACCAGCTCTTGTTTTGGCTTTTTGAAACAGTCTTTTCATGCTCCCAGGCTGGCCTCACACCCCTCCTGGTCCTCCTGCCTCAGTCTCCCAAGTGCTGAGATTGCAGCCATGCACCACCATTAACTGTCCTATTTTATTGCTGACGATAGTTGTCGACCTCTGACTATGTCTAATTGATAAATTGAATTTTATCCGATGGGTATACAGGTATAGGAAAAGTTTGTTTGGGGTAGGTATCTCGTGGTTTCAGGCAGCCACTGAGGACATTAGAGTGGACTGGAATCAGCTCTCAAGAGTCACCAATAATGCATCAGTGTCAAATTAAGAAATTAATAAGAAATGAATTAAGTAAGAAACTAACACTCCCCTTTGGAGTAATTTTACCGAGAGATCACATTTGAATTCTCCACTTCTCTCTTCTTATATCACCTGGCTTTTCATTGTATGAGTCTGAGTTCGTGCCTGACCGAATGCTGCCTTGTGAATCTGTCCCCATGTCTGTGTGTGTCCCTAACGAAATGCTTTGCTCTGTATTTATTGAACTGCACAGAGAGCACCACACAGGGAAGGAACAGGAGGGATAGTTTACAGAAATATTTAGCCATTTTAGAAGGGATTAAGTCCACTGGGCAATGATGGCACACACCTTTAGTCCCAGCACTCTGGAGGCCGAGGCAGGTGGCTCTCTTAGTTCGAGGCCAGCCTGGTCTACAGAGTGAGTTCCAGGACAGCCAGGGCTACACAGAGAAACCCCTGTCTGGGGCAGGGGTGGGATGGACAAAAAAACACCACCAACAAAAACAAAAAACAAAAGAGTGGGAAAAAGAAGAAAGGGGGGGTGGGAGGTTAAGTCACCGACTCCAACTGACTCAGATAACAAACGCAACTGTAAACAGACTCACCAGCCTGTGTTGCACCCTCATTTAAGGTGCATATTTGTCTTATAAAGTTTCTTTCAACCTGTTTGCTGATGTAAACACGCCATCACACATGGTATGCGTGGACCACAGTCTGGTCATTTGCAGAGAGCCTTTGGGTCCCCAAAGGTGCCGGTCTCTCCTTGCTCTTCTCCCTCTCAGGTCCCTAGCCCTCCTCCCTTCCCCCCTTCCCCCCTTCCTCCCTTCCTCCCTTCCCTAGCCCTCTCTCCCTTCCTCTTCCTTCCACCCCTCCTTTCCCTCTACTTCCCTTCCCAGGGAGAGAAGACGGTGGAGAAGACCAGGGAGAGACCTTGGAGACCGTTTAGGTGCTGGAGAGGGAGGGAGGAGTCCAGTCTCCGGTTTGGTCCCGCTCAGGGTAGGGGCAGGATCATAGATAGTGGAAAATCGATTGTCCATAACCGTTCTGGGATTTGCTTCGGTACCGTATTCCCCAAGTTTCATAGACTGTTCAGCAAATTATTATGAGGGGTTGGGGGCTGTGTGAGAAGAGTTTGCCCTAACGTGGTCTCCGGAGAGTGTCCTGAACTACGTGGGCGGAGTTAGGGGTTTGTCAGCACGAAGGCGAACGTGGGGCCTCTACCACCAGGGGACAGCACCAGCATGGCCAAGAGCAAGCTTTCATGCACCTGCACATGGGTATTGCAAAGGCTTTCAAAACCACCTATTCTGTTTGTTTGTGTGTGTGTTTATTTTTTCTATTTATTAATTTTTGTTATCATACAAAGAAATGGAGTGCACTGTAAATTTTCCAACATACATGTCATACTTTATCTTCCAATCCACTTTCTTCTCTTGCTCGACCCCTCCCTCCCTCCAAATAGTCCCCAATTCTGGTTCTATCATTTTATATGCAGATATATGTAGACATATGCAAATAACTCTATTGGTTTCCTCCACTGCTTTAGACTCATTCTCACCCCATGCTATTCCTCTCTCTCTCTCTCTCTCTCTCTCTCTCTCTCTCTCCCTCCCTCCCTCCCTCCCTCTCTCTTTCTCACAGTTTCATTTAGCCCAGGCTGGCCTCAAACTCTGTGTAACCTCTCTTCGTATTTTCGTGTCCTACACGCACACGTGTGTATTTAACTCTGGACTGCACACGTGAAAGAAAACGTGCAGCATTTCTCTTCCAGAGTTCGCCGTGTTTCAACAGTGATCTTCAGTTCTCCACCCACTGTCCTATACATGTTCCGATTACATTCTTCTCAGCTGAATAAAATTTTCAGTCCATGCTAGCCTTGAACTTTGGATGTTCCTGCCTCCCCTCCTGAACGCTGAGAGCCCTGGTGTATACAGCCACACGTGGCTCCACCATGGTCAGATGTGGGTCTACCTACACAAGCTGAGACTCAAGACTTACACTCGATCCACGCATGGTGGTGCACACCTGTCTTCCCAGCTGTAAGGAGGCAGAGGCAGAAGTCAGGAGGATCAGGAGTTCAACGTCATCCGGAGCTATATAACAATTTTAACCAACCTGGGATACTTGAGATCTTGGCTCAAGAAAGTCAAAAATAGGGCTGGGGATGTGGCTGAGTTGGTAGGGGACTTGCCTAGCGTGAAGGAGGCCCCAGGTGCTGTCCATAGCACGGTGTATACCAGGCATGCTGGTGCACCTCTGTCGTCTCAGGAAGGTCAGGAGTTCAAGATCATCCTCGACTACACAGTGAATTCCAGGTCAGTCTGGGTTACTCGAAATCTTATCTAAGTGAAAAACAGAAAACAAACAAGCAACAACAAAAACCCATGTTCTCCCTCATATGCAGATCCTGTCCCATAATGCACACAGGTAAATATGTAAGCAGCTGTAAGTGTGGATACAGCATAACACTGATGGAACAAAGGGTACCGCTAGATGATGAGGAAGGGCGTGAGTCACGAGAGAGGACATAAACTAACTGTTTCTTCTGGTTTCAACTCTGTCATGGTTTTTTGTGTTTTGTGTGGTAAATAAGTGCATGAAGATGTAATTGATAGTGAAAGCATAAAATCCCAAGCAAAGCCCCACAGATTCGAAGTCACTGTTGTGACAGCTCAGGAATTCCCTGGGATCACCAAGTGTGGCACAGGGTGGGTGCCGGTTTAGTGGCTTCCTTAAACCAGCTGTGTGGTCTTCTTATGTGTGAGTTCATTAGAATAAACTGGGCTTTTGTTGCAAAAAAATTAACACATTTTTAAAAACTAACAAGGGCTAGAGCGATGACTTAGCAGGTATGAGGCTTGCGTTTGGGCCCCGGAACCCACGCAGAGAAAGCTGAGCGTCGTGTGCAGCACTAACAACGCCAGCTCTGGGGAGTCGGAGACGGGCAGACTGCTAGGACACACTAGCGAGCCAGTGTGTGACGGGAGAGCTCCAGGCCAATAAGAGACTGTCTCAAAAATAGCATGAACATTGCTCTTCAGGAATGACGCTGAGGTTGACCTCTGACCTTCGAGTGCATATTCAAGTACACAAACTTGTACACACATATACCATACACAAAACTCACATTTAAACACATAATCACAAAACCAAATGTGTGTGTATACATTCTCCATGTAATAGAGAATATCCATATTGTCTATGTAAATAGATAATTGCCCTGTCAAACATACAGTAAGTTGTACATGAACACAGAAACACACAGAGACAGACAGACAGACATGGCCAAGCTCTCAGGATGCAGGATGGGCTTATTTTCCCTCAGTTCAGTCTTGTTCAGTCAGGGTAAGCGCCCCTCTGGGTCTGGGCTGAAGGACACGGGGAGACACTGGGCCCTGCCTTGCCTGTCGCCCCAGGATCTGCCCCTTTCCACCGCTCCAAAGGCCCGCTCTCCTCCTCCAGTCCAGGCTCCCATCAGCTGATGTCTCTGGCAGGCCTTGGCGGCAGTCTCCGCCCCTCTTGCTGGCAGCCCGGTTCTGGCAGGGATTCCCAGTCTAAGCTTCAGCTCCCTCGGGGCCGAGCTGGACACTCTACTCGCATGCATGAGGTACCCATGGCTGACTCTGCGCTCAACCACTCCTGGCCGGCTCTCTCCAAGCTGTGGCTGAAGAGATGGGCCTTTAAGCGAGGTAAGGAGGCAAGCAGTGGACCATTACCCAGGCAGAAACCCTTAAACCACTGGTTTACATCAGTCTTCACGGGAGTTTTTTTCTTAGTGTACAGGCTTTGTCCAAGTCAGCCTCAGAGACCATGACCCCCAAATTTCCCCAGAGCACCAAGGACCGTCATGAATGTTCGGGCTCCTTTTCTTAGAGGAAATGTCTCCCCAAGGCTCTGTGAGAAATTTACAGCAGGAAAATCCACCACATCCCCAGCTGATGAACTCCCTTTGGGGAGCTTGGTAACTTAATGTGGGTTCCTAGCGCCATTGGTTCCTGGACCCTTGATAGGACAACTGAATCAGCAAGGCACCCATTTTAAATGGGGGTCTTTAAGGGGGATGGGGACGTAGCTCAGTTAGAAGGGTGCCTGCCTAGCTTGTATGAAGCCCTGGGCTCCATCTCCACCCCGTATGCATGGCAGTCATCACAGCACAGAGGATCAAGAGTTTAAAGTCATCCTCAGCTACATAGTTGAATTCAAGGCCAGCAGGGACTCCAAGAGATTATGTCTCAAAAAAGAAGAGAGAAAAGGAGATTTTAGATTCTGAAGCATGTACCTCCCTCAGGCATGCATACTTATTCAAGCATGCACACACACACAAACACACACATATGCCCACACTCACACGCATGCATGCACACATGCGCACACACACACACTCTTACACACTCACACACACTCACACTCACACACACAGGTTCACACACACACACAGAGGTTCTCATTCATTTTAGGGTAACCTGGGCCTTGGTTTAGCTATGTAAGGATTAGGTTCTTGTATTATATCACCTGTGACTTGCATGCGCACTCCTTATGAAGACATCCTTCCTGCCTTCTCCCTCCTCCCTTTGATCCTTTGAGACAGCATTCCATGCAACCCAGGCTGTCCTCAAATTCACCATGTAGTCAAGGATGGCCTTAAATTCCTGATCCTTCTGCCTTTTCCTCCCCAGCGTTGAGATGACAGGCATGCATGATTACACTGGTGCTGTGTAACTTTAGGGGTAGAGCCCAGAGCTTTGGTCATGCCAGGCAAGAGCTACCTACTGAGCTACCCTTGAAGATAACCAAATGGTTTCTGGGTCACAGAGGTGGGGGAACCATGTGATAGGAAATGGTCATGCTCTCACAGCACCATTGGTTGTCTGGCCTTCCATGCCTCCACCTATCCATAGCTGCTCCCCTGGTCAGACCTCTCTCTATCCTGGCCACCTTCAGGAGCCAGATCCTTGTTCAGAGTATTCACGATGCAGGGAATGGGATACATGAGGCTACACCAGCTCATCCAATTCACACTCTCTCTTTGAAGGTTAGTCATGTGTCAGGTACCATGCTAGGGCTGGAAAGCAGGTGGAGGCACCAGGAGACCCAGAGTCTGTGACTGAGGCTGGAGAGAGGGGGTGGCCTGGGAACTGGGGTACAGTCTAAGAACAGTCATCAAGAGGGAAGTTACCGCCCATTTTTGAGCGTGACTGAAGTTAGGCTCGGAGAGGCTGAGCAACTTGCTGAAGCTCACACAGCAGGCGTGTGTCAGAGGAGCTGAAATTTGAAGCCAACTCGGCTCTGGGGCTGCCTTTGTGATGGGTTCTGATCATTAAGCAAAGCTACCCATGTGGGCAGCCCCAGAGCCTGGGGAGGGCACCAAATCCGTTTAGATTGGCAACCTGGGAGAATTAGTTTACAGGGCATGGATCACTAAAGTGCCCTCCTGTGGCCTGGTCTTGGATCCTGGCTGTCCAGTACACCCCGTTTTTGGGTCCAGGCAGGTTGAGATTATGATTTGTAGGCCGGCAGGTGGGGGAGTGAGCCGTAAGCGCTGACAGTGACTGTTACACCCTTTTATGGCTGAGGCCACAGGGGCTGGTGGGGGAGGAGGATGCTGCCCTGGGCCTGAACCTAGGCTGGGAGGCTGCTCATTAGAGAAAAACCAGGGCCTGAGTCCCTTCCCTGCTCAGGCCATATCTCCTCTGCTTTCTCAGCCATGGTGACCCTTTACCCTGTTTCTCTGGTCTTTAGTCCTAAAGTACAGGGGGAAAAGACTCGATATTGTGTGTGTGTGTGTGTGTGTGTGTGTGTGTGTGTGTGTGTGTGTGTGTGTGTGAGAGAGAGAGAGAGAGAGAGAGAGAGAGAGAGAGAGAGAGAGAGAGACAGACAGACAGACAGACAGACAGACAGACAGACACAGAGGGAGAGAGACAGGGAGAGACAGAGAGAAAGAGAATACATGCATGGACCTCTGTCCACCTGTCTCCCCTACCCTCAAAGCAATTGATTACAAGCATTCATGGCCGCATGTGGCTGTTTACACAGAAGCTAGGGTTTTGAGTTCTGATCCTCATACTCAGCTCTTACCCCAGCACCAAGGAGAACTTTTCTTTACCTCTTTAAAACTCTGTAACTGACTGTCCTAGTCCCTCATAGAATCTCCAAGGAAAACAATGAGGCTGGACTGGAGAACCAGGCAAAGTTGAGACATGACTGAGACCTACTGTGCTCCCCCAGGTCAGAGGGACTCTCCACCCTCTCCCGTCAACTGCTCCAGTAACCCTTCTGGTCATAATTTTTTCACTCACTCTTCAGTCAGTGAAAATACAGTGTTCTGTGTCTGCCCTGTGTCCCTTTCTGCCTGGCCTCTGTCTCAGTTCTACCCACTTCTGTCTCTAGCCCTCCCAGCCCTGCACATCGTCATCTCCTGAACGTGTATCTGTGCACTATCCCATCATTTCTCCATCTTACTAATCCACCCACCCACCAACTATCCATCCATCTGTCCAAGCATTCCCTATGCAGCCATGCCCCAACCAGCCAGCCTGGCATCTAGCCAGTATACTAGCCAACCGTCCTTCTGTCCATCTCTCCATCCTTCCTTCAACTCATCCCTCCAGTCATCCTTACATCCATCTATCCATTCTTTCTTTTGTCCATACAACCAGCCATCTAACTATCTAACATTCAGGTAGCCACCTAACTGTCTGCCAACCAACCGTTCCCTCATGTAACTATGCATCTTCTATCTGACTAACTAGCCAGCCAAACCTACAGTCTAGCCAGCTAAAAATCCGCTGGCATCACTACCCAACCTCCCACCCACTCTTCTAATTGTCTCTCCATCTATTCAGCCAACGATCCATAAACCATCCATTCATCTATCTATTTACACAACCAACAACCAAGCAACCACTTGTGTTTCTATCCATTAACCATTTACGTACCCATCTATCCAACCCTACTCCTCCTTCACCCATCAACTACCCGTTCATCCATCCATTTAAGTATCTACTTACCTTTCCATCCATCAGTCATCTATTCATCCACTTGTAAACCAGTCAAACTACCTACCCAGCCATCTATTATCTATTCAGTCATTCACATATCCTTCCATTCATTCATCTGCCTATCCATTCATCAGCAAGAGCACAGACTAGCCTGACCAGTTATGACACATTCTCTCTCTCTCTCTCTTTCTCTCTCTCTCTGTGTGTGTGTGTGTGTGTGTGTGTGTGTGTGTGTGTGTGTGTGTGTGTGTCTGTGTCTGTGTCTGTGTCTGTGTCTGTGGTGGAGGTGTTATGTATCATGTGAGTGTGAGTATGGAGGCCAGAGGTTGATGTCAGACATCTTCCTTAATCTCTTCCTACTTCACTTTTTATTTATTTATTTATTTTTTGATTTTATTTATTTTTATGTGTAGGAGTGTTTGCCTGAGTGTATGTCTGTGTACCATGTGTGTGCAGTTCCCACACAGGCCAGAAGAGGGCATTATATTTCCTGGGACTGCAGTTACTGATAGTTTTTTTTTTTTTTTTTTTTTTGGTTTTTCGAGACAGGGTTTCTCTGTGTAGCTTTGCGCCTTTCCTGGGACTCACTTGGTAGCCCAGGCTGGCCTCGAACTCACAGAGATCCGCCTGGCTCTGCCTCCCGAGTGCTGGGATTAAAGGCGTGCGCCACCACCGCCCGGCTCTGATAGTTGTTTAGCTGTCATGTGGGTTCTGGGAATTGAACCCAGGTCTTCTAGATGATCAGCCAGTGCTCTTAACCTCTGCGCCATCCTTCTACCTTAGTTTTTGACACATGGTCTCTCACTGAACCAAGAGCTCAGTGTTTCTGCTAGGCTGGCCAGCGAGCTTGGAGAATCTGTGTCCACTGCCCCAGTGCTGGGGTGAAAGGCATGTGCCTCTGCATCTGGGTGTGCTGGGCATCCAAATGCAGATCCTCACACTTGCATGGCAAGCACCGTACTGACTGAGCCATCTGCCCCAGCCTGAACCCTCATTTGAACTCAAAATACCTACACTTATCCCAACCTTGTGCTAGTTTCGTGTGACTCTGGTGACGTCAATATGCCTCTCTTATTCTGTTTCCTGCTCTATAAAGTGAGGTATCGTAGAGATGTTGTGAGGACAGAAGAATGTAAACTGTACAGTGAGCTCATCACTGGCTTAGACATCAAGGCAGTGATCAGTCCACCAGGATGAGAGCTTAGCCTGTGAGGCTGAGATCAGCACTCACCCTGACAGCAAGATCACAGGATGGGTGATGCCTGAATGGGCTCAGTCCATGACACTGGGATTGGTACCTAACCTGCTAACAGGATGAGGCAGGTTGTATGACCAGGACCATGGCTCCGTCATGAGACCAGGATAGTTTGTTTTTGTGACACCAAGACAATGGCTTAGTATGTGATCCCAGGATGGGGTCTCAGTCCATGACATTTTGAGTCAGTGCTAAACTTGACAACAGAATGAGGCATGCTTTGTGATACCAAGATCGTGGCTTAGTCTTTGACACCAGGGTGAGACTTAACCTGTGTGATGAGTAGTGTTAACTATCAACCTGACAGACTCTGGAATCACCTGGGAGATGGGTATCTGTTCACACCTGTGAGGGATGATCTTGGTTGGATTAATTGATGTAAGAAGACCCAGCCTAAGAACAGGCGGCACCATTGCCTGGGCTTCGGGGCTGTACTGTGTAAATATAGAACATAAGCTGAGCACAAGCATCCACTGCTCTCTGCCTCTAGCCTGGCTGCCTTGCTGACACTTGAACAGTGAGCTGACATGAATGCTTCTTTCTTAAGTTGCTTTGTCAGGACATTTCACCACAGCATCTGAAAAAGAAATTATTGTCCTCTGTGATACCAGGGTCAGGGTGAGCTACGTCTGTGACACCAAGATCATGACAGCAGAATGAGGGACTAGCATCTGACACCAAGATGAGGCTCAGTCTATGACACCTATGACAGGAGGGTGAGGCACAGTGTATAACACCAAGATCATGGCTCGGAATATGACAGCAGGATGAGGGCTCAGTCCATGGCACTGGAATCAGTGCTCAACCCGACACCATCTATACAGTGAGGACTTTTTTGCCAGAGTCAGTTTCATCATGAATCCACTCAGGTTCCTAGGAACAAACAGTTCAGCAGGAAAGAGCTGCATCTGTGGTTGACTAGAAATGTCTGCCACGGGCAAAGGTTAGGGAAGAGGTGTACGCTGGCTCCAAGGCCACACAAAAATCTTTTCCACCTCAGCTTTCCTGCCACCTCATTTGTCTCAGTCACTTGTCTCATTGCCATGATAATACACCTGACCATGGCACCTTAAGAAAGAAGGGTTTACTCTGGCTCACAGTTTCAGGGTGCAGCCCGTCATGGTGGAGAAGGCACATTGGCAGGAGCGTGAGGTGGCTGGTCACATTGCAACCGCAGTCAGGAAGCAAAGAGCAGTGAATGGTGGTGCTCGGCTCACGTTCTCACTTTTATTAGTCCAGGGCCACAGCCTGTTGAATGGTGCCACCTAGCGTGGGCAGGTCTTCCTGTCTCAGCCTAATTAAGATCATCTCTCACAGGCATGCCTAGAAGCTTGTCAAGTTGGCAAGCAATATTAACCACCATATTGTTGTCCGGGGCAAGCAGTGACGGGTATAGAATCCATCTTCCTCTGTCTTCCTGATTTAGTCCTGACCCTGTTATCTCCCCTTTCTCTACAGGCTCTGAGCCCAAGCCATGTGCCCAGCCCTTGGACTCTGGAGGTGCAGCCTTGGCCACCAAGGGTAGCCGTGGACCCTGGAGACCTGAGAATTCAGATTTCTTCTCAACCATGGAGGATGATCAGGTAGGTACCAGGCGGCTGAGATGGGTAGGTGCTGATGGCCAGGCTGGCAGCAAGCGCGCTTCGTTTAGTGCCGTGTTTTACTAGGCACCTGTGGGATACTACTTCACAGAGCTCCCTGGGCTTGGCTGGGACCAACTTGACAGTGGTCCCCATGACAAGCTCCAGCATGCTACTTAAGAAAATTAACATTAAGGTAGCGGTGAGGTGTATGGCAGGGTAATCCTAAGAGGGAAGAGACCAAGGAGTAACATCATGAATACAATTCCACTCCAGCTCTGCAGGGACAGACAGGCAAATTGCGACCATTGATTCTAAAGGTGTTTGTCTGGGATGATGTATTAGTCCCTTTTCCATTAATACAACAAAATACCTGAGTCAAGGTACACTATAAAGGGGAGCGCTCGGGTTTTTAAAAGCACATTTCTTCTGTGCATGTGTGCATGTGTGTGCATGTGCTTGTGTATGCATATAAGCAGAGGAAAACTTCAGCTATCAGTACCCGGATGGCATCTATGTTGTCGTCTGAGATAGCATCTCTCACTTGCCCAGAACTCACCAGCTCGTGTAGGGAGCAGAAAATTTGGGATGGAGCGTTCTGGGCTCTTGGGTGGAGAAACTACAACAGCCATCCCCCAGTCTCAGCACGTGTGTCATATGGGGTTGGACAGAGAGGTGGTTATTCTGGACAGCTAAACAAGGGGTGGGATTGCTACACAGAGATAGACCAAGAGGCAGGGTTTATGGTATGCAGCTGATCTGAGAGACAGATTTAGCTAATCTCAATAGGAACAGTCTCTGTAGGGAGCAGTCTTCAGGTCATAAACATCCAGGGGAGAAAATAAGCTATGGTGGCCATTTCCTGTACATGCTGTGAATTTTCCCACTTGGTCCCCCAAGGAAGACCTTGTCATCCCTCTGAAGCTGAAGCTATGGGGTCCTTGACATGGTGGCACCTTTGTCAACAGCACACACTGACTCTCGCAAGGCTTTCTCTGCTCCCTACACTGCTTGGTGAGAGGACACCCACTTAGATGTAGGGAAGGGAGGTGGGTCTGGAAGGAATTGGGGAAGGGTGGAGGGTAAATATGATTATTGTACAAATCTCCAAATAACTAATAAAAAAATGAAAAAAAAAACTAAATAAGTCCCAGCCAAAACCAAAAAAAAAAAAACAAAAAAACAAAAAAACCCTGAGTTCCTGTGCCTCATGGGTAGGTTTAGCTTCCCATTGCTATGATGAGATACCTGAGATAGATAGTTTTATAAACAGAGAACATTTATTTTGGCTCATGGCCCTAGAGGGTTCAGTCCAGGATCCAGCAACCCCATTGCTAGAAGTGCAAGCAAACCACTAATGTCATGAATGAGCTGAAATCAGAAAGAGAAACTGAGGGGCAGCCACACTGTCCCTTCTTAGAGCATCCCCGCAATGACCTAAAACCCTCCTGGTAGTCCCTGCTACCAAAAGTTCCACCACCAAATAGTGCCACCTTGATGATCAAACTGTTGTCACACAGACCCCTGCAGGGGAATACTCATATTTAGATGACAGCAAGTTGTAACGTCAATCATGCCAGGTCCTGTGTGGGAAGGAAAGATTGCATCTCAAAATGGGAAGTCAGAGCGTCTGTGGTACGTCACAATCAGCAAAGTACTTGTCTTGTAAGCATGAGGACCTGAGTTTCACTCCCAGAACCCACATTAGATGAGTAAATAAACAGAGCAGGGTGTGAGCTAGTGAGATGCCTCAGTGGGTAAAGGCGCGTTCTACCAACTCTGATGACCTGAGTTTGATCCCCAGGACCCACACGGTAGAAGGAGAACTGACTCCTGCAAGTTGTCCTCTGACCTCTACACCTGTACCATGATAAACTTCACACACACACACACACACACACACACACACACACACACACACACATTAATTAATGTATAGCCCATCAGGAAAAGGTTCTTACCCCCATCCTGATGACCTGATGACCTGATGACCTGATGGTCAATCGCCAGAATCTGTGAAGTGGAAGGAGAAAACTGACTCCCACAAGTCGCCCCTGACCTTCACACATGGAACTTTAGGAGGGTGGAGACAGGTGGGCCCCACATCTCCCTGGCCAGCCAAGGCCACTGGCCAGTGAGAGATGAGGCCTCAAAATTAACAAAGGGAAGCTCCTGAGGTGCTACATCCCAGGCTGTCCTCTGGCTTCCACACCTACATGTGTGCACACATGTACCTACACCCTCACACACACACACAATTGGAGCCAGAGAGCCTGGGGTTCCATAGTCCCTTCCTAAGGAACATTCCCAGTTGTCTCAATGACCTCCCACTGAGGCCACACTTTTTTTTTTTTTTTTTTTTTTTTTTTTGGAGACAGGATCTCACTATGTATCCTTGACTGGCTTAACACTCACTATATAGACAAAACTGGTCTCTGACTCACAAAGATCTGCCTGGATCTGCCTCCCTAGTGTTTGGCATAGGACCCACTTCTTAAAGGCTCAACCACCAACTAATAGTGCCACCCTGGGGACCAAGTTTCTAATATATGATCCCTGTGGACATGACCCACATCCAAGCCACGGTGGCTCTAAGGCTGCGTATCACCACCTCAGCTGTCAATGTATGTGGGTCATTCCAGAGGATGCAGTTCAGGCATAGGACCCATAGCTGGCACTCCCCCAGCATCGGACACCTGGGTGCTTGTCTTAGATTCATTTCCTCTTGCTGTGATAAAATAGTCTGACAAACACCACTTAAGGAAGAGTGTAGTTGGAGGTTTTCCAGTGTCCCAGCCAGCCGGCGGTCAGGACAAATCTCTCCCACTCATGTCCCCCAAGTAAACACACAGAGGCTTATATTAATTATAATTGCTGGGCCATTAGCTCAGGCTTATTACTGACTAGCTCTTACGCTTAAATTAATCCATAATTCTTATGTATGTTTAGCCACGTGGCTTGGTACCTTTTCTCAGTTCTGCCTTGTCATCTTGCTTCCTCTGTGTCTGGCTGGTGACTCCTGACTCAGCCTTTGCTCTTCCCAGAATTCTCCTTGTCTGCTTATCCAGGCTATACTTCCTGCCTGGCTACTGGCCAATCAGCATTTTATTTATCAACCAATCAGAGCAATACATATTCACAGCATACAGAAAGACATCTCACAGCTGAAGAGAGAGTTTAATTTGGCTCACATTTCAAGAGCACATTCCATCAAGGCAGGGCTGTCAATGTATCAGGAGCTTGAAGCAGCCGCACTCAGGAAAGGGGAGCAATAAGAGCTAGTGCTCAGCCTCTCTCCACCTGTACAGTCCAGCATCTGGGAGTAGTCCCATCCACAGTTGAGATGGGTCTTCCCAGCTCAAGTAACCCAACTAAATCAATCCATCGGTATCTCACCCCTTCCCTCTGAGGCTCAGGGACACCTCGTAAGGGGAAGCAGAAACATTGATTGTAAGGACCAGAAGTAATGGATATCTACAACAGAATAGTGGCTGTATGACAGGGTCATTGTACACATCAACTCATAGTGGCACAAGACCCACATAAGATGAAGCCAGCCAAAACCCCAGCATGGATTGCGGAGGGCTCACGAAGTCCCACACATAGCTGAGAAGCTATTAGAAGCAACTGATGGCTGCTGGAAGAAGGAGAGTCAGTTTTCTTCAGTGATGCACCCTAGAGGCTAACTCAGTCGGTAGAGCATGAGACTCTTAATCTCAGGGCTGTGGGTTCGTGCCCCAGGTTGGGCACCACTTGAATGGTGAACCAAAAGGGCGTATATAAGGATATATATCCTTTTGTTAATGAGTGCTATGGGAATACAGACTCATGGATGCAGGATAAGATAGGTCCAGTTGCAGAGTCCTTCCACTTATCTGGGAAAGATGGGGATTGACACACGCTGCTACACACTGCCTGACTTAGTTTCCACAACCTGAGAGAGCACAACATGCTCCTCCCCCCCCCCGCCCTTTTAAGAGGTCACATAGGCAGACAAGAAGCACTGCCTCTATCAGGCCAGGTAGCCCAAGGTCATAGGCAGAGCAAATACGCACTACAGCCCGTGGTCTGGTAGACGGTCACATACCCACGAGCATACAGGCACGCACTGCAGCCCGTGGTCTGGTAGACGGTCACATACCCACGAACATACAGGCACGCACTGCAGCCCGTGGGTCTGGTAGACGGTCACATACCCACGAACATACAGGCAACAGGAGTAGGTTGACTGGGTGGAGCGAGCACATTAAATTGGGAGAAAAGAGTAATGGCGAGGACAGAGGAGGAACTGGAGGGAAGGGGTTGGGGAGTAGATTTGATCAAAACACATTGTCTACATTATGAGATCCCTAAACAATAAAAAAATAATAATTTTTAGGAAAGATAATCCCTTACAGGCATGTTGAGAGTGGCGTGTGACAATGTCTAGTAAACTAAGGAGGGCTAGCTGTAATTGTCAACCTAGAAATCACCTGGGAAGAGAGTCTCAATAGACTGCCTGTACTGGGCTGGCCTGTGGGCATATCTATGGAGGAACTGTCTCAGTTGAGTTAACTGATGGGGCTGGAGAGATGACTGAATGCAGTTCCCTCACATCCTGTGCTCCCAGTTGCCGGTAACTACAGCTACAGGGGATCTGATCTAATGCCCGCCTCTGGCTTCCACGGGTACCCACACACCCATCATACACACACACACACACACACACACACACACACACACACACACACACACACTTCCAGCACTCAGGAGACAGAGACAAGTGGATCAGGCCAACCTGGAACTAACTATAGAACTAATTCTAGGACAGCCAGGACTACCCATGAAACCCTGTCTGAACAAACAAAGTTGACGGTGTGGGAAGACCCAGTCCACTATCGGTGGCACTGTTCCCATGGGTCTGTATAAGAGTGAAGAAATGGTGCTAGCAGGAAGCAAGCAAGCAAGCATTTATTCACTCCCCTCTGCTCTCAACCGTGGATGGGATGTCATTGACTCTGCGGCTGGGATGGACTGTGACCTGCAGCCGTGAGCGCAAACAAACCCTTTCCCCACTCAGTTATGTTTGGTTGGGGTATTTTATCACGGCGACAGAAATAAAGCTAGCACAGTCTGTGATGCCTAAACAATACAATTGTTTGTCTGTCCACTCCCTCCATTTGTACAAAGGGAACCCAGAGACCCAAGAACTGGCCCACATGTCAGAGACACCAGAAGAAACTAGTTTGGTACCAAGACTAGAGTGTAAGACTCTGATCCCTCAGGGCCTCTCCACATCCCTGTCCTCTGGGACATGAGCAGAGGGATAGATGACATGGTGGTAGAAAAAAATGAAGGGCACAGATAAACACTCAGCCTTGTGAGGGTGGGATGAGGCTCTGCCTACCCCAACCAATCGTTTTCCTTTTCTCCTGCATCCATCCTTATCCGGTGTGTGTGTGTGTGTGTGTGTGTGTGTGTGTGTGTGTGTGTGTGTGTGCAGGTATACATGCATGTGGAGACCAGAAGACAACCTTAGCTATCATGGGAGTCATCACCTTTTTTTTTTTTTTTTTTCTGAAGCAGGATTTCCTACTGACTGGTAAATAAGGTTTTCCTTTCTGACAACCAGATTTTAAAACCTGAAGTAGAACTGAGCATAGTGGTACAAGCATCTTAATTCCCACTTGGGAAGCTGAAGTAAGAGGATCAAGAGTTCAAGGCCATAGTGGGATACATATGTGAGATCTTGTCTCAAAAAATAAAACACAGGAGCTGAAGAGATGGCGCAGTGGTTACGGCTGCTTTTCCAAAATGCAAGTTCAATTCCCAGCACCCTCAGGGTGATTAACAACCCTCTGCAAGTCCAGTTCCAGGGGATCATATGTCCTCTTCTGGCCTCCACCTGCATGAGGCAAAACACCCATACATATAAAATATTTTTAAAACAAAAATTAATTAAATTAAAACCTGAAATATAAAAAATAGCCATATTTTCTTGCATTGATTGAAGGCTTGTAATATGCTAGTCTTTGCATTTCCAAAACTGCCCCCTTTTTTACCACCATAATAATCATGTAAGGTGGCCATAGTATGACCATTTTAGAGATAGGAGCACTGAGGGTCTGAGAGCCTTAAGACCTTCTCCTTGGTTGGGGCTGGAGAGATAGCATCAAGAACACTTGATGCTCAAGCAGGAGGATCTGATTTCAAATCTCCAGCACCTACATAAGGAGCCAGGGATGGTCAGATGTAACCCCATCACTGTTGAGGTGAGACAGGAGGATCGCTGGAGCTTGTTGGGATCAACCTAACTCCAGGTTCAGTGAGAGACCTTGTTTCAAGACAGTAAGGTGGAGAGTGCTAGAACAGGACACCTGATGTTCTCCTCTGGCCTCACATGCACATTTCACACACACACAAATAAAATGTAATCCCAGCACTCGGGAGGCAGAGCCAGGCGGATCTCTGTGAGTTCGAGGCCAGCTTGGGCTACCAAGTGAGTTCCAGGAGAGGCGCAAAGCTACACAGAGAAACCCTGTCTCGAAAAATCAAAAAAAAATGTAATTTTTAAAATGTTTAACGATTAAAAAACAAAAAGATCATGTCCAAGGTGAAACTAACAAAAGCAGGAAGTGGGATGTAGCACAGTGATAGATACTTGCCTAGGGTGCTCGAGACCCTAGGTGCCACAGAGCACTGGTAGAAATGCGTAACTCAGTAAGTAAATACCCAGCACCCTGATGTGAACACTGACTGCAGTCTCTCTGCATGTCAGCCCTTCTGGACATGTGCTCCATGACAAACTGAGTGTCCCTTTGCTGAGCCTGGTGGCTCAGACCTGTCCTCTCTGCTCCTCAGGTGTCTGACTGAGGGTCATAGGTTCAAAGCCAACCTGCACAAATCTGTTCTAGATTCATTTCTGTTCCTGTGATAAAACACCCTTATCAAAAGCAACTTAGGACAGAAAGAAGATTATTTTAGCTTATAATTCTAGGTTATAGTCTGTCGTGGCAGGGAAGCTGAAGCAGGAACTTCAAACGGCTCACCATATCATGTCCACAGTCAAGGGCAGAGAGAATGAAAATATGCACGCTCACTTGCTCTTCCAGTCCAGTTTCTGTCGCTGTGGCAACAATATGACCAAAAAGCAACTCTGGGAGGAGAGGGCTTACTTCATCTTAGGCTTCCGAGTTAATTCTCATCACCGAAGGAAGTAAACTCAGGAACTCAGGCAAGAGCTGAAGCAGAGACCACGGAAGACTGCTGCTTACTGGCTCACGCTCATTGCTTCCTTATACAGATCAGCCCTATGTGCCTGGGGATGGCTGCCCACAGTGGGCTGGGCCCTCTCACACCAGTCAGTCAAGACAGTCTCTCACAGGCATGACTGCAGGCCATTCTTCTCTGGGCAATCCCTCAACCAAAGCTCCCTCTTCCAAGGTGACTCTAGGTGTTGTCAAGTTGGCGATAATAAGCAGGACACTTGCTTTCTTGTTTGTCCTCATTTCAATGTGTCTGCTCTGCCTAGAGAACAGTGCCATCCCCAGTAAGCTGGGTCTTCCCACATCAAGTAACTTAAGACAATCCTCCAGACATGCCACAGGCCAGCCCAGTTCCTCAATGAGGCTCTCTTCCCAGACGATTCTTAAAACTAATCATCACAAACCTGTCTTAAAAGAAAGAAAAAATAGGAGTGCTGGGCTGTAGATCAGTGAAGAGCCATACTACCAGGCCACACTCTAGATTCAACCTCAGCACCAAAACAGAACAAGCTAAGTGCACCTAACCAAAACTAGTTGGGATTGCTTTTCTTTATTTGTTCTGGTGTGTGTGCGTGTGCATGTGTGTATGTGCATGTGCATGTACGTGTGTATGTGTGTGTTGGTGTTTGTTGGTGTGGTGTGGTGTGTGTGTGTGTGTGTGTGTGTGTGTGTGTGTGTGTGTTGGTGTTTGTTGGTGTGGTGTGTGTTGGTGTTTGTTGGTGTGGTGTGTGTGTGTGTGTGTGTGTGTGTGTGTGTGTGTGTGTGTGTGTGTTGGTGTCTGTAGGCCCAAGTTTGATTACAGGTGTTTTCCTTAATCCCTTGTAACTTTATACATTGAGGCGGGACATCTCGCTGAACCTAGGGCTTAGCATTTCTGCTAGCCTGGCTACCATCTTCTCTGGGAGTCCCTGTTTCTGCCCTCCCCCCATACTGGGATTATAGTGGGATGTAGCACAAATTTTAACTGTCTTAATAATAAAAACCCGGAGTCAGATATAGGGGTAAATACTGGAAGATTGGAGAGACAGAAGAGCAAGCCACAGCTATCACCTCTTACCTCATCAACTCCTCAGCCTTAAAAGAGTGAGCTGCTGTCTCCTCCTGCCTTGTAGTTCTCTCTCCGCCATATCACTTCCTGTCTCCACCTCCCTAATGCTGGGATTAAAGGCGTGAGATCCCAAGTGCTGGGCTCAAAGGTATGTGCCACCACTGCCTGGCCTCTATGGCTAATTAGTGGCTTAGCTCCACACTCTGATCTTTAGGCAAGCTTTATTTGTTAGATCACAAACAAAATATCACCACATTTCCCCTTCTTTGTCTTAAATTAAAAAAGAAGGTTATAACTAATATAAGAAATACTATATACAATAAATACAATATATACAGGCAGTAAATACATCAACAATGTCTAGTCCATTTGCATTTGACAAATTCAGAGAAAATACTCCATAATCTATTCTATCTTGGTGAGTCCAAGTCTTGTATCTAATTCACTTTCTACCCTAACTTGCTTTATCATCCAAAACTATCTTTTGATGTCTCTCAACCTTATACACTTTACACCTCTTTGGTGAATTTTTTTCTGTAAACAAGGAAAACTATAGCTATATAACTATCTAGTCTTCAGCTCCCTAAGAAACCTGAGAAGGAAATTTGTGCTACAGTGGGGCTGCTCCATCTACCCTGCTTCTAGGTAGGTTCTGAAAATCTGAACTCTGGTCCTTATACTGAGCTACCACGCAAGTGCCCTGTTTTCTTGTTTCTCTAAGGCAGGGTCTCATGTAGCCCAGGCTGGCCTCAAACTCACTAAGTAACCAAAGAGGACCTTGAACTCCTAAATCTCCCTGATTCCACCTTCCAGGTGCTGAGATTTTAAGCGTGTACCATCAGGCATGATTTTTGTGTATGTGTGTGGTTTTGTTGATAGAGTCTCACATGAGCCACACCTGTGATTTTTAGATTTGTGTGTATGTGCATGCATCTGTGTGGATGCACATCCATGCATGTGGATGCCAGATGTTTGTGTGACAAGTTGTCAACTTGACACAAAAGCCCATCACTGTTAAGCCACAACTCTTCCTTTCTTATTCATCCCCAAGATCTCACATTAAAAACATAAATGACTTTAAAAGTCCCACAGTCTTTACAAATTCAAACACATTAAAAGTTCAGTCCCTTTGATATCGCCAATCTCTTTTAAAATCCAAAGTTTTTTCAAATTCCAAGTCTCTCAACTGTGGGCTTCAGTAAAATAATTTCTCACTTTCCCAGAGGGAAAAATCAGGCATAGTCACAATCAAATGAAAGCAAAACCAAATCCCAACCCTCCAATGTTTGGGATCCACTCACGATCTTCTGGACTCCTCCAAAGAGTTTGGGTTGCTTTTCCGGCTCCGCCATCTGCAGCAAACACAGCTTATTTTCTAGACTCTGGCTGGCTTCACTCCACTGCTGCCGCTGTTCTTGGTGGTCGTCCCGTGGCACTGGCATCTCCAAAGCACTAAGGTCTCTATTGCAATAGGGCTGCACTTTCACCAATAGCCTCTCATAGGCTCTCTTCATGGTGCCAAGCCTCAACTTCTCTGCATGACCCCTGCAGTCCTGGGCCTTCAACTGTCACTGAGGCTGCACCTTCACCAATGGCCTCTCCTGGCCTCTCACAGTCCTAAGCCTCAGCTGCTCTCTGTGATCCCTTCAGCCTTCAAAACCAGTACCACTTGGGTGACTCCTACACATTCCCAAATCCAGCTGCCAGCACAAAATACAACCTTGGCCACCTCTGGAACAGAGCTTCTCTGTGCTCTCAGGAAATACTTTCCAGAAGATGCCACCTCAGTGATGCTGGTCTCTTCTTAATCACCACTAATTTCTTAGCTCCAGCTGACCAGTATTAAGTCTCCCGGCAAAGAAAACTCTTGCTTTAGTAGTTCTGGTATCTTGTTAATCACAGCTGATTCCTCAGCCCCAGCTGACCAGAACCACAGAATTTTAATTCAAAATAACAAATGGCCCTGATAGTCTTTAAACTTCCCCCTGAAACTTCACAAACCAGGCCTCCATCCTCTGCACGGCTCTGAACATTATCTTCCAAGCTCCCACAGAACATCCCACCGAGCTGTTAACACTCAATGGCTTTTCTAACCCAGAGTTCCAAATCCTTCCACAATCCTCCCAAAAACATAGTCAGGTCTATCACAGCAATATCTCACTATGCTGGTACCAATTTGTCTTAGATAGGGTTTCACTTGCTACAACAAAACACCATGACCAAAAAGCAAGTTTGGGGAGAAAAGAGTTTATTTGGCTTATACTTCCACATCAGTGTTCATCACTGAAGGAAGCTAGGACAGGAACTCAAACAGGGCAAAATCCTGGAGCAAAGAGCTGATGCAGAGGCCATGGAAGGATGCTGCTTACTGGCTTGCTCCACATGACTTTCTAAGCCTGTTTTCTTATAAAACCCAAGACCACCAGCCCAGGGGTGTCACTACCCACAATGGGGTGGGCCCTTGCCCATTGATCACTAATTGGGAAAATACCTTAAAGCTGATCTCATGGAGGCCATTTCCTCAACTGAGGCTCCTTCTCTCTGATGACTCTAGCTTGGGTCAAATTGACACACAAAAGCGGCCACTACAGCTCCTGGTACTAACTTCTGTCTTAGTTTCGATTGCTGTGAAGAGACACCATAACCATGGCAACTCTTGTAAAGGAAAACATTTAATTGGGGTGGCTTACAGTTTCAGAGGTTCAGTCCATTATCATCATGGTGGGACATGGTGGTGTGCAGGCAGACGTGGTGCTGGAGAAGGAGCTGAGAGCCCTCCATCTTAATTCTCAAGGTAGCAGAAGTGAACTGCCCCACACTGGGCATAGCTTGAGCATATACGAGACCTCAAAGCCCACCCCCAAGTGGCACACTTCCTGCAACAAGGCCACACCTAGTCCAGCAAGGCCACACCTCCTAACAATGCCACTCTCTGTAGGCCCAGCATTCAAACACATGAGTCTATGGGGGCCATTCCTATTCAAACCGCCACACCAGAGGTCAACGTTGAGTATATTCCTCAATTGTCCTCCATCTAATTTTTTGAGACAAGATCTGCCACTGAACCTGAAGCTTGTGGATTTGGGAGGCTTGATGGCTATCTAGAGATCCTTGTCCCTGCCCTTCCCAGTTGATGAGGTTATAGGATTTTTTATATTTATGTGGGTGTTGGGAATCAAACAGGTTCTTGTGATTACTGAGAGCACACTTTACCACTGGGGCTGTCTCTCCAAACCTGATTATGGACTTTTCCAGGTTGGGCATATTTGTGTATACCTAATGAAATAATTTGGGATGGATCCCCATCTAAACCTTGGATTCACTGATATCTCATGTTTAGTTAATACACATGGCCTGAAGGTATTTCATATGCTGCTTTGCATCTCTGCATTTGTGTGTGTGGAGGGGGTGCTTTTAAATTAATCTTATGTGTGTGGAGGTTTGTGCACATGAGTGCAGTAACCACAGAGGCCAACAGAGGGCAGCAGATAGCCTGGATAGTTGAATTTCCTTGAGTGAGTTACCGCTTTCTAAAAGCTAGTGGAATAAGTAACTATTCATATTTTTTAAAAAAAAAACCCTATCTATGATTTGGGAAACAGACAGGAGAATCCCAAGTTTCAAGCTAGTCTGTGCCACATGGTAAGACCTTTCTTTTAAGAAGCACCCAAATGTGGCTCAGAGGTAGAGGGACTGCCTACCAGTTCCCTAGTGAGGAGTAGACTGTGGTGTGAGCAGTAAGTTCTGCCTAGAGTTCCCCGTGAGGGGCTGGGGAATTGGCTCCGTCGTTGAGGACTTGCCTTGCATGCTCAAGGTCTTGGATCCCACCCACAGCACTGCAAAAACCAAGTGTCTGTGAACAATGTGAGCCTGCATGTGGCAGCCAAGGGAAGCTGGGGATGTTTTGCCTCTACTTTGGACTGAGCAGAAATTTAGTGTGTTGTGGGGGGCAGAGGGGGGTGTAACCCAAGGCTCCCTGGGTCTGGAGAGCAGGAGCAGAGATTTCCTAGATCCTCTTGCAAGGTGTCAGGCCTGGAACCCAGTGTTTAATTAGGTCTCTGGGAAGGCCCCCATCTTTTCTCGCCCAGGGAAACGAGTCTGAAAAAGTGTTCCAGCTTCCAGGCAAAGGAGGGGTAGGGCTTTCCCTTCTTTTAGTGTGCCTGCTGGCTAGAAGCTGGGACAGGCTGTGCTTTAGATTCCCAGAACCCTCCTCCCAAGCCCTGGCCTGGCTCCCACCTCTGCCTGGGATGAGAGAGGACAGACGCTGGAAAAGGCGGGAGCCCCGCACCAGCCCAGAGCCCATCCTGACGTGTTTATATTTATGGGAAGATGAAAAGCAGAGACATAAGGAAACCTTGTGGGGAGGCAATGGGGAAAGAGACAGGAGTCCACACGAGGCTGTCCAGGCTTCAGGAACAGGAACAGAGCAGTGGAGGGGGTGGGTGGGATCGGAAAGGAGACTGCCGCCAAAGTCTCAGGAAAGCAAGGGCAAGGTCGCTCTGGCTCAGGTCGGCTACACTGTGGTCATTTAGAAAGAGACTGACTTAAAGTCGGATGTGGTATTTAAAGGTGAGAGGAGTAGGCTGGGGAGACGGCTGTTTTTAAAGCGCTTGCTGTACGAACATGAGTTCAGGTCCCCGGCACCCACATAAAAAGCCAGGCATGATGGTGTATGTCTAAAACTCCAGCACTTGGGATGTGGATAGAAACAGAGCGATCACAGGGTTCGCTGCCCAACCAGCCTAGCCTAAACCATGAGCTCTAGTTCTGTGACAGACTCCGTGCCACTAAAACATAAGGTGGAGAGTGATAGACAAAGACACCCAAACATGTGCATGCATGCGTGTGTGTGCGCGCACACACACACACACACACACACACACACACACACACACACGCAAGCATGCACAGGGCTAGGCATGTAGCTCAGTGAGAGAGTGCTTGCCTAGTCCCTTGACTCAATTCCCACTCCCTCACCTCCATAAAGCTTAACCAGAGAACTACTTGAAGAGGTAGCAATATTGCTTCTGGATATATGTGTAAAAGAGCTGAAACTAGGCTCAGCAAGATGGCTCAGCAGGTAGGGAAGCTTGCCACCAACCCCTGGGGACCTGAGTTCCATTCCCAGGACTCTAGTGGTAGAAGGAGAAAGCAGACTCCTACAAGCTGTCCTCTGGTGTAGAAGCACATACAATAAACAAGCAAACAAATAAATGAATGTAAAAAATAATGATAAAATAATTGAAAGTAGAGCCAGTTGGGGTACTGTCAACCCAGCACAAGTGCCACTACCGCAGGAGGTTCACAAGTTTGAGGCCCATGAGTTTCTCATTAACCAGAGGAGTCCGGCAAAGCTCTACCTAAGAAACAAAGCAAACAAAAAACATTGAAAGCAGATCGTAAACAGAGATCTCTATGAGCCTGTCCTTGGCAACTCCCCAGAAGAGCCGAAAGACAAATAAACAAACAGTTGTCTGGGCTAGAGAGAGGACTCACTGTAAAGTGCTTGCTGTCCAAAAGTGAGGACCTGAGTTCAATACCAGGAACCCACGTTTAACAGAACAGCCTGGCCGGGCGGCGGTGGAGCACACCTTTAAAGGTCTCAGCACTCGGGAGGCAGAGGCAGACAGATCTCTGTGAGTTCGAGACCAGCCTGGTCTACAGAGTGGTTCCAGGACAGCCAAGGTCAAAAAAACAAAAACCAACCAACAAACAAACAAAATCAGAGCAGCCTGGAGGAGTAGCACAAGCTATAATCCCGGTGGAGGAGACAGACAAATCTCACTGGCCAACCAGCATGGGCAAATGGGTGCATTTTAGGCCTCTGACAGACCTTGTCTCAAAAACCAAAGTGAATGGTTATTTTTGATTGTCTAATTGGCACAGTGTAGAAGCATGTGGGAACAGAGTCTTCCTAAAGGATTGTCTACACTGGGCTAGCCTGGGCATGCCTGGGGGCTTTTGGCGATTTGCTCAACTGACTGGCACCATTCCCTATAACCTAGAACTACAAACCAATAAACCCTTTCTCCCTGAAGTTGATTTAGACAGGGAATTTCATTACAACAACAGGAAATGAAACTAAGACCGGAGGAAGGGTACCCAGGGTTGACCCTCTGACCTTTACATGCATATACATATGTACACTGTACCTCCACAGACAGGAACACACATAAACACACACAGGAGAGAAATGTGGCCTATGAATACCATGGTTCTGGCTAAGAAGCAAGGAGATCCAGCGTGGGAGCCTTTTGAGGAAATGAAACCTTGAATCCCAGGCTAGGCATATGTCTTAGCCACTGTCCTATTGCTGTGAAGAGACACCGTGACCACGGCAACTCATAAAAGACACACTTAATTGGAAGCTTGTTTACAGTTTCAGAGGCTTAGTGCATTTTCATCATGGCGGCAAGCATGCCAGCAAGCATTATAGGCAGAGAGAGACTCTGGGCTCATTTGAAACCTCAAAGCCCACCCCCAGTGACACACTTCCTCCAATAAGGCCATGCCTCCTCACCCTTCTAATCCTTTCAACTAGTGCCACTCCCTGTGACTAAGCATATGAGCCTGTGGGGACATTCTTGTTCAAACCACCGTGATCCACTCCCCATAGGTTAATAGTCATAGTTCAAAACGTGTTTAGTCTAACTTCAAAAGTCCCCATAGTCTATCACAGTCTCAACACTGTTTAAAAGTCTAAAGTTCAAAGTCTCTTCTGAGACTCAAGTCAATCTCTTAACTGTAACCCCCTGTAAATCAAATCCATCTGTAAAATCAATACCACAAAGCAGATCACAACTTCCAACATGCCCAGAATAGACATTACCATTCCAAAAGGAAGAAAGGGACCGCAGGGAGGAAACACTGTGCCAAAGCAAGGCTAAAAACCAAAATTCAAACCACCACAGCATACCACTGGAGAGATGATTCCCACTGGACAAGAGGAAGATAAACCCATCTGTGTGCTGAGGAGTGGGGACTTGAGTCCAGGAGACCTCACCTCTGTTACCTCTTGACCAACAGCCCCTTTTCCCAACCTACAGGAAGATGGTTTTCCAAGGCACCTCAGCGAGAGCACAGAAGACCTCAGCCTGGATATGGGAGCCCTTCAGGGCAGCGAGTACCTCCGGGATCTGGGCTTAGGGGCCCCTTCCGACCACCAACAGTCCGAAGTGGCTATGGATCCCGAGACCCCCAGAGAAGAAGCCAGAAGAGAGCCCCTCTGCTCAAGCTATGCAGGAGATCCAGTCCTGCCTCAGAGACGCAGCTGGGAGAGACCTCGGAGTTGCTCAGAGAGCTGTCGAAGGTCAGCCCCATCCCCCCACCACTGCCTACCTTTCCGGAGGCCACAGCCAGTTCTCAGGACATATTGCTGTCCGGCCTGGTACTCAGCTGTGTGGCTTTTGCTGAGGAGATGTAGACAAACATCTCTTCACCCCAGATAGGGCACCAGTGACAGGCCAGAGAAATGATCCCGTCCAGGTCCAGCTCAGAGAACCGACTTCACTGGAGTTACTTACAGGAGTCTGGGTGAGGGATTCCTTACATGAGTGTAGATAACTCAAAAGCGGCTACATCATGAATGCCGGCTTTGACTCACCAAAGCTGCTGGGAGCCCTGTACAGCTCACGGGCAGCTCCACCAAAGAGTCTCTTCTCTCCCAGTGAGTGTGTGAACTCCTCATACAACTTGTCAGGTTCTTGAGCCCCCTTGTGAGTTTCTGAGGGTTCCCCTTCCCTCCAAGGGGAAGTTTCGATTGGGAAGAAGCATGTGTGAGCCTCTATGTGCAGGTTCCTGCGCTTACAAACACACAACATAGGGCCAGCGATGTGCCCGTGCTACTAGAGACAGCCCAAAGATGTGTTCTCATGTGAGTATCTGTGTGTGTGGATTCCTGCACATACAAACACACATGTGTGTTCACCTAGACTCCACTTGCTTCACACTCACCCTGTTAAGCCCATACCTGATGGCCTGCAAGTGGTAGAATGTCTACACAAAATATGCCCCCCACCTGCATGCTACAGACTCACGTGAGATCAAGACACGGATGGGTGCTCATCTCCCGGCACCCACAGTAGCAGCATCAAAAGTAGAGGGGCTTTGGTCACCACCACCCTGCACTGGTGTGCCTCAGCTCCTCCCAAGGGGGCTCAGGTTCCGCTTAAGTGCTTGCCTGGCGTGTGCGTGAGGACCTGGGCTCCACCCACAACATTGAAAGGGGGAAAGAAAGGAAGGAAGCTGGAAAGAGGGAAGAAGTGAGAGAGGGAGGAAGAAAGGAAACTTTCATAGAAAAAGAGAAAGGGGCGGGGGAATCTCCCTGAAGATGCAGACTCTTCCGGTATTGGAAGGTGTGAAGCCCTCTGTGTGCCCCGCCCCTCTCCCTGACGGCGGCGGGTGGGGGGGGGGGGGGGCGGGGGGCAGGGGGGGGGCTGGCGCTTCATCCCTGAGAATTCCCTCCTGCCCCGGGTGCCTAAAGCCATGGCCAGATGGATACCAGCCTCTAACACTTCCGTATCTGCTCTTCCCCCAGGCTCAGCCTTGATGCCTCCACAGTGGAGGAAGGAGCCAGTCTCCCCCGGACTCTGGCTAGCCTTGCTCTGAATCTATCTGGAGAGGGGCAGAAGACTTGGACCCAAGTGTGCTTACCTGACAGTGAGACCCCAGCAGAACCCTCAAGCAAGGTGGGCAGGACCTGCACCAACCCCACCAGTGGGCACCCTCTGGGCTGCGATGCCAGTGAAGGGCGGGAGGGAACACCTCCCCCATAGGTATCAGGAGCCACTGATCATGGTGAGGAGGAAATAGGGATCTCCCTAATTTAGCCCACGGCTGTGACATCTCTGGGCCCTGAGATACTATTTGCAAGAGTGTGTGTGTGTGTGTGTGTGTGTGTGTGTGTGTGTGTGTGTGTGTGTAACACAATACCACAGACTACACATATTACAAAGAAAGAGGATTGTTTTAGTTCATGAGTCTAGAAGTCAAGGTCAAGGGTTGTGTTTGGTGATGATTTTCTCATCAGGTGGTCCTTAGGGATTCAGTACATCACAAGGCAATGGACAGGGAATGTCCATGTATATTCCTTTGGTGTCTATCATCTCGTGTGTGCATGCATGTGTGTGTGTGTGTGCGCGTATGTGTGCTTGAGCACATGCACATCTGCACACGTGTTCAAGTGGAAACATGTAAGTTGGGAAAGAGGGTATAGAGACCAGAGGATAACCTCAATGTCATTCCTCAGTGCTGTTCATCTTCTTTTGAGACAGACTTTCTCAAGGGCTTCTGCTAAGGAAGCTGGGCATGGGTATGATGGAGTGTATCTTTAATCCCAGCACTCAGGAGGCAGGGCCAGGCGGATCTCTGTGAGTTTGAGGCCAGCCTGGTCTACAGAGCGAGATCCAGGAGAGGCACCAAAACTATACAGAGAAACTCTGTCTCCAAAAACAAAAACAAAAAAAAAAAGTAAATATAAGGTGGACAGTGAGGAAAACACTCAGTGTTGACCTCTGGCCTCCACACACGTGTGCACACAGCCACACAAACACGTACATACACTGTATATGCATGCACACTTTTTCAGTTGATTTTTATTTTTCAAGATAGGGTATCTCTGTGTAGCTCTGGCTGTCCTGGAACTTGCTCTGTAGATCAGGCTGGCCACCACTGCCCAGTTTACGTACGTACACATTCTTTAAAGGTGGACTGGGCAGTGGTGGTGCACACCTTTAACCCCAGAGCTCGGGAGGCAGAAGCAGGCGGATCTCTGCGAATTTAAGGCCAGCCTGGTCTACAGAGTGAGACCCTGTCACAAAAAATGAGTGCACTCAGGGGTGCTCCAGCCTGAACAACATTAAAGCAACCCTGGTCTCCTCTCCAAGGGCCCATGTCTAGATGCAGATGGTCAGATTTCCACCATTTTTTTTATGTACATTGGTGTTTTGCCTGCATGAGGGTGTCAGGTAGGTGCCCTGGAACTGGAATTACAAACAGCTATGAGCTGCCATGTGGGTGCTGGGAATTGAACCCTGGTCCTCTGCAAGAACAGCTAGTACTCTTAACCGCTGAGCCATCTCTCCAGCCCCAGTTTCCACCGTTTTAATACCCCACAATGGGGATTTAACTCCAACCTGAGTTTCAGACAGGATGAACCACAGCCACATCTGGAGCCACCCCAGGGTCAAAGGGTCTTCTGTAAGATGGACATGTTCCCGTCAAAGGAGAGTCATGGGGCTGGGAAGACAGCACCGTCAAAAAGGGGTCTGCTTTGCAAGCACAAGGCTCTGAGTTGGATCCCTAGGGCCCAAGTATAAAAAGCCAGGTGTGGAGGGGCATGCTTGCAATCCCAATCCTGTGGAGGAGGAGACGTGGAGGATCCCAGAGACTCACCAGCCGACCAGCATAGCCTATCTTCATTAAAACAAAACTGGTAGATTATGCTTTGAGGAATGATTCCCACAGATGTCCTCTGGGGTTTACGTGCAAGCACGCACCAGAGAGAGAGAGAGAGAGAGAGAGAGAGAGAGAGAGAGAGAGAGAGAAGGAGGGAGGATAATCTTAGCCATAAATGTTACTAGGGGGAAAGGAACCTGTCCCCGTATCCTGAAGCCTGAGCCAGGCATAGAGGCCCCTTTCCTAGGGTGCAGTCTGCAGTGAGACAAGCATGGTGGGGTCTGCAGCCAGGGAGAACAGAGACCTGAGATGGCGGCTGACGCCTGGGGAATGCATGCTCAGGACTATGGTCTGTGGCTGGGACATCTTTGTCCCTAAACATGAGCCACGGTTGGGGGGACTTCTCATTCACATGGATTTGAGTACCATGACCTCAAATATTGCTAAGAGTTCTGGGAAAGGCTTTACAGTCTGATTGAGTAGAGGGAGGCCCTGATGTGGCTGGAAGCTGGAGCTGGGAAAGGAGGTGTGGTGCCCGGGGTGCCCTTGACCTGGGGCAGGGCAGTTAATCCTGTTCCCCCAACAGGAATGTAGCTGCCCTGAGAAAAGGCTAAGATCCAAGTCAGTGCCTGTGTCCTGTGAGGAGGTCAGCTGTCTGGAACTGGCTTCTGGCTCAGACGTGTCCTCTCCACCTGTGCAAGGTAGCCAGGCCCGGGAATGTCTTTCGGACATCTCAATGACTGAGGCAGGGTAGAGCTCCATGGGCAGAGCCCCAGCTGGATCTCGGGGAGGACAGGAGCTACAGAGGGAGCGCAGGGTCACTAGGGCAGGAGGTTGGCAGTGCTACGGGTCCAGGAAGAGGGCATCGCCTCCAGTGTCTGCCATCTGCCCTTCTCTGGGGTGCCTCTAGCTCCTCTTCTTCCTCCTCCTCTCGTCTCTGGGCCCCCCTCTCCTTCACCCCTTTTTTATTTTTGTTAGTATTAATAGTGTGTGTGTGGCATGTTGGGAAGGACGTCCGCATGCCACAGCACACGTGTGGAGGTCAGAGGACAGGGGCTGGTTCTTTCCTCACACTGTGTGGGTCCAGGGGAGCAAGCACCTCTACCCACTGGGCCATCTTCCCCGCCCCCCCTCTGTCCCTCCCTCCTCCGCTCCCTTCTTTCGCCCCTCCTCTTCCCACTGTTCCTCTCTGCCTCTCTCTCTTCTCTACATCCTCTCTTTTGCTCTCTCTCTCCCTCCCTCCCTCCCTCCCTCCTCTGGCTCTCTCTTTATTTCCCTCTTGGACTCTGAATCTCTGACCAAAGACCACATTCCTTTGTCGCCACTCAAACTGTCATACAAGTCCACCCTGCTGTTTTGAGTGGGTCCGAGCCTCCCTGGCTTTACTCTGAAAGAAGGAACAGTGGGTGTAGCTCCTGAGCGTGCCTGGGAGTCTGTTAAGTCTGCCTAGACCCGTTAAGATGGTCCATGGTCTCTCCTCCCTGAGAGATTGCTGGTGTTATAGGTACAGCCTCTTATCCTTCCGGGGCTGGGGTGGGCAGGTGTAGAGCTGGACCCTTGCTCATCCCTGTGTCCCCTGTGCTGGGGACTGATTCTAGGCCTTGAACCGCCTGTGCTAGAGAACCTGGAAAAGGACCATGTGGAGCCAGACCATGTGTGAGTGCCTGTCCCACAACAGACAGAGTACCCCAGAGGACCGCTAGGGGGAGTGGGTGGAGGCTAGGGGCCAGAGGACGTAACTGCTGCTTGTAAGCAACCCTGCTGGGGCTGCTGCGGCTCATTTGATAGAGGGCTCACCTAGCATGCGCTGGACTCCATCCCTAGTACTACATAAACCAGGCATGTGGTGGTGTCTACCTGTCACCCCAGCACTCCGTGGGTGGAGGCGGGAGAACTGGAAGAGTTCAAGGCCATCCTCAGCTTGGAGGTCAACCTGAAATATAGGAGACCTTGTTTCAAAAAAAATTTTTTTTCTTGAAAAGTGACCATGCTAGTCTAATCTGGCTTAGTCTCACATAATGGGGCTTCTTTCTCAAACAACCTTTGCCCAGGAGGAAGATGCCATGGGGTCTTCAGGGCGTCCAGTTAGAGTGTGCACGGGGGCCTAGGGTCTGGTCATGGTGCAGATGTTTGTAACCCGCCCCTTCCCTAGGTTGATAGTGCAACAAGTGCTTCAGGAACTGCGACAGTACCACGGGTAAGTGGAAGGGAGCAGGTGTGAGGGCTGGGGGGGCGGGGAGAGGGGGGAGCCAAGCACGAGGCGAGAGGGAGAGACGGGGGTGTGGAAGGGAGCAGGTACGAGGGCTAGGGGCCGGGGAGCCAAGCACGAGGCCAGAGGGAGAGACTGGGGTGTGTGTGCATGAATATTGGGGGAGGCAGTATGAGGGACAAGTATGGGCGCAGACAGGGCAGCAGACAGTTCCGGGGATCCGGTAGGAAGAAGAAAGGAGCTGATGGGTGTGACGATACGTGCCTTCATCCCGGTTTGGGGGAGACTATGAGGCAGAAAGATTGTGACTTTAAGGCTAACTTGGGCTACGTAGTGAGAGGAGAAGGAAGGAGGGAGGGAGGGAGGGAGGGAGGGAGGGAGGGAGGGAGGGAGGGAGGGAGGGAGGGGAGAAGGAAGAAAAGGGAAAGAGGAGGAAGGGGAGGGTGCTGAGGAGGAGGATGGAGAGATGAGGAAAGGAAACCTAGAAGAGAATGAGGCAAACCAGAAAAGGTGTCTGTTTCCTGAGATCGGTTAGAAAACTTTCCTGATGTGCTCATGTGGTTCGTCCAAGACACAGTACCTACCACCGCCCTCTGCTGGACAGCCTGCTGTCATGTCTGTGTGCGAGCCCACAGTCACTGGTGGACCCTCAGACAGGGCCCCTGACATGCGCCTGTACTCTGAAGCCCTGGGGATGCAGAAATGAAGGATAAGGACTCAGTTGCCTGAGAACTTAGATGTCTGTCCCACTCTGCTCCTACAGGGCCCGTCAGCGAGCTCACATGCCCGTCAGCCCTGGAGGAGCCCACTCCAGCCTCACCTGGTTCGAGTTCTTGTCTGAGTAAGCACAAGCGGCCATTGGTGGCTATAGCAGGGCCTTTATGCCAAGTCCCCTAAGAGCTGACTTCACCTAGAGAGCAAAGGTTGAGACAGGATAATCATGGGTTCAAGGACTGCCTGGGCTGCAGAACAAGAGGAGGGGAAGGGACGGGGAGAGGAAAAGGAGGAAAGTGAAGGGAAGATGGGGAACTGGGAACCACACACAGGGTCACATCAGAGGGAGATGGATTCCAGGAGGACCTCCCAGAGTGGCCTGAGAGTGGCCTGGAGCCCTTTGTCACCTCCTTCCCACCCTCTAGGAGTGAGGACGGTGGGGGCAAGAGTGAGAAGACAGACAAGAGCACCAGAGTGAAGCGCAGCCTGAGCTCCCTCCGAAGCAGGGTCACCAGGCAAAAGGAGAAGGTGAGGGGGCTGAGCTGGAGCTAGGGGGCTCACGCTTCCTTCCCCAGCTCCATAAAGTACCATTGACTCAGGAACCCCGGGATTCAAGCCAGGACAGGATATGGGGAGGTGGAGAGCACAAAAGGACCAGATGTAAGTTCTCCAGCTCTGAGGGGAAAGGTATCGCGGCAGTCCAAGGAATACCACAAAGTCACACCCAACAAACCTCACACAAGAGATGCTTGGGGAAGGAAAGACCCAGGAGGGTGGCTGCCTCTGCTCAGGTGAGAAGCAGCAGAGAACTGAGCAGAACACAGGGTTTATATAGGATTTCCTGGGGGTGGGGGAGTGGGGGGGTGAAGATTTCCAGGGTACAGACTGGTATGAGTTCAAACCCAGAGCTTGGGCTTTTTGACTGTGTAGGGCAGCGGCTGGGTCCAGCCATTAGAGCAGTTAGACTGTTCTGTGGGTGGAACCTGGTGGTTGGGGGTCCTCAGGGGAGGGGTCTGACCACTCGTGTGCTTCAAGGGGCTTACACCAGACTGTGCAGAAGACATCCTGAGACCCACCATTGTCTCGTGCAGGGGAAGAGTCCCGCGCATCTAAAGGATAAGATTCAGGATGCTCCAGGGAGGCGGGAGTGTGTCAATGGGCACCAGCTGGTACGAGGAACCTTCCTGGGCCACTCTAACTGTCCTCTGTGTGGCAAACCTTTGCTGAGCTCAGGTGAGTCCAGCCCCATCCATCCACCCAAGGGGTGCATCGCCCCCTCTCTTCCTTATGGCCCTCATTCTCTGGTACATTCTGACTCTGTTTCACCGGTGTGAGCAAGTATCAGCAGCAACCTGGAGAGAAGCAGAGGGACCAGTCAGTCTCTGAGGACGATGACTAAGCTCCCTAACTCAGCTTTGGCCTTGTAAAAAATCCAGCAGCACCGGGCAATGGTGGTGCACGCCTTTAATCCCAGCACTCCGGAGGCAGAGGCAGGTGAATCTCTGAGTTCGAGGCCAGCCTGGTCTACAGAGTGAGTTCCAGGACAGCCAGGACTGTTATACAGAGGAAACCCTGTCTTGGGGGAAAAAAATCCGAAGGACCTAGACTCAGGCAGGGTATTTATCTGATGTGGTGACAGAATACCTGGTACTTACTGGCTAAAATCTCAGAATTAGTTTGTCGTAGTTCTGGGGCCTGGCTGGCCAAGGTCAAGGTATCTACAGGGTGTCAGGTTCCTCCTAGCTTCTGCTAGCTCTACAGCTTGTGACATCATCGTCCTGCAATGTTCTCATTGGGGTCCCAAACGCTCTTTTCTTTTTCTTTCTGTTGTGTGCACCTACCTATAGGTGTTCATGTATGCACACCAAAGGGCAGCCTTGGCAGGCCTTCCTCATGTGCCCTCCCACCTTGTTTCATGTGTGATGTGTGCACAGGTACATCCATGGACATGTATGCACGTGTGTGCACATGCATGCAGAGGCTGGAGAGTAATTCTGGCTATTTCCCTCTGTCGCTCTCCACTTCATTTTTGAGACAAGGTCTTCACAGAACCTGGAGCTTGCTGATTCAGCTGCTGCCTGCAAGCCCCAGGGACCCTCCTATCTCTGCCCCTCAGTCATTCGTTCATTCATTCACTATTTTACGTGGGTTCTGGAGGATCAAACTCAGGGCCTAGTGCTTGCAAGGAAAGTGTTTTTACTGACCGTATCATGCCAGCCTCCAAGCTTCCTTCCTTTAAGGCCCCCACCATCATGTTGGAGTTGGGACTCAACCTGGTCCATTATGAAGCTCATTGTGAGTCAGGATAAGCACATGTGCAAGAGCTTGCACTTTATTTATTTTTATTTTCTGTGTGAATATGTGTGTGAATACAGAGGTCAGTTCTCGTCTCTCACATGTGGGTTCCCAGGAATGGAATTCAGGTCATCAGTCTTGGTGGCAAGATCCTTTACTGAGCCATGGTCTTATTCTGCAATAAGGGAAGGGAAGGGGCTATAATATGAATTGAGAGGAGACAGTTCAACCCATAGCATGGAGTTTCCTCCCTTTGGGGGCTGCCCAAAACTGCTGGGCTGGACTGGCGTGAGTCTGTGCTTAGCAAACGGTCCTAGGTTCTGGGAATCCCCAGGGAGAGAGGACTCTGATTGTCACTGGGATTTAGAACATTGCCCTTTTGAAATCAAGCCAAATTTCGAAGAGAATTAAAGAGTAGGTAGTATGGGTTGCCTCTTAGAAAACATGTGTGTGGTTTTGGAGATATGGGTCAACTGGTAGAGCATTCCTAGCATGTACAAAACCCTGGACTCCACCTTCAGCATGGGAGGTGCATGTCTGTGATCCCAAAACTCAGGAGGTAGAGGCAAGAGGATCAGAAGCTCAACACTGAAGTAGGTTAGATTGTGAATTCAAGGGCAACCTGAATACATGAGAGTCTATGGTGTGTGTGTGTGTGTGTGTGTGTGTGTGTGTGTGTGTGTGTGTGTGTGCAGTTTGTAGCAAGAATTCAAACTATAGAGTATTTAAAATCAAGATTCAGGCAAGTTCAAGGTTCAAGTGCATGACATCAGCACTATTGGCCTTTGAAAGGGCCAAGTAATTCTCTTAGAACAATGATCCTGACCAATAGCACATGCCTAATGTTATGAGAAAATGTCTCCAAACATGGTCAACTGTCTGGAGTTGGTGCTGGGCAGAGTAGCCCCAGGTGAGAATGAGTTTCCTGAGACTACTAGGAGGCCCTAGGGTGTGCATAGACTTTGAAGGAAGAACAGACCTAGAGCCTCCCAGACACTGAGTGGCAGGCTTTTCTTCATCATCTGCCCCCTCCTTCTTTTCAAAGTGTTGTTCTGCTATGGTTCCAGGACTATGGATGTTCTGCCTGTGGCTACTACTGTTTATTGTAATGGTGACTGAACCCAGGAGACACAACACATTAGCCAGTATTCTACCACGGAACTATGCCCCCCAGCTCCTCACTGGGGGATTCTAGGCAGGTAACCTACCACTGAGATACACCTCCAGCCTGCTTTTTACTTTTTGAAACAGAATCTCTTAGTTATCCAGGCTGCCTTTGAACTCTCTCAGCAGCCCAGGAAGACCTTGAACTTGCTGTATTTCTATTTGAGTAGGTGTGACATTGTGGTTTCTTTCTTTCTTTTTTCTTCTCTCCTCTCTTCCTCTTCTCCTCCACCCCATGACCTCCCCACCTCCCTTTTCTCTCCCTGCCCCTCTTTCTCTCTCTCTCTCTCTCTCTCTCTCTCTCTCTCTCTCTCTCTCTCTCTCTCTCTCTTTCTTCCTTCCCTCTTCCTCTCTCTCTCTCTCTCTCTCTCTCTCTCTCTCCCTTCCTTTCACATAGCCCAGACTGCTCTCAAGTTCTAGTCCTGGGATTACCACCATGTATCATCACAATCAGTTTATGTGGCGCTGGGTGTGGAACCCAGGGCTTCACGCATGTCAGACAAGCACTCTACCGACTGAACCCAGTCTTTACCCTCCCTCTCTGGACGTATTGCCTGCTGCTGCATTTAGGTAACAATGGTGGAAGTGAGTCATTTACAGCAAGTTCTGCAAAGCCAGACTATTTTCTGGAGGGCTTTTTAGAAAAACACACTGGCTCACCCCTGAGCCAGATGGCCCAGCAGTGAGCAAAGAGGACTGATTGGGTGGTCTACCAGAGCTGGCTGATCAATAAACCCCAACAAATATGTCCTTGACAGACAACAGTTCCCGCAGCCTCCAATTCCTTGAACGGAAGGTTGTGATCCCGAAGACTTTGTGCAGATAACAGCAAGGGGCAGCCTTGCTGAGTACTTCCACTGTCCCAAACACCTAACTCCTTGAAGGGCATCCTCATCTACCTTTACATCTCTTTCGTAGATGAAGAGACTGAGGCTGAAAGAAAGATTCCACATTTGTTTGTTTTGTTGGGGATGGGCACACTTGCCAACGCCCGCATGTGAAAGGTGGAGGACTTCTTCCTGGAGTCAGTTCTCTCCTTGTATCTTGTGGGTCTTGAGGATCAAACTCAGGTTGTCAGACTTGGCAGCAGGCGCCTTAACTCACGGAGCCATCTTGCTGCCCCAAGAGTTTTGGTTTTGTCGTTATTTTGGAGACAGCGTCTCAGGTAAGCCAGGCTGCCCTCACACTGACTGGGTAACCAAGGATGGCAATGAACTTCTGCTTCTCCTGGCCCACGCACCCAGAAATGGAATCTTGGGTCGCACCACCGCCATGAATGGTTTTTAAATAGTGCTGAGGGAGAACTCATGTCTTTGTGCACACCAGACAAACACTCTAACAACTACATCCCAGCCCTCTAAAGAATTTAAATATTTCTCTCTCTTAGGTTTTTGGTTTTTTTTTTTTTTCTTTTTTCAAAACAGGGTTTCTCTGTGTAGCTTTGGAGCCTGTCCTGGATCTCACTCTGTAGCCCAGGCTGACCTCGAACTCACAGAGATCTGCCTGCCTCTGCCTCCAGAGTGCTGAGATTAAAGGCGTGCGCTACCACCGCCCTGCCTCTCTTAGTTTTTGTTTGTTCTTTGAGAAAGGGTTTTTTGTTTGTTTTACGTTGCTTTTTAAAAATAGGACCTTACAATATCATGGAGGCTGGTTGCGAACTCCTAGTCTCATATGATTCTCCTGCTTCAGCCATTGCTGGGACTATATGCATGTGCCGCTTTGTCTAGCTAGAAGTTATTTGGGGCTGGAGAGCTGGCTAAGTGCTCAAAAGCACTAGCTGCGTTTGCAGAGGACCCATGATTGGTTCCCAGCACCCACATAGTGGTTCATAACCACTCGTGACTCCAATTCCAAGGGATCAAACACCTTCTGGCCTCCTTAGGCATCTGGGATACACATGGAGCACATGCATACATTGAGAAAAACACACATAAGAAATAAAACTTAATATTAAAAAAAGTTCTTGCCTAAGTCAGGATTCAGTTCTTGCCTAACTCAGAACTAAAGCCATTGTTTCATCCCACTGCTTAATTTTTCTACTCTATTTTTTATTTACTTTCATTATTAATTTTTAATTTTCTGTGTAGCCAAGTCTGTCCTGGGATTCTCTATATAACCTTGAACTCTCGATCTTCCTGCCCCCACCTCCTGAGTGCTAGGATGATAAATGTATGTCACTATGCTCAATTTGTGCAGTGCAGGGGATAGCTTCCTATACGCTATGCAAGAACTCTGCTGACTGAACCCCATCCTCAGCCAGCCAAGGTCTACCCCTTCGAACTCCAGCCTTGACATCCCCTGCTATGTTGGGGTTGGAAGGCACTTGTATGTAATGGCGTATGTGTGATAGAAGTCAAAGGACCACTCTGTGATGACCGTTCTCTCCTTCCAAGATGTGGATCCCTGTATCCAGTCAGGTCATCGGGCTGCTGGCCAGCACCCTGACCCACCATCCTGTTTTCCTGCCGCCCCGCCCCCGATGGGGTCTTTGATTTGCTTTTCAGTGTTCAGCAACTTGTTTGCGGGCATCTTATGCTTCCTAGGTGGGAGTGTCTGGGGTGTGTGTGTTTGTGTGTGTGTGTGTGTGTGTGTGTGTGTGTGTGTGAGAGAGAGAGAGAGAGAGAGAGAGAGAGAGAGAGAGAGAGAGAGAGAGAGATTTAGTTTATTAAAGAAGAAAAGGGTACTCCTAAGCAAGGGACAGGACTGTGAGACTCAAAAGCTGGCAGCAGGCGATACTCTGAGAAACCTGTTGTGCTTTTCACACCCTGTCTACCAGCTTTGGGTTTTTTTGTTGTAACTGTTTTCTTTCTGTTCTCTTTTTCCGTTTTTCTATTTGTTTGTGCGTGTGGTGTGTACGAGCGTGTGTACCTGTACACATGCATGTTGAGGGCTGAGGTTGATAAAAAGATAGATCCAGCCAAGTGCAAAGTCCCAAAGTCCCAGATGCCTGGAGGAGCAGCCTCTTGACGGGGCCCTGCCCTCTTCCGGGCCCCGCCCCCTGGGGACGGCCTACGCACGCGCAGCTTGATCTCGCACGGCACACCGCTTCCGGCTCCTGGGAGGCCGGGCGGAGGCTGCCGGAGCGACCCAGGAGCCAGCAGGGCAGCGAGCGGCCTGTGGGGGACCCTGCGGAGGTGAGGGGGCCGGGGCGATTTCCGCGGCGCAGGAGCCGGGGATGGGGACCCTTTGGAAACTGTTTGGTAGACAACATACTCCCAAAGCGGCCTCAGGGCCGTTCTCGTCTCCCATGCAGGTGACCTATTGATGCAAGGGGTTTCCAAGTGGAGAATGTGGGGTGCAGTGGTGCAGACCATACCCAGCCACCCTGTCCCAGTGCCGTGGACGCTGCCGCCACCTTTCCTGGAAAGGAGAGAGAAAAGCCACTCAACTAAATGCAGCTCTTTGCTCCTGGCTTGGGGATACAGGGCCAGGGTCAAGGGTGGAGTGTCCCCCACAGCAATTCCTTGCACCAGTTTAGGCCCTGTGGAAATCTTGACACCCTTGCCCGCGAGCGTTTGGGTGCAAACCGGGCGTGTTTTGTTTCTTGCTTTCTAGATTCCTTCCGGGCTGAGAACTCAGCAGGTGCGCTGCAACTTTGATTGCTCGCAGCCAAATTGAGCGATTTGTTGTTGCTGTCCTCTCCTTATCTTCTTTTGTAATTACCTGTAGCTTGGTGGAAGAAACGGCTGGCCAGGAGGGGGAAAGTTCCTCCAAGTTTATCACTGAAGCAGCACGTCTCTCCGTCTTTGCTCAGCTCTGGGGGCGTTGGGATCGGGGCTGTGGCGTTCAAGGGCCTTTTTTATTTCTTGTTGAGAGTGTCCACACAGCTTGATGAGCAAGGGCGATTTGAAGATGAAGGGGTTGGGTTTTTTGTTTGTTTTTTTGCAGGTGTCTGGATGAATGATTAGCCTTTGAACTGTAAGGAGAGACGTCTCTGTGTCACATCAGACCTGGGGTCTGGTCCCCATTCTGTCATGGGCCATGTAACATCACCAAGCTTCAGTCGTCTCGTTAAAATGAGAATACGGACTAGATGTGGGTGGGTGGGGGGTAATACGTGAAAGGACGTACTGGAATGTCTGGCATATGGTCCATGCTCAGTGTTACATAACCTGTGCATATGAACCTGCTTCCAGACCCCAGAGGATCGTTATGTGCACATGATGTGTGTGAGTGTGGGTGCCAGAGGACAACTTCGGAGTAGATTCTCTTTCCACTTCTATGTGAGCTCTGGGATTCGAACTCAGGTCACCAGGCTTGTGCTGCAAATACTTTTGTCCGCTGAGCCATCTCTCACCCCCAAGCCTAGATTGGTGGTGTAAGTCCAGGAGAGTTGGGTGTCTTGGTGGTTTGGATTGGATCAGGAGTTAGACTTGTCCCTGTTTGTTACGCCTGTTGGTCCCCAAGCCCTTCTCTGGGGCAGGGACAGGACGTCTAAAGAAATGATTAGTCCTGTAAAGAGTTTTGTTTTATATCTTTATTTACTTGTATTGTGTTGAGGCTTGAACCCAGTTCCTTGCATACTAGGAAAACTCTACTACTAAGCCACCTCCCCAGCCCCTTATTTCCATTATTTATTATTATTTCCTGGAGGTCAGCGGGCAATTTTGTGAAGTGGGTTGTCTGTCCACCTTTCACAAACTGGCACAGCTAGAGTCTTACCCCATCCCAGACTGGGCTGGGCACCCAGGTTGTTTCTAGTTTCAGTGTCACAGGTTAGAGAAATTCAGAGGGTCTGTGATTTAAGTTCACTGGTGAATGGCTCCGGACTTTCTCCATTGAAGTGGCCCATCGGCTGTTTCTTGCAGAGCTGGGTGTAATTTGCATTCTTGTCACACTGTAGCAATTTGGCCACTTGCACCGTTTACCCACCCCAGGCACCCTGGCTGTGGCAAGCAGCTGGGCCTCCCTCCCTGTGTTTATCTACCACGAGTTTAACATAGTTCTGATCTCCTATCACGGTCTCCTTCATTTCTCCCATTCTGGGCCCTGTTTCCATTTCTTCCAACCCTATCTGTGACTTTTCAGCAATTTTCACCTCCAGCTGCCTTAAATTATTTAAAGCCCCAAATCCTGTCTAAAACGTAGCCCGTCTTGTTTCTTTGTTACTTGTTAAGTAAACACTTTCCCTGCTGAAAGGGACCTAGAGCTGACCGGTTACCTTGTGAAAAACCCTCTCACCAGGTGCAAGACTTTCCAGGGGTGGCTGTGGAGGGACTGGGAGGAATTTATTTTTAGGGGAGGAAAGCAGCTAGAAGAAAACAATGTCCTCCCTGAAGCTTGGTGCGTCAGCCCCTGCAGCTGTCTCTCTGTCACTCGGGCTCTTTCTCATTCAAATCAAGTTGTGAGTAAACTGAACTCAGCGGGCTTCTCTGCCTTTGTGAGTAAATAGAGTCATCCCGTCCATTAAGTATAAAATGTAGTTAGGCTCAACAGGAATGTGGTTCATTTGGTGAGTGCTTGTTTTGAGCACAAAGCTGGAGTTCCATTCCCAGCACTGTGGAAGCCAGGGTGTGGTGGTTCATACAAGCCTGTAACCCCAGCACTCAAAACATGGAGGCAAGATGACCTGGAGTTCAAGGGCATCCTTCGCTCCACAGTGAGTTTGAGGCCATCCTGGGCTACATGAGACTCAGTCTAGAAAAACGAAGTATTAAAAGCAGATACACTGACTTGTATCATATCTCGGGGGGAGGGGGGAAAAGTCCTAAAGGTTCTGACAGAACATATTTAAAAAACAGTATGTGGTTACATTTTCACTATGTCGGTGTGATTAGGATCAAATGTCAACTGGGTGCTTGCAGTGGTGGGTAGGGTGATTGATGGGTCACTGTGCCTCTTTGTTACGGGGTCCAGCGAGTGCTAACTGAAGTTTGGGGGAGATGGGGACTTGTGAGCATGGCTCTGTTCTGTAGTGGTTGCCTGACAAGTATATGCTGCAGGTTCCATCCTTCTAGCCAAAAGAGAGAGGAGAGAAGGGTGGATGGGAGGATAGAGGGATTAAGACCCTCTGTACTTCCAGTAGGAATTTAGAATGCTGTAGTTGCTTTGGAAAAACTGATTCTGACAGTCTTGAGGCTAAACCTAGAATTAAGTGTCTAACCCAGAGAAAGGAATACAGAGCTCTATAAAAATGTAGAGCAAGGCTACAGGAAGGGCTAGGTGGGTAAGGGTGCTTGTTGTGTAAGCATGAGAACCTGAGTGAAGATGTTTATGCACTTGAGTTTAAAAACCACAACGAATAGAAGCCAAGAGTTCTGTTTGTGCGCGCCTTTAATCCCAGCACTCCGGGCACAGGATGGGGTCTCTTCGAGGCCAGCTGGTTCTTCAAGGTGAAGACCGAGACCTCCAAGAGCTACATAGTGAGACCCTGTATCAAACAGAAAACTAGGTTCACACACCTCCAACTCCAGTGCTGTGGGTGGGGGTGGAGATAAGAGCTGGGCTTGCTGGCTCCCAGTGCAGCCCCAGGTTCAGTGAGAGACTCTGACTCCAGAGCAGAACACCCAACCTCCTCCTCCTCATCCTCCTCCTTGAGCCCTCCACGCAGGTCCCTGCACACACGCAGGTGCATACACCACACAAAAACTCTTTGGGGATTTCTGGTGGGAACTCACCCTGAGAAACCATCAGAAGTTGGAAATGCATTTAAAGCTGGGCCTATTCCTCACAAATATCACATGTTTTACCGAATATGTAGATCCTTGCTTCTAATTGTTAAATGTATATATTATCCGGGTGGGAACCAGAAAGGGGCCTGTGAGACGGGAGGCAGTAGAACGCATAGGAGAATGAAGTGGAAGGGGGAATGTTGAGGGTAGCAGGGTACACTGGAGAGGGTGGAGTGGAGATCTGCCAGAATTAAGTGTGAAAATGTCATAAAGAAACCTGTTACTTTGTGAGCTAGTTTTTAAAAGCTTTTAACTGCATGTATTATGTGTGTGTGGAGGGGTACGTTTTTGTGTAATAGTGTGTGGGCATGTGTAGAGGGTCAGCGAATGACAATGTGGGGAAATCGGTTCTCTCCTTCTACCATGGTGGTCCTGGGGATTGAACTCAGGTTGCCAGGTTTGACAGCAGATGCCTTTACCCTCCGAGCCATCTCTCCAGCCCTATGAGATAATAAGAAAGAAAGAAAGAAAGAAAGGAAGGAAGGAAGGAAGGAAGGAAGGAAGGAAGGAAGGAAGGAAGGAAGGAAGGAAGAAAGAAAGAAAAGAAAGAAAAGAAAGAAAAGAAAGAAAAGAAAAGAAAGAAAGAAGAAAACCTGGTCTGGTGGCACAGGCGTACCATTCCAACTACTTGAGAAGCTGAAACAGGAGGATCATAAATCCAAGGCTTTCCTAGGCTACAGGGTGAGTTTGTGGTCACCTTGGGCAACCTGCTGAGACACTGTCTCGAAGTAAAAACAGTTCTGCTGTGGTTGTAGACCAGTGGTACAGTGCCTGCCTTATGGTCATGAGGACCTAGAATTCTAGGGCCACCCAAAGAAAAAAATACATTGTAATACAGTCTAGCAAGCAGCATAGTATAGTTTCTTTTCTAAAGTTTTATTCATTTAGTGGAGAGGGGGGTGTACATGTCTGCCATGGCACTGAGGTGGAGGTCAGAGGACAACTGGGTAGAGTCAGTTATCTCCTTCTGTCATGTAGATCAAAGTAAGGTCATTGGTTTGTGCAGCAAGCACCCTTATCTACCAGGCCATCTCACCAGCCCTGTAATACAGTTTCTATTGGAAGGATACATACTGCTTTTGTACAGTCATAAAGTCGAGAAATCATAAGACAAACCGTTGCAAGCCAGGGTCCATCTGTGCACAGACATCCCTAGGATAGTTCGTAAAAGTCCAGTAATGGAAATAAACCCAGATGCCCATGCTAATCTGAGAGATAAATAACATATAGCCCGTCTCTATGATGAAATGTTAATCCAGCAGTGAAAAGAAAGCTCTGATACATAAGTGAACTTGAAGTGTCCAGAGTGGGCATTTCCCACAGACACAGTGGAATTGTGCTTGCCCGTGGCTGAGGAGTGGCAGCTAAGTAAGCTTCTAGGTGTCTTTTTGGTGAACTGATGGTGATTGGGGCAGCAAGGTGGCTCATTGGATGAAGGCGCTGTTGCCAAGCCTAAGAACCTGCGTTTGAGTCCCAGGACTCTGGAGGGAGGAAAGAGCCAGCTCTTTCATGTTGTCCTCCACATGTGGACTGTGGCACATGCACACGCAAATATGTTAAGGAGTTTAAAACTGATGGCAGTTAGTGAACTCAAGACTGAATGTATTGGGAGGAAAGGAACTGGAAATGCAGTGCAGTGTGTGTGTGTGTGTGTGTGTGTGTGTGTGTGTGTGTGTGTGTGTGTAGATCAGGAGATAGCCTCAGGTATCAGTCCTCACCTTGTTTGAGGAAGGGTCCCTCTTTTGCTGTGGCATTCACAACGCTAGTTGACTTGTGAGCTACCCAGGATTACAGATGTACATTGCTGGGTTTGGCTTTACCTGAGGATCTGAACTCAGATCTTCATGCTCGCACATCCTGCACTTTGCCCTCAGATCCATCTCCCCTGCCTTGCCTCGGGTTTCGACACTGGTCTGGAGCTCACCAAGTAGGCTAGTTTGGCTGGCCCGTGCACCCCAAGGAACCCCCCAGTCTTAGCCTCCCTGGTGCCAGGATTACACACATGTGCCACCACATCCAGATGTTTTGTGTGAATTCTGGTGTCAAAGTCAAGTCTTCAGGCTTGCTTGGCAAACACTTTACCCACTGGGCCAGCTCCCCAGCTCCCGTGGGATGAACTATTAAAAACAATTTTCAGTTGCATGTATTTATTTGTTTTGTGCACACATGCACTGCCCTAGTGTGTGAGTGGAAGTCAAGAGACAGCCTGCAGGAAGTTCTTTTCATCTTCCATGTGAGTTCCAGGGATCAAACTTGGCAGCAAGTGCCTTTACCCATTGAGACATCTTGCTGGCCCTGGGACAGAATTTTAAGGAAGAATTTGAAACTGCATAAGCCATAAGGTAAAGGAATAACAATTTGGAGAACTCTAAAGAAACACAGATGAGTAGACATCTCGGCATGGGACTGTCCTCTCTCTCTGGAGACTGAAGCTGAAAATGCTGAGTTCAGGGTCAGCCTGGGCTAAATAGTGAATCCCTGTACACTGGGAGTAAAGTCAGTTATAGACTTAGTGCCCCACAGGAGAAAGTTACAAAGCCTGTCCATTGTGGCAAGGGTTAAGGCAGAGACGTGAGGTACTACCCACATGGTATAGCCCTGGTGGGACAGATGCTTACTGGACATGGCCAACAAGTTCCAGGGATCTTCCTGTCCCAGCGCTGGGGATTCGAAGTCAGGTCCTCATGCTTCCCAGCTGCACCATTTCCCCACTCTGAAACCCCCGGCTTCTAACCACTGCCAGTTACTACACGGTGAGGTTTTCACCGTGTACAATGCTGTCCCAGCATTTTGAAGTTCGGGTGGTAGAGTTAGACTCACCTAATCCAGAGAAGGAAGAGCTGACGAAGGTGTCAGACTCTAGAACAAATCTGAACCTGGGCTCTGCAGATCATCTATAAAGAGTAGACAGGGTGAGGGCCACTAGGTGGCTCAGCAGGTAAAGGTGGTGTATTCCCCCACCACCACCCACACACATAAAATAAATGTAAAAGGATACATGTGACACATGTATATAACCTCAGCATGTGGGAAGTAGAGGCAGAAGGATCAGGAGTTCAAGATATCTTCAGCTTCATTATGGTTCAAGGGCTATCCCGTGCTACATGAGAACCTGCCTCAAATAAATGAATAATAAATAAATGAATGAATGAATAAATAAATAAGTAAGTAGACAAATAAATGTTTCAGTCTGTCAAGGGCCATCCCATGCTACATGAGAACCTGCCTCAAATAAATAATGAATGAATGAATGAATGAACTAACAAACAAATGTTTCAGTCTGTCAGATACTGTCCCTGCTGTTTATAGTTCTCCCAGCTATCACCTTACAGGGGCTGGTTAACAACTGAGTGGTTAGAGTTTAATCATCAGACCCAGAATCCACATAAATGCAGGATTGGCAGCATGCCTGTGACTCTGGCCTCAGAAGGCAGAGTTGGGGATCCCTACAGCAAGAGCCCTGGGTTTGACTGAGAGACTCTGCCACGATGAGTAATGTGGACGAGTGATTATGATTCCCAACATAACCCCAGGCCTCCAAATGCTTGCTCACAGGGGGACACACTCACACACATATGTGTACTCACATGTATAGAAAACATACATATACACACATACCCACCCATACACACGTGAAAATGGAAGCCGAAAACAACCAAATGTCACCATTATCAAATATAAAGATAGCCAGACGTGGTGGCCCCAGCCCATTCATAGACTGAGGCAAGATCACTTGAGCCAGGATATACAACCCCAATTGGGTAACACAAGACACTCTACTCTCTCTTTAGAGACAAGGGTGGGGGAAGAAAACATCCCTCCCACCAACCACCTCGTCATAGCCAGCTTGCAGCCTGACCTTGGTACACACACAGGGTATGTTAAAATATATTCAAGCTCACGCCATTGTAGCTGTAAAAGGAATGCTAATGAAGGCCTTTGCAAGGTTCTGGAATTTTCCGGCCATAGGAACTGGCTGCTGACTGACATTTAAAGTTTTTTATTGCATTTTTATTTATTCTGTATGGGGAGCTTTGCGCAGGTCAGATGACGACTTGCAAGAGTCAGTTCTCTCCTTCCACCTTATGGGTCCTGGGCCTCGGGATCAAACTCAAGGGGCCAGGCTTGCAGTGAGCGTCTCTACTCACTGAGCCATCTTGCCTCCCTGCTGCTGACTTGCGTGAATAGTTTATAGCTGGCTTTTAAAAAAAAAATTTAATATTTGGTACTAAAGAGATGGCTCAGCGGGCAAGAGTGCTGACTGCTCTTCCAGAGGACCTGGGTTCAATTCCCAGCACCCACATGGCAGGTCACAGCTGTCTGTAACTCCACTTCCGGGGGATCTAGCATCCTCACACATACATGCAGGCAAAATATCAATGCACATAAAATAAAAAGAAAGTTTTAAAAAATTTAATGTTTATTTTTATTTTATGTGTATGAGTGTTTTACTTGCATGTGTGTCTCTGCACATTTATGCCCTGTGCCTGTGGAGGTCAGAAGAGGGCATTGGCTACCCGGGAACTGGAGTTATGGGCAGTTGTGAGCCTCCATGTGGATGCTGGTAATTGAACCCAAGATTTCTGCAAGAGCAGCCAGTGCTCTTAGCTTCTAAGCCATTATAGCTGGCCTCCTTAGGCTTATAGGGAAGTTAAGATGCTCAGAGACCAAAGTACCTGCTTCCTTTTTGGAAGTTTAGCACTCTGGAACTTGGTGATGGTTCCCCATAGTTAATCCACTCTGCACTTCATTCTAATCCCTCCTGCTGTCAAGCATAATAATGAGTGTTCTCTCGCCTCATGGTGATCCCTCCCTGGGACATTTTTTTGATGGTGGAAAGTTGGCCCTCCCTCCAGAACAAGCTAATTAGATACAGTAGAGGGACCAGCAAACTGCTTCTGCAAAGACCCAGGTAGTATGCACATGATCAAGGAAGCCAAGAATGTGGATGGGAGAGGCTCTTGAAGTCTCACCCCTAGCTGAGAAGTTACCGTCAATTGGTGGCTGCCAGGGGAAGGAGAATTGGTTTTCTTCAGGGATGTAGTCCCTGAGGGGTCCCTCTGGTCCCTGAGAGGTCCAGTCATCCAGGTACATGCTGGCAACAGTAAGTGTACTCCATGGGTCTTTAAAAAAGAGAGAGAGATAATTGGAAGTTGGGAGGGGAAAGTGGTAATGGGGATTGAAGAGCTGGAATAGAGGAAGAGGGAGATGAGGTGGAATTGATCAAACCATAATTAGGAAAAAGAGCCAGGCAGTGAAGGTTTTAGGCTGAGGACACAACGTCCATTGCAGCTACTCCAAAGCAGATGCAGATTATATGCGACTGAGTGGATGTGGCCACATTCCATAAAAAGATTATTTACAAATTCAAGTGTCTGATCCATGGATCATAGTTTGTCAGCACTCGTAAGGGTGAGTGGGGGAGAGTGTGTGTGCGTGCATACACATGCGCGAAAGTGCATGCTGGTACTCACACCCATACACACAAATATGCAACCTGGAGTTCAATGTCCAGTGTCCTTCTCAGCCACTAGCCCCTTCTGTGGAGTTCTGGTCTTTCACTGGAGCTCACTGGTGTGGCTAGACTAGCTGACCAGCAAGACCTCACTAAGGATCTCTGCCTATCTCCACCTCCCCAAAGCTGGAGTTACCGGTGCACACTCCCACAACCTGGCTTTTTATATGGGTGCCTGGCATCCAGACTGTGGTCCCCAAGCTTGTGCCACACACACTTTACCACCCCAGCCATCTCGCTGGCCCATAGAATTGGCCTTTCTACAGTTCTGCCTCTAGGCTGTGTGGCTTTGTAAACCTGGTAAAACCTCAGATTTGGAGACGGGCAACTGGAACCTAGGGTCTCAGGAGCTGAGTGATGGTGGGTCCACCCTTTCTTCCGGGGATTTTTTTTTCTGCTGTGGTGCATGTTATCTAGGGGTGGGTTACAAAGAGTTCAGGTACTACCAGGTTATTTATTTATGGGGGTGGCGGGTAATGTGGAGGTCAAAGGACAACTTGGGGAGTTAGTTCTCTGCTTCCACCATGTCAATCCTGGAGGTCTAACTCAGTTTGTCGGGCATGGCGGCAAGCCTGCTTACCTGCTGAGCTGTTGCTGACCCGCCACCAGACTAAAAACAGTTGTTCTGTTCCTTCCTTTGGAAAGATTGACTTATGTTGGGCAAGTTCAGACCAGAGCCTCCCTCCCATGGCATCTTTGCGGGGTTCCCCTGCCCTGACTCCATTTGATGTATCTTTTTCCAGAAATGGAATGAGTCAAAGGACTCACTTCTAAAATCATCAAAGGAAACTGGTCCCCAGGGGGAGGGGCATCTTGTGCGCACAGTTTCTGCCCTGCTCCTGCCCAGGACAGAATGCTTTTCTATTTGCTGAAAGAAAAAAAACCCTCTGACCTCTTCAAGTGTTTGATTCCCTCTGCCCTCCTTCTGGCCACCTCTGCCGACACATGTTCTGTATTTCACTCATGAAGCTTGGCCCTGTCTCTCTGTTTTGTTCTATGATTTGTTTTTACGTGTGATTGTTTGCCTAAACATATGTATATGCGCCATATGCATGTAGTAGCAGTGGAGGCCGGAAGAGGGAATCAGGTTCCTGGAGCTGAAGTTACAGGCAGTTGTGAACCACACAATGTGGGTGCTGGGAACTGAACCCCGGTCCTCTGCAATGGTAGCCAGTGCTCTAACCGCTGAGCCAGCTCTCCAGACCCTCCCTTTTGATTTGTAGGGCCAGATGGAGGGGGTTTTGGAAGCTTTACTGTGTGGTCACTGTCGCTGAACCTGTCTTCTCAGAACCAACAGCTTTCATGAAAACTATTTCCAGACACTAACGGATTTTATTTTACTGCATTGATTTATTTAGTGAGTGGCAATCAGATGATAACTTGCAAGGGTCACTTCTCTCCTTCCACTACGTGGACCCTGAGGATAGAACTCAGGTCGTTGGGCTTGGAGGCAACACCTTTCCCCACCCATTTGGACTTCTCGCCACCCAGTTATGATTTTGAGCAACCAGTTGACATAACCTTTTAAGAGATTGATGTCCAGTACAACATAAAGCAGAAACCAGGCATGCTAATGTCCACCTGTCATCCCAGCTCTCTGCAGGTAGAGGCAGGAGGATCAAAAGTTCAAGGTCATCCTCGGCTGCATAGTGAGTTTAAGGGCAGCCTGGGATGTAAGGCTCTGTCTCAGAAAGAGATGAAAGCAGACAGAAAAGATTCCCAGAAGGGGCCTAGGACTTGTCTAACATGTGCAAAGCCTTTCGTTCCATCCTCAGCACCACATGAGCTGGGTGTGGTGGTACACCTGTAATCCCAGTACTTGAGAGGTGGAAACAGGAGAATCAGAAGTTCAAAGTCATCTAGGCTACATAGAGAGTTCAGGACCAGTGTGGGCTACATGAGTCCTGAATACTGGTGTTTGTATGCATGTGTGCACAAGTGCATCCATACAGGTGTGTACCTGGGGGCCTGGAGAGGACATCAGGCATCTGTTCTATCCCTGACCACTTTACTTCTTGAAACAGGATCTCGCACTGGAGCTAAAGCTGGATAAGCAGCTCCCAAACTTCAGAAATCCCCTTGCCTCTGACCCTCTCCACCCTAACACACACTGCCACACCTGGCTTTGTACGTGGATGTTGGGTGCAGGAAATTCAAACTCAGATCTTCGTGCTTGCACACCAAGTGTGTTAGCCCCTGAGCCATCTCTCCAGACCACATGTGCAGTTTAAAGGGTAAGCTGGGGCCAGTGAGATGACCTGGCAGATAAAAACACTCACCCTCACGTCTGACAGTCTAACCCAGTACTGTTCTTCAGACCCATACGGTAGAAGGAAAGAACACACACACACACACACACACACACCCATGTTTTTGTTGTTGTTTTAAAGGCTGGAGCACACACTTCTAATCCAGCACTTGGGAGACTTGTGAGTTCAAGGCTCTCCTGGGCTACACAGCAAAGTCCTGTTTTAAAACAATGTGTAATAATAACAATAATTACATGTATTTATTGGGGGCCAGTGTCACAGTGTGCATCTGGAGTTCAGAGGCAGCTTGCAAGAGTTGGTTCTTTCCTTCTACCACATGGGTTACTGGGGATTGAACTCAGGCTTGGCAGCAAGTGCCTTTGCCTACGGGGCCATCTTGGTGTTCTGATGACAGTGATGACCATGGCAGGAAAGGCAGGCTACAAGCTTGAGCCTCAAAACCCTTATTGAAAAGCCCTGTCACCTCAGCCTCCTACCCGCTCTACAACATGGAGTCTACCAGCCATGGAAGCTGGTTGGAGCACATGCATATGGAAATCTGCTTGGCTCCCATACTGTGTTCTTGGGGGACGTTAGGAGGCGGGCACAGGGCTACTGGAAGTATTCTGAGCTGACTGGCCTCTAGCCAGGCCTGTAACAGGGTGGATGAAACATCTTCAAGCTGCTTATTAGTGAACTGTTATCAGCCTGAGAGGAGGCCGCCCCAGGCCAGACTTGTGCAGGGGCAGGCTAAACCTTTGAGAGACTTGAGGGAAGCAAACCTTATCAAAGCTGGAGGCTGCAGACTGCTGGGGGGCTGAACTGCCTGTGAGAGGCCAGGATCTGAAAGCTCCCAGCAGCTTACAGAGTTGCCTGAGGCCAGCAAGCTGGGCCTGGGTGTAAAGGAGCCCTTGGAGCCCGCATTCAGTCTAAGTGAGGTCTTCCCAACCCCAGCATTGGTATAAGGGCTGAAGAGGCCATGGTGGGCTGCCCTGGGGCGTGCAAGCTGTGGAGCATTACCCCTGCCTTCCCGGAGTACTCTTACCCCCTCACTGAGATAATCAAAGGCTGGGGCAGGAACTGGGCACTACCCCAGTGAGGGGCTGGGGGTGTGGCTTGGGTAGAACCTACATAGAATCCCCCAATGTGGAGCTAGGGGCGTGGCTTGGGTGGAGAGCAGGTGGGCCTCACATGTGGCTCAGGGTGTGGAGAACCTGCCTCACCTGCATGAGGTCCTGGGTTCCATCCCTGTGTTTGCCTGCTTTTCAGGAACACCATCCTTAAGAGTTGTCAGTGTGCAGCTGATCCCTGAGTTGTCTCAGACACTGTCAGGGCTTCTAGACCTGGGTGTCCTGGGCCTTCCTGAAGGCAGGAACTCAAAACCTTTCTGTTCCTGTCCCCGACTCTCCCTCCCTTCTCCAGATCCTGCTCAGTGACCCAGATTGCATCCCTCCGTCGTCTGGATCCCCCCACCCCCATGTTTCACAGGGCACAGAGCTCCACTCACCTGCTCTTCCACCCTGTGGCTTTCTTAAAGGCCTTGTCATCTGGAATGCAGATGACCAGACTGGTTTCCTGCCCTGTCCCTGTAATTACTGGCCTGCCTGTCACATTCCCTCTGCGAAACGCAGGTTCCATCATGCCTCTCCCTCTGTTCACATTCTGGTACAGGAAGTAAAAGTACCAAAGAATGAACCCTGTGATGTCTGTGATGTCCCAGCATGTGCCACCCACTCCCAACTCACTTCCACGCCATATACCTTCCTCCATTCCTTTGTCTCACCTCCTGCCTTTCCCATTGTCCTCTTCTGGAATGTGGTTCCCCTCTCCTAACAACCTCTTACTCATACTGCAGAACCCAGTGCTGATAACCTTAGGACGTCTCTCTTAGGCGAAAGGACCTGGGCTGTGCTGTCGTTCTTTGGTGACCTGGGCTCCTCTGGGCTATGTGATCCAGTGTCATTCTCCTGTCATACTGTTATTCCTCAGAGAGATTTTAACTCTGGGCAGATTTACAGATGGACCTTACTTGGAGGGATGGTACTTGGGTATCATAGGTGTGGTAGCCTGGGCCTGCAAAGCTGAGCCCCAGTTCCACCCCTAGATGCCTTGAGGTCCTGTGGATTGTATGGAGCCCATCCACCTGGTCTCATCTGCACCCTGGAAAGTGAGTGCCAAGGGCCACTTCAGGGGTTAATTGCTTAGGCAGTAGGTTTGGGGACTAGAGAGTCAGCAGAGGAGGACCCTTGCTGCATCTCCAGACACTGGACTCCTCCTCATTTGGTCTTAGTAAGACTCCAGTTAGCTGAGCAGGCTTGGGAGGGGGTACGGCAAGTCATTGGCTAGGATCATGAAGTTCATACGAGCCCTGGAAAATGTAGACAGCCCATTTTGCTTACCTCCAAAGCCTGTGTTGGGGCTTGAAATAGCTCAGTGAGTGAAGGTGTTTACTGCCAAGCCTGATGATGACCTGAGTTCAATCCTCAGAACCCACGTAGTAGGGGAGCATCAACTCAGCCTGACTTGCATGTGCATACCTGTTGTTTTTTTTTAAAATGATATGCAGCGTTGGTTACCATGCAGAAAGCTCATGAGGCATGAGCCACAACAAAACCCAGTATCAGAGCTTTATTGGTGGGGGTGGGGAACAAAAGAACCAGGTCTGGGGAAGAAGCACATGTAGAGAGAAAGAGGAGGAGAGAACAGAGTAGAGAGGGGGGCAGTTTGTGTCTAGCTTTTTAAAGGATTCCTGTGAACACGCACTGATGGGCTTACAGAGCTACACCATGCATGCACATATTGTGTGACCACACCACGTGCACACATAATCACCAGTGCACACTGATGACTTAAGATGCAAGACCCCTTACTTAGAGGCTGAACTGTGCATGTGTGGTCATGCAGCTGGAGTGGGGGCAGAATCTTAACAATACCTACTGTGTATGTGCATGCACACACTTAAAATATACAAGTAAATACAGTGATAAAGGAGCTTTGTTTGTTTATTTGTTTGTTTTGAGACCATATCTCTCTATATAGCCCTGGCTGTCCTAGAGCTCTCTGTATGTAGACCAGGTTGGCCTCAAACTCAACAGAAATTCACATGCCTCTGCCTCACCAGTACTGAAATTAAAGGTGTGTGCCACCGTGTGCAGCCTAAAGTAATTTTTGTTTGTTTGTGTGTGTGTTTGTTTGTTGAGACAAGACTTTCTCTGTGTAGCCCTGGCCATCCTGGAACTTGCTTTGTAGACCAGGCTGGCCTTGAACTGAAGAGATCCACCTGCCTCTGTCTCCTGAGTGCTGGGACTAAAAGTGGGCACTGCCACCACCGTGCTTTGAAGTAGTTTTCTAAGTTTACGTTTCTGGAGAAAACTCCCATGTACCTAAATCTACCTCCCTAAACTTGGGCAAAGAAATTGATTCTTCTCTTTTATCAGTGCTGAGGATAAACCCAGGGCTTCAGCACAGTTAGGCAAGAACTCTACCAACTGAGCCGGATCTCCAAATTAACCTAATGCCAAGTATTTGAGACCAGAAGTGCTTCAGGTTTTAGATGATTTCCTCCAATTTTGGAATATTTGCATATGCAAATGAGCTGTCTTGAAATAAGACACAAATATAAACACAGAATTCATTCACATTGCGTCTCTACCTCATACGCATGGCTTGAAGATAATTTATTATTTTGGAGGGTTATGTATATGGAGGAACTTGCAGGGGCAATTCTCTCCTCTACCTCCTTGGGTCAGGCTGTAAGGCTTTGATTGCCAGCAAAAGTCTTCGAACACTTAGCCGTCTTGCAGGGCCATTCGAAGGTAATTTTGGGCAGTCATTTTTCTCTTGTTTTTGTACACACCTGTGTTGAGTATGACCCATCATGACAGGCCAGGTGTGAAATTGTCCACTTGCCACATCTTGGTAGTTTTGAATTTTAGGGCAGTTTGTGTTTCAGTTTTGGAGCTTAGGGGTGTTTGGTCTGTAGAATCCAGTAGAAGCAAGCCATTTAAAAAAACTAACTTACCAAGCTAAGTGTGAGAGCACACACCTGTGATTGCAGTACTGGAGAGGCTGAGGCAGGAGGATTACCTCAAGTTTGAGGCCAGACAGGGAAATACAGTAAAAGAAAAATCAATGATGAGCCTGGTGATGCAGGCCTGCCTTTCCAGCATCTAAGAGATGGAGGCTGGGGGTTCAGAAGTTCAAGGTCACAAACCACACCTGAGATCCCAGTACTTGGAGGATGGTGGCAGGAGGGTAAGGTGTCTTCCACTACATAGGAAATTGGAGGGCAGCCTGGGCTACGTGAGGGGAGGGGAGAAAACAGAGTAGGGAGAGAGGAAGAAGGGAGAAAAAACTTCGAAGTCGTCTTCAAGCCTTTTTCTTTTCTTTGTTTCTTTCTTTCTTTCTTTCTTTGTTTCTTTCTTTCTTTCTTTTTTTGCTTTCACTTTGCAGTTACTTAAAATTATAGAGTTTAAAGGGATTGTGTGGAGTTCTCCCTGCTCTCCCTACTATCAACTTTATTTTTTTTTAATTTTAGAGTTTATTTTTAATTCTGTGTGTATGGGTGTCTTACACACAGGTGTATGTCTGCACCACCTTTGTGCGTGGTGCCTGTAAAGGTCCAAAGGCAGCATCAGATCTCTTAGAACTGGAGTTACAGATAGATATGACCTGCATGTGGGTGCTGGGAACTGAACCTGGGTCCTCAGGAGAAGCAGCCAGTGCTTTTAACTGCTGAGCCATGACTCCAACTCCCAACCTTAATTTTTTTCAACATTTATTTATTTAATGTGTGTGCCTGTGCGTGTGCCTTGACACACTATGGAGTTCAAAGGACAACTTGCAGAAGTCAGTTCTCTCCTTCTCCATGCGGGTTCCAGGGATCAAACTTGGGTCACAAGGCTTTGTGGCAAGCCCCCTTATCTGCTGAGACATCTTGCTGGCCCTCTACCTTATTTCTTTGAGATAGAATCTCTCACTAAACATACAGCTAACTAATTAGCTAGAATGGCCAGCCAGAGGACTTCAAGGATCCACCCCTCCGCCTCCCCAGTGCTCAGTGTTGCTGGACCCAGCTTTTTTGTTACGTTGTTTTGAAACAGGGTTTCCTGCAGCTGAAAGTTTTCCTGTGTCCTGCCCAGTTCACAGCCGCTCAGACCCAAGTAAAAACACAGAGGCTTATATTAATTAAAACTGCTTGGCTATTAGCTCAGGCCTACCACTGACTAGCCCTTACACTTAAACTCAGCCTATTTCTGTTAATTTATATGTTGCCACGTGTTCCGTGGCTTTACCTGTGTGCCATTACATGCTTCTCCCTGGACGGTGGGCTGGCATCTCCTCACTCAGCCTTCCTCTTCCCTGAATTCTCCTTTCTGCTTATCCTGCCTATACTTCCTGCCTGGCTACTGGCCAATCAGCGTTTTATTAAACCAGTGTACAAAAGCGTTATCCCACAGCAGTTTCTCTGTGTAGCCCTGGCTGTCTTGGAACTAACTCTGTAGACTAGGCTGGCCTTGAACTCAGAGATCCGCCTGCCTCTGCTTCCTGAGTTGCTGGGATTAAAAGTGTGCCACCACACCCAGCTTTTATGTGGGCACTGGGGATCCACATCAAGTCATGCTTGCACAGCCAGACTCATTAAACCATTTCCCCAGCCACTGTTTAAACTTATTTTATTTCATGCTATCAACAGAGAAGCGTGGGCTGGGTGGTAGAATTCATATCCAGCCTGTACAGGGCCCAGGCTTCAATCCCTGATATTGCAAAAGACAAGAAAAAAACCAAGTCAGGGAACTTGGGTTTCCAAGAGGTGGGGGTGGCACTCTTCAGGACCGTTGATGGTATTTCCTAAGGACCATTTCTTACCGAACCAGAGTCTTTATAGGTGGGGAGCTTGTTTACATTCCCAACGCTGCAGTAACAACAACACTGGGCAGCCAGCTGGTTTCTGCCCAAGAATGTTCCATTTTTTTTTTTAATTCCTTCTCAGATGAGTCACCTGTAGCCATTTGCCTTAGTTACTTCTTATCTTTATTAAGCAAGAGTACAGCTGTGGGTAGTAGACCTTAAGAGACCTGCAGGGTGTGGTGGCACATACCTGTCATCTCAGTGCTAGAGAGATTGAGGCAAGAGAATCAGGGTTCAAGGGAAGCCTAGGCTACACAATAATACTCTTGCCGCAAAACAGAAATAGGGGCTGGTGAGATGGCTCAGAGAGTAAAGGCACCTGCCGTCAGACCTAATGACCTGAGTTTGATCCCTGGAACCAACCTGGTGGAAAGAACCAAGTCTCTTCAGTTGTCCCGAATCTGGGCGCACACTAAATAAACAAGCTGAGTGTAGTGGCAGAGCACACCTTTAGTCCACGCACTCAGGAGGCAGAGACAGGCGGATCTCTGGGTTTGAGGTCAGCCTGGTCTACGTAGCTAGGAGGCTGTCTCTGAATGGACACATGAGTGAAACCACACATGCTGTACAGTGAGCATTTGCTGTTGATTGGATCTTGGATGCCCGTACAGTCCATGTGTTGACCGTGTCCCCAGCCTTTGGTGCTGCTGGGAAGGAGAGGAACTCTTGAGGGACAGAACAGATGAAGAGGAGGAAGGTCACTGTGACTTGCTACTGAAAGAGCTGTTTATTGTGACCCAGACCCTTCCTTCTCTCTGCTAACTAGCTGCCATGAGGTAAGAGGCCTTGGGCTGCCACACACTTGCCATGATACCCCATGTCACTGTAGAGCCTAGCAAGCGTGAAACTGGGAGATGAAGTAGACCTGCCCCCTTTTAAATTGATTTTCTCAAGTGTTTTGTAACAACAACATGAAACCCTTGAGCATAATTTTAGAATTCAAGCATAATTTAGAAAAATGCTTTATTAGACCGAGTGGTGTGGCTTAGAGGTTCTGTTAGAACCCACCAATGAGAGGTTTGGAGGCGTGGCTCAGTGGGAGAGCATCAGTCTAGAACCCACCAGTGAGGGGCTGGGGGCGTGGCTCAGTGGGAAAGAATCAGTCTAGAACCCACCAGTGAGGGGCTGGGGGCGTGGCTCAGTGGGAAAGAATCAGTCTAGAACCCACCAGTGAGGGGCTGGGGGCGTGGCTCAGTGGGAGAGCATCAGTCTAGAACCCACCAGTGAGGGGCTGGGGGCGTGGCTCAGTGGGAGAGCATCAGTCTAGAACCCACCAGTGAGGGGCTGGGGGCGTGGCTCAGTGGGAGAGCATCAGTCTAGAACCCACCAATGAGATTTGGAGGCGTGGCTCAGTGGGAGAGCATCAGTCTAGAACCCACCAATGAGATTTGGAGGCGTGGCTCAGTGGGAGAGCATCAGTCTAGAACCCACCAATGAGATTTGGAGGCGTGGCTCAGTGGCTCAGCCCTTGCCTAGTCTTCCTAGGCTGTGTGACTCAGCCGTATTCTTGTCACTACCATAAAACTTTGAAGTTAAAGTTTTTAAGAACAATAAGGGCAGGCTGGGATAGAGCTTTAGTGTTAAAACAGTTGTTCACATTGGTGAGGCCCTGGGATCTGTGCACAGAAAATGCAAAAAGAAATGGTTTTCCTTTTTTAAAGCAGGATAGGGCTGGAGAGATGGCGCTGTGGTTAGGAGCATAGACTGTCCTTGCAGATGACCCAAGTCAAGTTCCCAGCACCTATGATTGGAAGCTCACAACTGCCTGGAACTCCAACTCCAGGCGATCCCCACACGCCTCTGCAGGCACCAGCATTTGACATATACATACCCACACTTTCATACACATACACATAATAGAAATCGGGGCTGGAGAGATGGCTCAATGGTTAAGAGCACTGACTGTTCTTCTAGAGGACCTGGGTTCAAGTCCCAGCACCCACATGGCAGCTCACAACTGTCTGTAACTCCAAGATCTGACACGACATCCTCACACAGTCTATATACCTGCAGCAAAACACCAATGCAAATAAAATAAAAATAAATAAATTATAAAAAAATAATAATCTCTTTAAAGAGTTTGTGTAGGCAGTAAGCAAGACTGAATCAACAAGAAGAGATCTGGCCACCTGCATCCAGCCTTTCTACCTGTTTCTCTTTACCCCACATCTGTGTCACAGAAATGCTGGTTGAGGAAACCAACATGACTTATTAGATCAACAAGTTTGTTGGGGGGGAGGGGTTAGCCAGCCAGGGTGCCATGTGTTCAAGGGATTGTGGACTGTTTACAGCATCAGCAACTGTATTAGTGTTGAAGTGCTTTGTGGGGCTGAGCTAATGGCTTTCTCCTATTTCTTTTCATCCGGCTGGGACCCTTAGCCTGTGGGACGCTGCTGCCCATGGTCAGGGCCAGTGCTCCACACTTAGCTAGTCCACTCAGGAGGCAGACACATCTTGGCTTGCTGGTTTGGGTGTTTCTCCTGACAATCACATTAACAATCAGGATTAGCCTGGACAAGGGCTGGGGCTGCGGGGGGAGTGGAGAGCACTTGCTGAACAAGCTAAGGACCTGTGTTTAAGTCCACAGCACCCATGGAGAAAGCCAGGTGCGGCTGAGTGCGCACTCTGACAGTACCAGCACTTTGCAGGGTGGAGACAGGAGGATTGCTGGGCTTTTGTGGGTCCTGGCCTAGCTCCAGGTTCATTGACAGACTCTGTCTCAGCAAATGTCCTCCTCTGGCCTTTTCCTGCACACACAGGCACACATGAACTCTTACCACACACATACATATCCCTCACATGCACACACTAGATAATAAAATAATGACTAAACATCATAACATTAAATAAAAGTGAAAATCCGAGTTAGGTTAAGATAATAAAACAGAAGAAAAGCCCTTACCTAACATGCCAAAGGCCCTGTGTTCAGTCCCTAGCAGAGAAATTTAAAGCCCACCACAGATAATAACCCTTGAGGTAGCAGTGGTCCTTAAAATATAGACAGGTGTACCTGGATGCCTGCAGCCCCCACCAGTGTCCTTCAGCTCAGGGACGTGATGGCCTGTGTGCTGGCCCTGAGAGGCTGGTGCCATACAGGAGAGCTTCCTTCGTCATCTTTAAGGTCAGGGTCCTTGTGATAACATCCGGTTTTCAGCATTGTGCTGGGGCTGGCTTGCAGACAAGGCAGGAAGGGCCTGGTTACATAGCTCAGCAATCAGGGTGTGTGCCACCAAGCCTGACTCCCTGAGTTCAACCCCTTCCTTGGGACAGAAACGACTCCTGCAAGTTGTCTTCTGACCTCCACACAGCACAGTGGCATGTGTCCACTCCCACAAAGTAGATTTCAAAGTGTAATAAGAAAAAAAAATTAAAGAAAGCAGAGCTGTTAAGAGCTAAGCTCACTTACTACTCTGTCAGAGAGCCCAGGTTTGGTTATCAGCACCTATGGCGCAGCCCACAACCAGCTCCAGGCACCAGGCATGCATGTGGTGTATATACACACATACAGGCGAACAACCATACTCATAGAATAAAAGTGAATACCGAGAGACTCCAGGCTTTGATTATCTATGCTCTGCTCCTTACCTGACACTCAAGTAGAGAAGGGCTTTCAGACATCATTCCAGATGTCTTCTTTCACATGTTAATCTTGAAGTCACTTTCTCTAGTTCTTATTTCCAAGTCAGCACCATGCTCAGAAGAAATCTGCTAACAGCAGCTTGCCAGCAGGCCACCCAAAAAGGCCCTTGTCATGGGCCAAGTGATCAGGGACGGCCCTAGAGCCCATTCATCAGTAGAAGGCAGACGATGATTGCTTGGGCTTGAGGGTGCAAGAAGAGGCAATATCTGCCCCATGGTCACCCCAGCCTGGGAGCTCATGCTTCTGACATAGTGAGGCCCACATAGTTTTGAGGAAGTCCCAGAAAAACACCAGGAAAGTTAGAAAAAAAAATTAGAACGCTTATCCCTTGTCGTGATGTTGCCACTAGGTTGAGATCAGCCTGGACTACACAGTGAGATCCAGTCAATGAGATAAAATGCAGACAATGGAATCTCCAGAGTGGGAAATCATTTCATAGGTACTGAGGTTGGGTCCAGGTTCCGCACAGTGGGAGGAGCAGACGTCCTCAGCACTCTACAGTGCGTAGTAGATGTCTGCAGAATAAATACTGAAGATCTGCAGCCCAGCGCCTCATCAGCAGCCATAACTGTGTGACCACAGAGAGTGGCCTATGCTCAGGATGCTTCCTGAACCCAGATAACTGATTGAGAGGCAGGCAAGACTACAATAGGAAGACTCAGCTGTCTGAGCATGAGTCGGGAGGGGCTATCATGCACCAGCTCACCTCTGGGAACTGCCTGGCTCTTAGCCCCTTTGGCCAGAGTTCCTACTAACGATCTTCCCCCAAAAGAACCCAAAGCATAGTATTTCACAGGGCTGGGGTTGCAGCTCAGGGGGTACAGGAAGCCAAGTGCCGCCACATACCTGTGTGGTGGAATTTTATATTAATAAATAAAGTTGCCTGGGGTCAGAGCTATTAGAGCCATAGCAAGTGCGTGGCAGTGGTGGTGTACGCCTTTAAGGACCTGGAGGGCGGTACATACAGGCAGTGACGAGGCAGTCACATGATTGAGTTTACAACCAATCAGAAGCCAGAACAGAGAGACTATAGAGACAGACACACAGGAAGACTATAGAAGGCAGTCACATGATTGAGTTTACAACCAATCAGAAGCCAGAACAGAGAGACTATAGAGACAGACACACAGACACTCTTTCCGGAGAGCTCTCTTGGCTGAGGAGGATCCTTGAATCAGGAAGGGTGAGGCTCTTGGCTCTGACCTCTTGGCTTCCTTCTCTGAATCGGCTCTGTGTTTCTTGTCTGATAAAACCGTTGGCTATATCTACACTAAATTACATCTACATTTGGTGCCCAATGTGACAAGAATCCGTTAAAAACCATTTAACTGCTAAGCTGGATTCACACCTCGGACACTAGGTGGCTGTTTTGAAATTCCCTCAGATTTGTACTGTTCTACGAGGACTTAGTTATCCAATATTTTAAAGGAAACTATTTAACAGAGAAATTTTTTTCCACATTTAAAAAAAAATGGGTTTTCTGTGTTCATTAGAAGAAAATTGGGCTTTGTTTGCAATTTTAGACAGTCTAACAATGGAACAGTTATATGAGAAGATTAATGTTGATAGAATTATGCATTTTATTACTATATTTATTCTTATTTTACTGTTTAAGAAGATAGTCAATTTAAGTGCCAGGGTGACAGCTTTAGAAAAACTTGATACACCTGTAAAAACTCAAACAGAAGAAACTAACAGTGAAGTTGCTTCAAGATTGGATCATAGGGTTACAGAAAGAAAGCCTGTTTTTACACAGTCACCCTTAGTTTGTCCAGTAACCGTACAGCAGTTGCCTGATCAAATGACTACACAAAATATTTGGGCTCCAATCGAAATGTTGGATTTACGAAGGTTTAAGGAGGCAATAATATCTTATGGCATGCATTCCCTATATGTAAAGCAAATGTTAAACTCTTGGTCAACATATAATAGGATTGTACCACAGGATTGGCGGGAGCTGGCACAAGCTGTTCTAGAACCCAGTCAAAGGCTTCAGTGGCTAACTTGGTTCAAGGATGAAGCTAAAAACATAGAAAAACAGTGGAGGGATAAAGGAATACAAGTCTGCCAGGATCAGCTTATTGGAGAAGGTCAATATGCTTCAGCACAAGCACAATGTTTATATGATGTCCAAACCCTAATTTTATGTCGAACAGCAGCCTTGAATGCATGGGACAGAGTTGAGGAACCAGGAAAAAAAAACTGAGTCATTTTCAAAGGTTGTACAAGACCCAAAAGAATCTTTCACAGATTTTTTACAAAGACTGGCTTCAGCAGTAAAGAGAATGGTCCCGGATTCAGAAGCTGGTAAGATAATAATTGAAACTTTGGCCTTTGAGAATGCGAATGCAGCATGCAAAACAATAATCAGGCCGTTAAAGGCAAGATCTGCACCTTTGGAAGATTGGATTAGAGACACGGTTAATGTTGAAACTCATGAGCATGATGATACGTGGGTAGGAGAAGCAATTTCAAGAGGTTTGAGGAATGTTAGATGTTTTGGATGTGGAAGGCAAGGACATTTGAGAAGGGACTGTAAACAGGTCATTCCTAGAAACAATGTTTCCTCAAGGAACAATGGCAACAGAAGGCCCCTTCCTTCTGGAGTATGCAGAAGGTGTGGTAAGAGAAAACACTGGACCAACGAATGTAGATCAACAAGGGACAGACAGGGTAATCCTTTGCCTCAGTCTTTGGGAAACTCCCAGAGGGGCCTCATGCAGGCCCCAATAGCAAATCCAGTTCAAACCTTTCCTGCAGTCGTAGAGGAAACCCCTACTCAGAGCAATTAAATAACCAAATGCCTATTGGAATAAGTCATGCTGGTCAGGATGATGTCAATAGTAAAGGTTTAAAAAAGGATTTTTCCATAACCTGGCAACAAGCCAAAGAAATAGTAAAGAAATGTCCTACTTGTTCCTTCTACAATTAAACGCCATTACCAGCCGGATGTAACCCAAAAGGTACTCAAAGGAATGAAATCTGGCAGATGGATGTGTTTCACTTTGCAGAATTTGGAAAACTGAAATATGTACACCACACTATCGATACTTATTCAGGATTTCAGTGGGCAACTGCTTTGAGTTCTAAAAAAGCTGATTTTGTAATTACTCATTTGCTAGAAGTTATGGCCATCATGGGTATACCTGCACAAATCAAAACTGATAATGCTCTATCATATGTCTCTGTTAAAATGATACAGTTTTTTGCTTATTACAATATAAAGCATATTACAGGCATACCACATAATCCTACAGGTCAAGCAGTTATAGAAAGATCAAACAGAACTCTAAAGGATATGCTAAATAAACAGAAAGGGATAACAAAAGCCCCCAGAAACAGACTGCATAATGCTCTATTAACTTTGAATTTTCTTAATGCCAATGAGAAAGGAACAACAGCTGCAGAGAGACATTGGATAATAGAAAAAACTACAGAATTAAATCAACCTATATACTTTAAGGATGTGCTGACCTCAGAATGGAAACCAGGGTATGTGTTACGTTGGGGACGAGGTTTTGCTTTTATTTCTACAGGAGAAGATAAGTTGTGGGTACCATCAAAATTGATAAAGGTTCGATTTGAACAAGAGAAACCTCTTAATTAGAGGAGGTGATAGTTCATCAACCAACATGAACATCCAATTTAAACTAACTTATACCAGTAACACATGTCTTTTCATTTAATCAGATAATAACTTGCCAAAAAGGAACATCCCCAAAATTAGTCTTGGGGAAAGGTTTTTGTTTTTGTCTTTAGGAGAATGGAGGTTAAGGAATCTGAAGAACATTGGACAGATTAGACAACTGATCAGCTTTGAACTACAAGGTGCTCAGAGTAATTTTGAGATGACTAGCTGAGATGATCCAGTCTCAAAGACTACTTGAATAAGGACTTGAGATAAACCCTGAACTTTGGCATTATACACAGACTGGATAATGAAGGATATGGTTACCTTTCCTAGAATTTGACAATTAACCTAAAATTTTTCTTTCAGGATAAAGATAACTTCGCCCATACCCAGCAGGAAGCAATTTTAAGAATACGACGCCCACATTCCCAAAGAGGTGGTGTGGGGCAGGTGGTTTTTTGGTCTTTTTAATGGGTTTTGGGTCTGGGATAATTTTCGTTGTTTAGGGGGTTGATTACAAGTTGTCAAGGGTTAGGAAAAAGGCTAAGCAAAGGAGATTAGATTTAAGGTTCTTGTTTAAAAAAAAAGAGAGAAAGAAAGAAAGAAGAAGAAAAAGACAATTACTAGTTTTAAGTATTTTACATTGGATTGGATTGTTTTATACTGTATACAAGTTATATATATTGGAATTGATATTGTTAGAAAATGCTATATGTATATTTCTAATTGTACTTATACCGTTCATTTAACAATGCAATTTTCTGATCCTTGAATGTTATTATTATCAACCATTAGGATATAAAGAAATGAAAGTTAGTAGTTAGACATTACAATGGAACTTGTAGTCATATTAGATATGTTTTAAAAATTGAGCAGATATATTTTAGACAGGTCATCTTCAAACCCTTCAGAGATCTACAGAATATGGCATTTGACAGAGGGATGTGGAGAAGAACAGGATGCTGAGATGAAGCCATATATACACAGCCAAGAAGAATGGACTAGAAATTAGACATTGTATATAGTTATTGTACTTTTGTATGTAGTTTTTCTTTTGTTAGTTATAACCTTTTTCTTTTCTTGAGAGGTGGAGGTAGGAAGATCCCAAGTTTAAGGTTATCCTGACTGCATAGTGAGATTGAGGCTAGACTGTGCTGCTGTCTGAGGAGGTAAAAAGTGAATCGAATTCAGCACTTTGGGTGCCTGTCTATCACGTACCTATAAATAGCCACATGTTACTCAGTGATGGGGATGTGTTCTGAGAAATGGATTAGACTAATACACTGTCACTTCATCACCATGTGAGCACCATGGTGTGTGCTTGCTTACATAAACTAAGATGGCTGCACTGTCACCAGATATCAGTGGAGCCACTGTCTGGGATACTGTCACTGACTAAATCATCATCACACAGCGGTGGACCACACATGACATCAGATCTATTTCTGTGTAACAAGCAGCTCTGTAGCTCTTGCTTACAGTGATGTGTATGGCTTCCTGGCACTCAGTGTTAACGTGGAGGGCAGGCCACAGACACATTCACTGTGTTCAGTATTCACTGAGTACCCTCCTGTGTCAGGTCAGACTGTGTGAAGTAGTCTTCATGGGGTGGAAGTCTTGGCTCATGCCTGTAACCCTAGCCCTGGGCAGGGGGTGGCAGCAGGGCAAGAGGCAGCAGCCATCCATCTGCAAGTTCAAGACCAGCCTGTACTACATAGCAACACCTTATCTCAAACCACAAAATGGGCCAGCAAGATGGCTCAGTGGATAAAGGTGCTTGCCACCAAGTTTGATGGCCTGAGTTTGAGCCCTGGGACCCACATAGTGGAAAGACAGACCTGATTCCGGCACGTTGTCCTCTGAACACAGTGTGTGAACGTCACACTCACAAAACAGAAGAGTGCTTTGAGTCCTCTCCCCACGTCCCATTTCCAACTCCTGGTTTGGGGGCAGCGCCTCAGCTTGGCGTCTTCTGTAGCTTTTAGTAAAGCCTTGCTTTGCTCTCATTCAGCCTCAGTTAAAGCAGGACTTTGGGCAGGGACTAGGCATCCCTAGTAGATGTGATCACTCAGTACCTGTGAAGTCGCCCCACTGCCCAGTGTGATTGGCTCAGCATGCCCATCATCCTAGCACTCGAGGAGGCTGAAGGAAGACGGTCATGGATTTGAAGCCAGCCTCAGCCATGTAGTAGACCATGTCCTCAAAGGTGGGTGGGTGGACGGATGGACAGACGGACGGATGGACTGCTGGATGGACAGATAAGATAGACAGATAAAAATAGACAAACAAGCCCATGCTGAGATGTGACTTAGTGGTATAATGCTTGCCAGAGGTCCTTGGTCTAATTCCCAACACTGCAAAAAACACAGGAAAAAAATACGTAAAATACCATCGTGAAGTCCCCAGTGAATACAGTAGAGTTCCATTAGCTTGGAGCTCACAGTCCGCTTGTCTCGGTGCTACCACACCTTACCTTCTGGACATCGAACCCGGGTCCTCGTGCTTGCATAGGAAGCACTTTGCCACCGTAACTACTTACCTAGCCCCCTTCTTAGATGTTTTAAACCTTTGTTTGGTGAGTTTTTTAGACAGGATCTGTTTAGCCCAGGCTGGCTTCAAACTCCATATATAGTGAAGATCATCTTGAGCTATGATCTTGCCTCAACCTCCTTACCTTATTTATTTCAATTTGGATTTTTTTTTAACCCTTTGAAACAAAGTCTCACTAAGTTGCCCAGGCTGTGCTTGAACTTGCAGTTCTCATACCTCAGCCTCCTGAGTAGCTAGGGTGACAGGACTGTATTACTAGGTACAAGTACAACTTAAAAAATTTATTATATTTATTTGTGTGGGGGAGAGGGGGCATTTGTGCCACAGCCCACATGTGGAGGTCAGAGGGCAACCTGTAGGAGTCACTTCTCTCCTACTGTGTGGGTCCCCAGGATTGAGGCCGGTAGTCAGGCCTGGCATTAGGTTCCTTTACCCACTGAGCCTCTCACCAGCCCCACAGATTTTTTTTTTTTAATGTTGTTTATTGAGTTTGGTGTGTGGTTTGGGGGAGCATACACATTTTGTTGCAATTACTGAGGGTATAGTTGGCTCTTGGAGGGACTGGTCCCAGGACTCTCCCTGGACACTTGAGTTCCTTAGATGTCACGGTGTAGTATTTATTCACATAGGTTCTACACAGATCCTCCTACAGACCGCATTAGCATTCTTGTGTGTGCACACAAAGGCTAAGTTCAGCATCTTGTTGAAAGGTCTCAGATGCAGGTCCAAGAAGGACCTGAGATGGAATGTTGTGTGTAAGAAGGTTATTAGAAGAGTTATTATTTAGAGTTCTTAACAGACAGCAGCACGGTACGGTCTCTTAGGAGAGACTGCATGGTGGAGGCTTTGGGAGGAAATTGGTTCCCCTCTCTGCTTCCCCGTAGCAGAAGTGGGAGTCTTATACCTTTCTGAGGGGGAGGTTTTCAGCCCCAGCCTGCAACAGGAGCTCCGATTCCCTGGGAGGGGACAGGAAAGGGGTAAGATGCTGAACGTGTGGCCACCAATACCCACTTTGATGTAAACTCACTTCCCCAGAGGAGAAACCCTGTCACCGTGAAGTATCTCAGGGGGTGCCCATGGGTGCCAGAGAGAGGAAAAGCTGCCTTGGGCAGATACTGTGGCCTGAGCAGCAGTCTGGGCCATCCTTACTCAGGTGCCTTCCTCAGTCACCGTCTCCCCAGACTCTCCTGTAGATTTTATTCTGTAGCTGATGTCTAACCCCTGATACAATGTGAATGCCACATGCATAGTTGTTACAACGTATTGGGGTTGGTGACCAGAATAAAGGTCACACAGGACTGGCACAGAAACAGGTCTCTGGGCAAGCATGAGGCCCTGAATTCCAATCCCTGGTACCTGTGGGAAAAGCCAGATGCAGTGGAACACATCTTTAATCCCAGCACTCCTACAGTGAAGTGGAGGTAGAGACAGGAGGATCACCCTGAAGCTCGAAGGCCAGTGTGCCGCATACACACACACATACACATAAATAAAAATAAAAATATAAACCTTAAAAAATTAAATACATTTCCCCAAAAATTAAAAAAATTAAATTAAAGAAGCAGTCTGCCCCCAGTATTTTCCATCCCAAATCCCTAGTCTGCGGCTGCACAGTCTGCAGACATGGACGGTGACTGTACTAGGTGAGGGAGAATAGCCCTTCTGACTCATACTTACCTTCCAAGCTACAAGATGTCCTTTTAATTTTGCTGTGTCCCCTGAGCTGTGGCGCTAAGCAGCTTGTCCCTCCCACCAGTGTACTTTATTATTTTTCTTGCTGTCTTGCTCTGCAACATGAGAACAAGGCAGGGCAGAGAAATCAATGAGTCCCTGCTCCCATCGATCCAGTCGCTCTGCAGGTGGCAGAGACGGCAGGAACTGTGAATTGCAAACTTCACTTTGCATCCGATTTTGCTCTTAATTGTCTCTTGAACACTTGAGCTAGAGCAAGCCAACACCTGCTAGAACTCTCCAGAGCCAGGGAGCACTTTCAGCCTGTAACAGGAATCTTCCCCAAAGAGCAGGTGACAGAACAGGACATCAGGGCTGCCTCTGTGTGGAGGGACCAGCTCTGTGGTTTTCCAATACTCTCTCTCTCTCTCTCTCTCTCTCTCTCTCTCTCTCTCTCTCTCTCTCTCTCTCTCTCTCTCTCTCTCTCTCATTTTCTCAAGGGTGGCCCTTTTACTGAAAACTGTGGACACTTCCATTCCAGGGCCCAGCTTCCTTGGAGAGATGTTAATGGTCAGAGTGACATGAGAGGCATCAGCAGGGCTGGCGAGATTACTGAGACCTACAGAGTGGAGGAGATAAGTGTTCCATAATTGCTGCTTTAAGATGTACATTGCCGGAGCTGAGAGTGTGTCAGTGGAAGGCACTTGCCCGGTCACACTGGACTTCCGTCCCAGCACCAGCATGGCCTTTTCTTCCCCACAGAACAGAAGAGTTGATAGTTTGCTTGAATTTTCTTTCTTTTTCATTTACATTTTTATTGTATTTATTCTTGTGGGGAGGTGGTGCACAGGCCATATTGGGCATGTGGAGGTCGGAGGACAGCTTGCAGGAGTCGGTTCTCCCTCCAGCATGTGGATCCTGGGAATCAGACTCAGGTCCTTGGGGTTGGCTGCGGGCACCTGACCTGCTGAGCCTGCTCTGGGGCTTGTTTTTATGTTGTATGTTTGTTTGTGGCAGTTTTCGCACTGTAGCCCAGACTGACCTTAAACCGGTGGCAATCCTCCTGCCTCACCCTCCCAAGTGCTAACATTACAGATATGAGCCATCGTGCTTCATTTCAAAACTTGGTAATTCTGGAATCTGTGTTCACTTAGATTATACATTAAAGTCAAAAACTGATGAAGACCACTAGATGTTTCATACTGGACTTCCTTTGAGAGTAGTATCTACAAGGAATAAACTATTCGATTGCATATGGCGTGCATGTACGTAGGCCAGAGGCTACCCAGTGTCCTGCTCTATCACTAGCCACCATATTCTCTTGGCAGGGTCTCCCACTGAACCTGGAGCTAGGCTGGCGGCCCCCCAGAGATCTCTTGTCTCTACCTCCTGCAGCACCAGGGTTGCAAGCACGTGCGTGACCACACCCAGCATTTTACATGGTTCTTTAGATCCAAACGCAGGTTTTCCTGCTTCCACAGCAGGGACTCTTACCCTCTAAACTGACTCTCTGTCCCCTTGATTTGGCTTTTGTTTTGCTTTTTTATTTTGTAGATCCTCACAGGGTTGGGTGTGATTCAGCAGGTGTGCCCAAAGACTTCAGTTTCCATGACCCTCGTAGTAGAATGAGAGAGCTGACTCCCTCAAGCTGTCCACACGAGTTCTGTCTGCCCCCACTACCAAACACAGAAACCACACACAAAACACAAATGTGAAAGAACGTTTTCCTAAAGAAAAATGTAGCCAGAAATAACAGCACACACCTTAATCCCGTTTACCCAGGAGGGAGAGGCAAGCATAGCTGTGAGTTTAAGGCCAGCCTGGTCTTCATAGTGAATTTCTAGCTAACCCAGGCTACAGAGTAGTGAGAACCAACCCCCCATCTCAAAAAGGGAAAGGGGGGGGGTAAAAGAAAATTAGAGATAGTCTCATGTAGCCAAGCCAGCCTTGCTACTAGCTATGTAGACAAAGGTAACTTTAAACTCCTGATTCTCCTGCCTCTGTCTCCCAAGTTCCAGGATTACAGGTGTGCACCACCTGTAGATGGGGCTGGGTTACAGGTGTGTATCACCTGTAGGTGGTGCTGGGTTACAGGTGTGTATCACCTGTGGATAGTGCTGGGTTACAGGTGTGCATCACCTGTAGATGGTACTGGGTTACAGGTGTGCACCACCTGTAGATGGGGCTGAGCCTCATGCATGCTATGTAATCAGTGACAACATGAACTGGGTCTCCATCCTTGGAGAAATTGTGAGGGGCAGAGTCATAAGGTGGCCATAGCTGCACAGTAGGTCCTGAGAGCCTGACCCTCACAGCACAGGCTGTTTGCTCCTGTAAATTCTGTGGGTGAGATCCTTGACATGTGTCATGCAAACCCAAGGCCTCCATCTTGTTCAGGAAAGTGCTGTTAAGTACAAAAAACTCAAACAGGGTTTAAAAAATCGTCTTGAAGCTTATGGTTCAGCAGTTAAGAGCACTGGTTGCTCTTCTAGATGACCCAGGTTCAATTCCTAGCACCCACATGGCGGTTCATAGCCATCTCCAGTCCCATGGGATCTGATGCTGTCTTCTGGCCTCTTTGGGTACCAGGCATGCACATAGTACACATATGTTTGAAAAAAGAAAAAGAAAAAGAAAATCCTTGTGGCCAGTGAGCTGGCTCAGCGGGTAAACGTCATGACAGTCAGTTCTCAAGGACCCACCTGGTAGAAGGAAAGATCTAACTCCCATTGCTTGTCATCTGACCTCCTCACGCATGTGTGGTGTGTGCACAGACACACACTAAATACAAACTGTAAATCATCTTGAAAACAGCCTGTTGTCTCTTCCAGAGAGCGAGTGGGTTTTCTTATCCCCTGTGTACAAAGAACTTTTTCCATTTCACTGTTGGCTCCACCTCCTCTCTGGGCCCCTTGCAGAAACAGCTTTGTGTCATACAAGTGCTCCAGCCACCAGGTGCCTGGCAGATCAATCCCAGCTCTTGGCAGGGATGGCGGACAGTGCTAATTGAGCTCCAGAGTGACAAGTTTTCTCTCCCAGTGCTGCAGATCAAGCCCAGGACTTTATGAATACTCGGCAAGCACCCTGCAGGTCCACACCAGTTCCTTTCACCTTTTGAGAAGGAGTCTCCAGTTTGCTCTTTAGCTCATGATGACCTTGAACTCATGATCCACTTTCCTCCACCTCCTCAGTGGGGGTGGATTACAGGCAGGTGCCACCATGCTGGGTTACTCAATGGTGAGGATTGAACCGGGGCTTCTTGCATGCTAGGCAAGCGTTATACCAATGAGCAACATCCCCAGCCCCCAAATTGCCTTTTGTGGCTTGACGGATAGTGTGGGGCAGCAACAGGCTAAATCTCCATGTGTGGCCAGGTCCAAGCCCCACCCACTGCCCTTCCTTCCCACCATGGCTATCTTCTTTAGGAAAGCAGGCACTGGGAGGTATTCTCCTGTCTCGAAGCCAAGAGCAGAATGACAATGCAGAGGGAATGGTGATCTTCAAATCAGAAAGGTGGCGGCTTCCACACAGCTATGTGTGTGTTTTCCTAGCAGTTTTATTGAGGCACAGTTCACATAGCTACCACCCCAGTCGCTCAGGTAAGTATGTTTACGGTGACCATAATCAATTAGAACTCCCAAAGGAGGGTTGGGAATGTATTGTAATCGGTAGAGCACTTCCTTAGCATCCACCAAGCCCTGGATTCCATCCCCAGCAGCACAAACTGAGTGTGGTGTGCATGTCTGTCATCCCAGCACTGGGGAGGTGGAGGCAGGAGGATCAGTGAGTTTCAAGGTCAGCCTCAGCTACATAGCAAGTTTGATACCACCCTGTTCAAAATCAGAAGGAAATGTAACTTCCCAAAGAAAATTCCATACTCACTAGTTCATTCCCAGTTATGCTCCTGTCCCTCGCCCAGCTCCCAGCAGCTATTACATCTCCTTTCTTCCTCGATAGACCAGCCTGGACATTTCCTATCAGTGGATTCGTGCAGACAGTTGTCTTTGGGGTTTGATTTCTAAATATTTGTTTTTATTATTTGTTATGTTGGTGTGGGGACATGTGCACCATTACATATGTGTAGGGAGCGGAGAAAACTGGGGAGTTTATTCTCTCCATCCACTTTGTCAAAGCAGGGTTTCTCCTGCTTCTGCCTCTCTGCTTCGTACTCCAAGCTAGCTGGACTTCCGCCTCCCATCCTGCTATAGGATTGTGGAAATTACAAACGCATCACAGCCATACTTTCGTTGAAGATTTATTTTAAATCATGTCAAAGTGTGAGGATGTGTGTACATGCATTTGTGTGCCTGAGGAGGCTAGAGGCTAGAGGAGCTGGAATTAGGATAGTTGTGAGCTACCCAATGTGGGTGCTGGGAACCAAATTCAGGTCCTTTGCAAGATGAGTATGTGCTCTTGAGCACTGGGCTGTCTCCAGCCCCAGGTTCAGCTTGTTTTACACTCTGCCTGCCAGGCTTACACATCACTCACTTCCCCACTGAGCCTCTTTGCTGGACCTGACCTGGACCTGACTTCCCCCTAGAGGCCAGCTGTGTTTCTTCCATAGCTGGGTTGGACCGTGCTGGGGTCATCCACTGGACAGTAGGTTGATAGATGATTGAGCAGTTTCCACTGCTGACTCCCACAGACTGCATTGCTATGAACAGCCCCTATTGTGTTGTTTTAACACACATATCCAAGAGTATGGTTACAGCATTCGTGTGTGTGTGTGTGTGTGTGTGTGTGTGTGTCTGGTAGATGCATACATCTGTGTGTGTGTGTGGTACCTATGTTTGTGCATGCAGAAGCTAGAGGTCAACATCCAGTACCTTCCTCAATCCCTTTCCACCTCATTTTTTTAAAGATTTATTAATTTTTATCTTATGTGTATGAGTGTTCGCCTCTATGTCTGTATGTGTACCATTTACATACAGGAGCCTATTGAGGCCAGAAGAAGGTCAGATTCTCTGGAACTGGAGTTATAGATGGTTTCGTCTGTGTATCATGTGCTCAGTGCCTATGGAGGCCAGAAGTAGGCATCAGACCCTCTTAGAGCTGGAGTTACGGATGGCTGTTACCTATCATTTGAGTGAGAGAATCTCACCTGGGTTCTCTGGAAGAGCAGCCGGTCTCTTGACTGCTCTCCAGCCCCTCCATCGTGATTTTGAGATCTGGTCTCTCCCTAAACTTGAACTTATTGCTTTGCCTAGCCTAGCTGGCCAGCAAGCTCTTGCTCTCTTCACAAAGCGACATGGGTGTCTTAGGGTTTTCATTGCTGTGAAGAGACACTCTTGTAAAGGAAACATTTAGTTGAGGTACTCGCTTACAGTTCCAGAGGTTCAGTCCATCATCATCATGGCAGGGAGCGTGGCGGCATGCAGGCAGATGTGGTGCTGGAGCTGACAGTCCTTACATCTTGGCTCAGAGGCAACAGGAAGTCAGCTGATAGTCACACTGAGGGAAGATTGATTGAAAGAGACCACAATGACACACTTCCTCCAACAAGGCCACACTTCCCAATAGTGCCACTCCCCTGTAGGGGCCATTTTCTTTCAAATCACCACAGTAGGTTTCAGGGATGCATGGTGTAGTGATATATTGTGTACCCTGATAAAATTTGCCTGAAGATCAAAGAACAGAACAAGTCACTAGATTAAACATAGAAGCCAGGCAGTGGTGGCACACACCTATAATCCTAGCACGCACTGGGGAGGCAGAAATCCGTCTGGATCTCTGTGAGTTCAAAGCCACTGCGGACTACATGAGATTGACTCAGTTTAGGAGAGAAACAGAACCCAGGCAGTGGGTGCACACACCTTTAATCCCAGTACTTGGGAATCACACGCCTTTAATGGCTGGGCAGAGAAAGGTATATAAGGTGTGAGGAGACAGGAACTAAAGGCTTTTCAGGCTGAGGAGTCCTAGAGGTAAGACGTGACAGTGGCTTGTTCCTTTGTCTCTCTGATGTTCAGGCAAATTTTATTAGGGTATGCAGTATATCACCACACATGGCTTTTACAAGAATGCTGGTAATTTGCACTCAGTTCTCTTGCTTTCACAGCAAGTGCTCTTACCCCACTGTGCCATTTCCCAAGCAAGTTTACATTTTCCAAAGCACCACACAGCTTCCGTTCCACGTTATCTGTTTAGAGGAAGGGAGCCCTAGACCCATGGCTTCACATGTCCCTACAGGCAGACCTCCATGCCCATGAGCCCCTGGTGTGTGAAGGGTGGCTTGGACCTGTTTGAATAAGGATGATAAGACACACAAACGCGAAGGGACGGCCACGAAGGAAGTGTGGCTCACAGTTGTCTAGAAGCAGGCAGCACAGCACTGCATGCGGGGCCCACTGGGGTACCCTGGTTAGTCGAAGGCAGAGGGCGTGAAGAGGAAATGTAGACAGAATCTTCAAGGGTGGCTTCTGCTGGAAGGAGCAAGAATGGGTAGGGTTCAGATTGATAGGTGCCAATCATCTCAGCAGCCTTAGGCCCTTACAGCAGCAGTTCTCAATCTGTGGGTCGAGACCCCTTTGGGGGTCAAACAACCCTTTCACAGGGGTTGCCTAAAACCATCAGAAAACACAGATGTTTACATTACAATCCATAACAGTAGCAAAATTATAGTTATGAAGTAGCAACGAAAATAATTTTATGATTGGGGTCACCACAACATGAGGAATTATTAAAGGGTCGCAGCATTAGGAAGGTTGAGAACCACTGCCTTACAGCCTTGTACCTACCTGGCTTTGGGATGATAGAGCAGATGGAATTTGGCCTATGTAGAGAACAGCTGGGAAAGAAGGTGCATGGGAACCAGGCTGTAAAGCCTGAAGCAGGAGGATTGCCTTGAGTTCAAAGCCAACATGGAGTTTCACGTCAGCCAGGACTACAGAGTGAGACCCCGTGTTAATGACTACTCTCACTGTTATCCAAACACCCGACAGAAACAACTTAGAGAAGGGAGGCATCTTTGTTTCTGTTGCTGTGGTAAGCATCTTAGGGGAGAAAGGGTTAGATTCAGCTTACAATTCAAGGTTGCATTCCATCACTATATCCTGGGAAGTCAAAGCGGAACTCCACACAGCTAGTCATATCACATCTGCAGTCAAGAGTGGAGAGAAATGAGTTGCAGGCAGACCCCCTGGCTGGCTGTGCTCTTACACAGGTCAGGATCCCTGCCTAGGGAATAGTATTGTTCGCATTAGGCTGGACCTTCCTGCGTCAATTAACTTAATTAAGATGATCCCCCACAGACACAGATCAACCCAGTGTAGAAATTCCTCATTGAGACTCTTCCCTCGAAACTGTAGGTTGTGTTGAGTGGAGGATTAAAGCCAAGTATCACGGAGGAGTTTGTTGTGGCTGAAGGAGCAGCAAGAGTATGAGGTAGGTTTTAGTGTGTGTGGATGATCCATAGCCACGTAGACCCTGTCTGTGGGTGTTGACTATGAATTGACTGCTTTCTGTATGAGAGAGAGATGGATATCTTTATATTTTTAAGTTTACGTTTATTTATTGACTTATTTATTTGTGGGCACACATGCCATGCAACAGCATGCTGTGGAAGTCAAAGGACACATTTTCATAGTTGGTTCTTATTTCACCATGTGGGTCTCAGGGATCAAACTCAGGTCACCTTGCTCTGCAGCAAATGCCTTTGCTCAGTGAGCATCTCATGGCTACATATGAATCTTTTATTGTCTCTAGGGGTTGGCTAGCCTTGACATTTAAGAGGGATGGTCCCATTAGGATTCGTAAATCCCAAAGCATCAAAAACTTAGAATAAGCTAGGTGGTGGTAGTGCACACCTTTGATCCCAGCACTCAGGAGGCAGGGGTGGTGGACCTCTGTGAGTTAGAGGCCAGCCTGGTCTCCAGAGTGAGTTCTAAGACAGTTGGGCTACATAAAGAAACCTCATCTCAAAAAACAGAGAGAGCTGGGCGGTGGTGGCGCACGCCTTTAATCCCAGTACTCGGGAGGCAGAGGCAGGTGGATCTCTGTGAGTTCAAGACCAGCCTGGTCTACAAAGTGAGTTCCAGGAAAGGCTCAAAGCTACACAGAGAAACCCTGTCTCGAAAAACCAAAATAAAAAAAAAATAAAAAATAAAAAAAACAGAGAGAAAAGCATAATTCATATACCTGTTTAGGGCAGAGCTCCTGGCTCATGATGTTCTTCCATGGCTACATACAATACCGAGAGAGTCAGTTTGGACCCATCCACCATAAGACACAAACACTTGGGGCTGGAGAGCTAGCTCAGAGGTTTAGAGCAGCGACTGCTCTTGAGAGGACCAGGGTTTGGTTCTCAGCACCCATATGTTGCCTCACAACCTTGTTTAACTCCAATTCCAGAGGGTCTGATAGCCTCTTCTGGCCTTTACAGGTACCAGGCATGAACTTGGTACATGATGCACACACAATATGCACACACTAATATGCATTTTTAAAAATACATTTTAAAAACACAAACACTTGCCGGGCGGTGGTGGCGCACGCCTTTAATCCCAGCACTCGGGAGGCAGAGCCAGGCGGATCTCTGTGAGTTCAAGGCCAGCCTAGTCTACAGAGCGAGTTCCAGGAAAGGCGCAAAGCTACACAGAGAAACCCTGTCTCGAAAAACCAAAAAAAAAAAAACCCACAAACACTTCACATTGCTTTTTAAATCATACAAAGAGCATTTAAGCATGCTACAATACTTTTAGCATTGCTGATAGTTGTTGTTTGGGGGGATGTTTGTGACAGGGTCTCACTAGGTAGTCCTGGCTGGCCGAGAATTTGCTGTGTCAACCAGGCTGGTCTTGAACTCAGAGATCCACCTGCCTCTGCTTTCTAAGTGCTGGAATTAAAGGCGTGCGCCACCACACTGTGCCCATGCTAGTGTTTGTTTTATTGTCTTTGTTTGCAGTGCTGCTGCACTGGGGAAACTGAGGTTTCCTTCTGGGTTCATAGACTCATTAGTAAAAGGATTTTAAAATGGACTTGGAAGGGAGATCAAAGACAATTTATTTTTAGGAAAATAGGGGCTGAAGAGATGGCTCTGGTTTAGACTGTGTACTGCTCTTGGAGAGGACCTGAGTTCAGTTCCCAGTACACAATGGTGCAGCTCTCCATGTCCTGTAACTCCAGCTCCAGGGCAATGCTCTTTTCTGGCCGCCTCAGGTACCCACATGCATGTGTGCGCGCACACACACACACACACACACACACACAATCATCAGATCTTTAGAGTTTGAGGGGAAAACTACAGAACAGATGAGCCATAAACCTTGGCAGTTGACCCGAGGAGGAGGATGGAGAAGAGGAATAGAGAACAGCTTTCCTTTTGCAGTGGAGGTCAGCAAGTCACGGCATGGTAGAGGGAGGTGGAGGGCGTTAGAGAAAAGCTGAAAAGGCCCAGAGCAGCAGGGAAAGCATGTTTGGACTTGGGCTGGTATCCCAAGGGAAAGGAAAAAATCAGAAAATGGTTGACTTTTCTGAGGACTCACAGCCCTGCCAGCAGCTGCACAGAGGAGGGGCTCCCTGAAGGGTGAGCACACCAGCTCATTAAGGAGACAATTAGCCTTTATTCTGGAGCATGAGCTCTGGCCAGGTGAGTGACAGACAGAGCTGGATTAAGTCTTGAAAGAAGATAATAGTTTGTGATGTTTTGGGTGGCTTAGAATGCCAGGTTTCCTCTCAGGGCCAGAGGAAGAACTTAGATTCTATCCTATTTTGAACAGGCAGAAGTAGCTTTATCTTAATAGGGCTTTGGTTTAAAAATTAAGAAGGGGTTTCCCTTTCTGGTGTTACCAGGGAAATAAGAGGTGGGATCCATCCTCAATGACCTCCAAGGCGACTGTTAATTCTTGTAACAAACAGCTAGGCATCAAACCAGAGCCTGGGACATGCCAGGTAAGCACTCTACCATCAAGCTATAACCCCAGCCTTTGGTTTTAGGGTTTTTTTTTTTAATTTGTTTGTTTAGTTTGTTTTAATATTTTTAACTGGTGGGGGGAAGATTGTCTGTAAGGGCACATGTGTTTAGGATAAGAGGACAACTTGTGTCGGGCATGGTGGAGGTAGAGAGAGGCAGATCTCTGTGAGTTCAAGGCTAGCCTGGTCTACAGAGTGAGTTCCAGGACAGGTAGGCCTGTTACACAGAGAAACCCTGTCTTGAAGAACAAACGAAGTAAAAAGAGGGCAACTGGCAGGGGTCGTCTCTCTCCTCCTGCTGTGTGGGTTCAGGGGACTGAGGGGACCAAAGTCAGGTCATCAGGCAAAGGGTCTTTGTCCACTGAGTTCTCTCACTAGCCCTTGTTAGCTTGTGTACTTTATGTGTGTATATGTGTGTGCACGGGTGCACAAGTACATGCTGGTATATGTATAGATGTGTGTGTGCTCACGTGTACAGGTACATGGTGGTGGTCAAGGAAGCCAGAAGAATGTTTCAGATCTCTTGAAACTGGAATTACAGGTGGTTGTGAACTGCCATGTGGGTGCTGGGAACTGAACCCGGATCTTCTGCAAGAACAGCAAGCACTCTTAACCTGTCACTAGCCATCTCTCCAAGCCCTTTGGTTTTTTGTTTTTGTTTTTGCGACAGGCTGGCTTTAAACTCGTGATCCTCTGGTCTCATCCTCCCCACTGTTCAGATTACAGGTGTATGTCCCCAAGACCCACGATAAACAATATGTATTAAAAATTCTTTGGAGCTGACCATTCCTAGATGGTGTTTATACTTTCTCTTTTCTGAACAGAATGAAAGCAGAATCTGTTCAACTTTGGGTCAGACCTTAGTTCACAGGAACAGCTAGCCATGATAAGGGCCCCAGCAGAGGCTGCCATTCAGGTTTCTCCCATATTTGCGTGTTTAAATCATCGTTGCCTGGGTGGGGTTTGGTATGGTGTACGAATAGCAGGAAATGCCTGCCCTGACCTGAACCACTTCAATTTTATTTGTAAATGGGTATTTGTGTGTGGATGGCATCTAAGTGGGCATCATCCACCATAATAATAACAATTGTTAGACATTTATTAACATGAGACATCAGAACATCTGAGGCAGGGTGGGTAACATCCCTACCATGCTGGGCTGTTGCAAATATTGAATGTTATGAGGGCTAGGGATGTTGCTCAGTTGGTAGATCACTTGCCTACTATATATGAATCCCTGTGTTGTGTCCAGCATCCAGTAAAAGGTATGCTGGTACACAGCTGTGATCCTGGCACTTGGGAGATGGAGGCAGGACTTTCAGAAATACAAAGTTATACTCAGCTACCTAACTAGTTCCAGGCCAGCCAGGGCTACACAGAGAAATAAAGAAGAAATAAACTTTTTAAGAATTAAGAATAAATTTTAATTGAAAATGTTTGTAACAGATAGTAATCCATACCTTAATTTATAAGCTTCCTCCATGGCCCTGTCAGAGAATTTCCAACATAGTCTGTTTTTTGTTTCTTTAACAAAATACTGGTAACTGAGGGAGGCAGGGCATGTGAGTTATCTGGCCAGTGGATTTGGAGGCCGAGAAATTGAGACTACAGCAGCACCCAGCAAAGGTCTTCCTGCTGTCTTAACACATGGAACCAGTCCTGAGGGGGTGGGGGCATGGCTCAGAAGTAGACTATCTGCCCAGAATTCCCCAGTGAGGGGCTGGGCTGAGGGTGCTTGGAGGGAGTTGGAACGCTTGCCTAGAATCTTCCAATGAGGGATTAGGGTGTGGTTCAGTAGTACAGCACCTGCCTAGCATGTATGCTGTCTTGGATTCCATTCCCAGCATTGCTTTTTTTCCCCCCCACCAGTTTTCAGTCAGTGGGAAACATTTCCATTTCCATCAGTGGGTACATGTATCCTCCTGTCCAGATCCTAAAAGTAAGCAGCTGGAGTAAAAAACAGTTCGGAACTCTGAACAGAATAAGGAGCCTCAGGTGTACTCTGATGATTCTACCCCAGGGCTGATGAGACGGCCAGCTAAATCAGCATCATGCCTCCAGGTCTATAGGTCTCGGCGTTATCCTGACATCCAATCTCAGATTAATTATCATCCTGTGTGTAGTGTCTGCGCCAAACACGCCAAGTGCACAGCTCCTGGTGGTAGATGATTTGCCGTGAACACAAGCTGTCCTCTGTTGTCGCCCCCTGCAAAGAGCAAGCAGAGTGTGGGAGAGTTGATCCTTTTTTTTTTTTTTTTAATTGTTTTACCCAAAGAGAAAATTCTGTGCCGTTTCTACACCAAACACTCACAGTGGGAACCAATTTCCAGCATACCAGCCCCACTGCTCCAGCCAATACAGCAAGGGAAGACGCAGCTTTGTTTTCTAGAAGGATCCCACCCAAGGCATCAAAACCAGCACAGCACAGCCTGGGTGCAGCACCAGGTTGCCAGCATGGGGACCACACATTCCAAGGGTGGTGACAGGCGGGGGGCACTCCCTGGCCGCCCTGAGCTGCCTTTCTACGGCTCCCTCCCCAGGAAATGGAGCGAGAATGTCTTCTTGGATAATGAGCTATTGACTTCCAAGATCCTCTCGGTGCTGAAGCCCCAGGCGCAGGCAGAGCGAGGCTTCAGGACAGGTGACCTCCGCTACCCTGCCCACTTTCTCAGCACCAACTCTGTGTTTGCCTCTGTTGCAGCCTCCCTGAAGGAGCACCCTCGGACCACGCTCCTGTCTGATGGCAGCAGCCCAGCTCCTTCCAGGAATGTCGGCATGACCGTCTCTCAGAAAGGGGGTCCCCAGCCAACACCAAGCCCAGCCGGTTCTGGGGTGCGACCTGGGTAAGCTGGGGGGTTTCCCTCCTGCTAGCATGTACACTCACAGGGGGTGGGAAAAGAAACTCCTTTACTTATGTCCCGTGGTTGATCACCCATTAACACATGCTTTCTGAGTCCATGCTTTTAAAGTTTATCATCTCCATCATCATCATCTCATCAGAGCTTTGTCTTACAGTCCAGGCCGGCCTGGAACCCACAGTGTAGCTAAAGATGACCTCAAACTTTTTTTTAAAGATTGCGTTTACTTAGTTTGTGCATGTATGGGACCTTGTGGAGGTCAGAGGACAGCTTTCAGGAGTTGATTCTCTCCTTCGACTGTGTGAGACCCAGGGATTGAACTCAGGTCATCAGGTCTTGTTAACAAGCACCTTTACCAGCTGAACCATCTCACTGGCCCAGTACATACATTTTCTTTTTGTAATGCTAACGTGTCCCTGATTATGTTCAGCCGCAGGTAGAGGCAGTTTGCCTAACGTCCTGGGTTGACATCCCTAGACAGGGTCTTTTCCTGTCCTCGAGACATACTGACGACTTTATAGCTCAGTGTATATGCCTCATGTGGCTTCACGGGATGTCAAGATGGTCCTGTCAATATAGGACCAGCAGCACTGAGTAAGCCATGGCATAGCATTATGGTCATGTTCGCTGGTGAGTCTCTGGGGAAAGGAGCTGATTTTCTTTTCCTGCTTCACATTGCTGTGAGGCTGTGTCTCTCTTAAGTCCTTAGGAGGAACCCTGCGGTCGCCAGTAAAAGGAAGTGCATGTTACGCACTCCTGCACAGACGTACTGAGACAGCTTACTGTGTCATCAGTAGTTGAGCAAGCACTCTGCTGATGAGCCACACCCCCAGCTGCTAGAATCTTTTTACGTTTCCAGGAAAATGTGAGCAAGCAGCAGAATCTCCAGACTCTTCGACAGCCTCCCCATAGTACACACAGCTGCCTCTATTGTGGGACCAGTACAGCACATTTTTACAGTTGAACCAGCAGCTGATACACAGAACCAACCTAACCCAAATCCAGACTTCAGTTGGAAATTTAGACTTTTCCCCTAATGCGGTCTCTCTGAGGACTCACCTAGAATTCCAAATTATGTCTCTCTGATTCTTTCCCTTCTCTCCTCCCCCTCCCCCTCCTCCTACTCCCTCCTCAATGAGGGTGGGATCCATAGCCTTGAGCGTCCTGAGCAAGCACTCTAACTTTGAACTATATCCCTAGCCCAGTAGTCTCCTAATTTTTCATGATGATCTGTGACAAGTTAAAGTGTTCTTCTCCAGTCATCTAATCAGGAGAAACATCTGACATATTCCAAGGAATACATGACTATTTAATCCACATTTGTTGGTTGGTTTTTTTTGGGGGGGTGGGCAGGGTTGTTTGTATTATATGTGTGTATGTCTGTGTCTGTGTAAATATGTGTGTGTGCACATTGCACTGTGCACATGTGGAGGTCCAAAGACAGCATTGTGGAGTCAGTTCTCTGCGTGTGAGTCCCAGGGATTGAACTCGGGTAGTCAGGCTTAGAAGCATCTTTACCCATAGAGCTACCTCACTGGCCCTAATTTCTTTTGGTTTTTTGAGACAGGGTTTCTCTGTGTAGTTTTGGTGCCTGTCCTGCATCTCACTTTATAGACCAGGCTGGCCTCGAACCCACAGAGATCCGCCTGGCTCTGCCTCCTGAATGCTGGGATTAAAGGTGTGTGCCACCACTGCCGGTCTCTAATTTCTTTTTGTGAAATAAACATTACAATCATTTCCACTTAGACCAATCACTGGAGACATGGATGAAGCCGACTCCGTGTTTTTAAAATTGAAGCAGACGGCCGATGACTCTCTGTCACTCACATCCTCGAATGCTGAGTCTGTTTTCATAGAAGGTATGGTCAATCCTCTGTGTTCTCCCAGGGATGCCACCTGGTTCCCATCTCTACAGGGAAAGGCCAGAGGCTTCAGCATGCTCGTGAAAGGAACAGGAAGTGGTAAGCACCAGCCTTATCACCAACCTTCTGTCTTTCCCCCAGATCCTTACATTGCCTCCCTGAGGTGTGAGATTGAATCCGATGCCCATGAGTTTGAGGCTGAGTCCTGGAGCCTCTCTGTGGATTTAGCATATGCCAAGAAACAAAAGAAGGAGGTGGTGAAGAGACAGGACGTCCTGTATGGTAAGGTGCCAGATGCCTGTGCCGCCACGCCAGCCCTCTCTGTAACTCTTCTCTTCCCATTCTTTTGTAAAAATGCATGTGAGTGCGTGCCTGCCTGCCTGAGCGGCAGGGCTCCACGTGGAGGCTAGACTACAACTTAGGAGAGTCAGTTCTCTCTGCCGTATAGGACACAGAGATCCAATGCAGGTCATCAGGCTTGGCGGCCAACGTCTTTGTCCACAGAGCCATCTTACCAGTCCTGTTTTGTTTTGTTTTTGAGATAGTCTCATAGCCTCAGACTCACCATGTCACCTCAGATAACCTTGAACTTCCTCCGCCTCTGTGCTTGGGATTACAGACATGCACCACCCCACCTGGTTTCTGCAGGGCTGGAAATGAACCCAGGCCCTGGTGCATGCTAAGCAAGCACTCGACCAACTGTGCTACATCCCAGCTCCATTATTTTTTATATCTTTCTTTCCCTAATTCCACCTAAGTCTGAGCTACTTAGCCGGCCTCTCCGGAGACCCTGTAATCTGCCCCACCCACCACTCCCTGGGGACAGCCCTACCTGTTGTACCAGGGAGGGCTTTGTTAACACAGGTCTCTGAAAACTAGCCTGGCCAAGTGCCCAGGGCTGACTCATTCTGACCTCGTTGGTGACTGTCTCCTTCTGTTTGGGCTGCTAGGACAGAATGCCATCAGCAAGTTGGTGTTTAAACAGAAGTTTATTGCCCATTGAGTTCTAGAGACTGAGAAGTCCAAGATGGGTGTAGATTCAGAATTTGGTGAAAACCAGCTGCCCTGCCTTCAAATCATTTGAGGAGCAGAAACCTCTTTCGTGTGTATATTAACTTCAAATCCAAAGCACCTGCTGGCCACTGGTTGCATCTCTAACCTCCTTTGATTTATTATTTTTTTTTACTGATTTTTAATTTGAGGATTTCATACCTGAATACACTGTATTTATATAATTTTCATTCCTTCCTCTCCCTCCAACTCCTCCTGTGCTCCACCAACCACCTGCTCTCAAATTCATGACCTCTTCTCATATACATACCTTTATGAATGTATATATCACATACTATATATGTGTGTGTGTATGTGACCTACGGAGTCCAGTTAGCATTGCCCCTGTGAACATATATTTAGGGCTGACCCCTTAGGATTGGGATCTTAGCCCTGGCGTGGGGGAGGGGCTGAAATGGCTCTCCCTCCTTCAGGAACCATTGTCTACTTCATCTAGGAGTGGAGCCCTGTGACACATGCCTCCACCTGTGTTGGTATGTGGTCTTTCAGATCTTGTGCAGGTAGCCCTATTGTTGAGATTTCACAGGTATAGCGTCCCTGTTCTGTCCAGAAGACCATCATGCGGCAGTTGGCCTGGTCCTCAGGCTCTCACAGCCCTTCTACCTCTTCCATAGCCTCCCCTGGGCCGTGTGTGCACAACATGTGAAGTCACCAAGCTCAGGCAGCAACCCCGAGCCATCTAGCCGGCCCAGGATCCTGCTCTGTAAAGATCTTCCCATCTGTGATGTCTCTGCTTCCCTGAGAAGCTCGCCTTTTTTGTTAGTTTGTTTGGTTTTGTTTTTCAGGCAGAGTCTCTCATGTAGCCCAGGCTAGTCTCAAACTTGCTTTGTAAATGAGCAAAGTTGACCTGAAACTTTGATCCTCCTGCCTTCACTGCCAGAGTTGTGGGATGATAGGCCTGGTTTATGGGATGCTGGGGGTGGGGTAGGGAACTCAAGTCTTTGTTCATGACAGGCAAACACCCCTACAGCCATGCTCTTAGTAACATGGAGGTTAAACTTTAGCACATGAATAGACTGCAGACATCGGGTCTGTTGAGGTCTGTGTTTGATCACATGCATGCATGTAGAGACATGCAAGTTTCACCCCCCCACCAAGGCTAGAAGTTACTCATCATGGCCTTCTTGACCTCAAGGATAGAGGCTTCTGGGACATTGGGGTTCCACAGCTCATTCTTAAATACTTTTTTTCAAGCTCCTTTGGCTTCAGACTCACATAGCACTTCAGGGAGGGCACACTCCTAATTAAGAAAGGCTACAAGGCCAAGTGTGATGGGATACACCTGTTGTCACTAAGGCAGGAATGAAGGCGTTTGAGTTCGGAGCCAGCCTAGGCAACACAGTAAGTTAGGAGTCAGTTGTGCCCCCACCCCCTAGCAGCACTGAACGGGGGATGACCTTGAACTCCTGACATGACCACCTCAACCTTCCACATACTGGAACTTCAATAATACAACGCTACATCCAGGTTTTTAAGGTGTTGAGGATGGACCCTAGAGCCTTATGCACACTGGGCAAGTACTCTCACCTACAGAGCTACATCCATCCACAGCCCAAGACTATTTCTTCTTTCCTGTTGTTTTGTTGTTGTTTGTGAAGTAACTGAAGATAGAACCTAGGGCCCCCGGCCTCCCTATGCACCATATACATAAATATAAGTATATATGTGTGCTAGGTGTGGCTACACAGAAAAAAGGAGTGTGTGTGTGTGTGTGTGTGTGTGTGTGTGTGTGTGTGTGTGTGTGTGTGTGTGTATGTGCGCGCACGCAGAACAGAGACTTAGGCAGAGAGCAGGCAGGGTCAACCAGCTGCAGCAGGCCTACAGCAGCTGTGAGTAGTACCCTGGGAACCAAGGTGAACCTTCCCATGCCTCTGTCCCTGCAGAGCTGATGCAGACAGAGGCGCACCACGTGCGCACCCTCAAGATCATGCTGAAAGTCTACTCCAGGGCCCTGCGGGAGGAGCTGCAGTTCAGTGGCCAGGCGGTCAGCCGCCTATTCCCATGTGCTGATGACCTATTGGAAATGCACAGCCACTTCCTGGCCCGCCTCAAGGAGCGCCGGCAGGAGTTCCTGGAGGAGGGCAGTGACCGGAATTATGTCATCCAAAAGATTGGGGATGTCCTGGTCCAGCAGGTAGGTACTGTAACCAGGATGGGCCACACCCCTCTCCACCCTGTCTTCCTTCTTTCTGAAAAGATGATGGCTCTGGTGTTATCACATGCCTACCATCCTAGGAAGCACACAGTGCCAGCTCTTATCCAGCCTGCTCGTGTCACTTGAGGCTGGAATGGCAAGCAGACACGTCTAAATACTGTTCAGAATTACATTTTTGGCTAGGGAATCAGCCTCAGTTGATAGAGCACTTGCCTGGCACGCACAAAGCCTTGAGTACCATCCCCAGCACTACACAGAACCTGGGCATGGGGTTCCTGCCTATAATCCACTTGGGAGGATCAGGAGTTCATCATCCTCATCTGCATAGCGAAGTGAAGTCCATCCTGGGACTAGAGATCCTATCTTTTTTTTTTTTTTTTTTTTTTTTTTTTGGTTTTTCGAGACAGGGTTTCTCTGTGTAGCTTTGCGCCTTTCCTGGATCTCGCGCTGTAGCCCAGGCTGGCCTCGAACTCACAGAGATCCACCTGGCTCTGCCTCCCGAGTGCTGGGATTAAAGGCGTGCGCCACCACCGCCCGGCTGAGATCCTATCTTAAAAGTAAAAAACTTCTGATTTTGTTTCCTTGGTTGGTAACTTGTTAGGTTTTGTGGGGGCGGGAGGAGGTTCAGGCAGGAACTCATGTAGTTCACCTGGCTTGAACTCTGAACTGATCCTCTTAGCCTCCCCCCACTTCCTGAGTGCTGGGATTACCAGTGTTCAGATACACCAGTTTATGCAATGCTGGGGATTGTGGCCAGGGCTTTGGGTATGCTAGACAGACACTTTGCTGAATCACATCTCCAGCCCCCAGCTGCTAGGGGATGGTATATGCATGGCAGTGCAGGTGCCTGTTGGGGCCAGAGGTTGATGTCAGGTGTCCTCCATCATTACACACCTCGGTTGTTTTTTTTTTTTTTAAGATAAACTATTATATGGGTGGTCGTGCATGTGACATGGTGTGCTTGAGGAAGTCAGAGGACAGCTTCCAGGAGTTGGTCCTCACCTTCCACCATGTGCCACCATGCCAGGCTGGGTCGGGGGCTTTGAATGAACCTGGAGCTCACTGTTGTGATTGGTCAGCTGCCCGGTAAGACCCTGCAATCCTCCTGTCCCTGCCTCCAGGCACTGGGGTTACAGGCACATGCTGCCAGACCCAGCTTTTTCGGTGGGTGCTGAGGACCTAAGCTCAGGTCTTTATGCTTAAATGCTGCGACCACTGAGCCATCTCCCAGGGCCCAGTCTCTGATGACTACAAGCATACTTTGGGGCTAAAGCCATCCATTGTAGGGCTGCTTACTTCAGCTGATCCCTTCGGATCCAGGGACTAGATAGGCAGAGGGGCTGGAATCAAGAGTTTGAGGCCAGCCTCACAACATAAGAAAACACTGCACTAAAAAGGAAAGAAATCATTCCTTGATCATTGCAGAAAGTGGATATGACAGGGAAAATGTACTTTTAGGACTCACTTAATCTAGCAATAGAGTAGGCCACATGACAGTGTGGACCGGAAGCACCTGGAGAGTGGGGGCAGGCAGAGCTCAAGTTCCCTCACCTCTTGTGCTTGCTGAGGCGCCAAGGAGGTGTTGCGAGGAAACATTCCGGAAAAATGCAGTTCTTAGCACAACCAGATGAACTAGATGGAAACATGCTCTGGAGCATCCACGGCATTCACACTCCTTTCCACGTTAGTTCTCGGGGGAAAGCGGAGAGAGGATGAAAGAGAAGTACGGCGTGTTCTGCAGCGGCCACAACGACGCCGTCAGTCACTACAAGTTACTGCTGCAGCAGAGCAAGAAGTTTCAAAACTTAATCAAGGTAAGAAACAAAACTCTGTGTTTGTGTGTGAGAGGATGTGGCTGTACGATGTGTGGGGGTGTTGTGTGGACACACACACGTGCAGTGATGCCGTGGCACATCTGTGGCAGGCAGAGGAATAACCGTGGGTATCTATTCTTACCTTCTGCCTTGTTTGAGATGTCAACTCTATTGTTTGCCACCAGGCTAGCTAACCCTGGAGCCTCCGGGGACCCCCTGCCTCTTACCCCACCCCACTTCAATAGTTCTGTGGTTACAGACAAGCACCATCATACATGGCTCTATGTGGGTGCTAGGGATCCTAACGTAGTTCCTCATGCTTGAGTGGCGAGCCCAGACCCACTGAGCCATATCCCAGGCCCTTGTCTTGGTTTTTTGAGACAGAATCTTGCTATGTATCACAGTCTGGCTTCAAATTTGCAGATCCTCCTGCCTCAGCCCTCCAAGTTCTGTGACTATGGGGCTGTACCACCACGCCCCCTCACTCTTGTAGTCATTCCTTTGCTGACAGGGTCTTGTGGAGTCCATACTGACTGTAAAGTCTCTGTGTAGCAAAGGATGACCCTGAATTCCTGATCCTCCAGCCTCTGCCTCCCAAGTATTAGGGTGACAGGACTTCATCACCACAGTTAGTTCATGGGTTCCCAGGGATGGAGCCCAGGGTTTCATGTGTGCTTGACAGGCACACTACCAACTGAGCCACATGCTACCGGTCCTTACTTCTGAGAGCAGTATATAGTTCTAGCTAGCCTCCAGCTAGAATTAGAGGCATGTGCCATGACACCCAGCCATGTGCGTCCTTTGAGGCATTGTCCCACCCAGGGAACCACCCTTCAGAGCTATGCCAGCTTCTTGGAGTTCTGTGAGGTATGCATTCTCTAAACCTTTCTCCTTTCGCTGGTCCCTGAGACTGTCTGCAGGGCTGTTGAGACGGCTCAGTGGGTAAAGGTGCTTGCCACTGTCAAGCCTGATGGCCTGAGTTTGGTCCCAGTCCCCACATGATGGAGAGAACTGATTCTGAAAGTTGTCCTCTAACCTCCACACGGACACATAAACCAAACTAAGTAAATAGGTGTAAAAAATAATGAAACAACAAAACACTAAAAAACAAAACAAGTGTGATACACACTTAATCATCTCAGCACTTAGGAGGTGGAGGCAGGAGGATCAGAAGTTCAAACTCATCCTCAGCTGCATAGAGAGTTAGAGACCATCCTGGGCTACATGAGACCCTCTCTCAAAGGAGAGAGGGGGAGAAAGAAAAGAGGAGGAAAGAATAGTGAGGGCAGAGGCAGTAATAGGGGAGATCTAATGAAACCTGTACACAAGGGCTCTTCAAAAGCTCCTCAGGGACACTCTGGTGCTCTTAAGAAATAGCTTCTTGGGTTAGGCCTGAGAATGTAGCTCAGTTAGTAGAGTGTTTGCTTACCACACACAAAAGCCCTGGGTTCCATCCCAGCACCACATACCAAGTGTGTTGGGTGCATAGGATGCCTGTCATCCAGCACTAGGAAAGCAGAAGCAGGAGGATTAGAGGTTCAAGGTCATCCTAAGCTACATAGAGAGTGCAAGACTAGCCTGGGCTACATACGACCCTACCTTAAGAAAAAAAAATAAAGTAGCTGTTCATCTTTGCGGACACATTCCCAACTCATACAAGAGCAGCAGCCCCCAGCATGAGCAGCATGCTTGGCAGAGTGCAGGGAGCTGCTCTCAGCCCCACCAGGAAACAGCATCAAGTGGCCACTTGGTTCTTAGTTAAAAGATACATGTGTAAATCACAAGTGACTAAAGAGCCAGATTTGGAACAAAGGCGGATACCCAGTCTAGTTCTGGAGGGTTCTGGGACACTTGCTGTCAGCCAGGATCGAGGATCAGAGTCTGTGTGTGCACAAATGTGAACACATACTGGAAACCCAATTTGTGTTCCTCAAACTGGTTCTCTCTTCCTTTCTTGTTAGTTTCTTTTCTTGTTCTGTTTTTCTTTTTTGTTTGTTTTGAAGCAGTTTCTAATGTAGCCCAGGTTATCTACCCTTGAACTCATTATGTAGTCCGGGATGACTTTGAAATCCTGCCTCCTCCTCCCACATGCTGAGATTATACTATCTTTTTTAAACTTTTATATTTATATGTATGTATATGTGCCAGAAATCATCAGATCTGGAACTGGAGTTAAATGTGATTGTGAGCCACCATGTGGGTAGTGGAACCCGAACCTGGGACCTTTTTTAGAACAGTTAGTAGTAGTTGTTTGTTTACTCTGTTGCTCTTTGGAGGCCCACCACCCAGCTCCCAAGTAATCACACACATGGAGATTTATTCTTACTTATGAGTGCCCGACTTTAGCTTGGCTTGTTTCTAGCCAGCTTTTCTTAAACTATCCTGTCTATCTTTTGCCTCTGGGCTTTTACCCTTCTCTATTCTATACACTTTTCTTTCTTACTTACTCTGTTTCAGGTTGTGTAGCTGGGTGGGTGGCCCCTGATGTCCTCTTCTCCTTCTCCTTTTCTTGCTTCTCAATCTTTCCTCCCAGATTTCTCCCTCTATATATTCTCTCTGCCTGCCAGCCCCGCCTGTCCTTTCTCCTGCCTTGCTACTGGCCATGCAGCTCTTTATTAGACCATCAGGTGTTTTAGACAGGCACAGTAGCACAGCTTCACAGAGTTAAATAAATGAAATATAAAAGAATGCAATACATCTTTGCATCATTAAACAAATGTTCCACAGCATAAACAAATGTAACACATCTTAAGATAATATTCTACAACAGTTAAGTGCCCTTAACCACTAAGCCATGTCTCAAGCCCCTTGTCTTCTTACTTTGAGACAATGTCTTACCTGCATCTCCCAAGCTGGTCTAGAACTTCCTCTGTAGCCCAGGCTGACTCAAAACTGTGATCCTCCTGCTCTGGGCTTCCAGATGTTGGGATCATGGGTATATACCACCCTCACCTTAATATTTTCACTCTTATTTTTATTTTACTTTATAGACCAGGCTAGCCTCAAACTCAAGATCCTCCTGCCTCAGCCCCCACCCCACCCCACCCCACTCCGGTGTTAGGATTATAGGCAAGCCCCACCATACCTGGCTTAGGTCCTTTTTAACAGAGCTTACTGAGTGCCCACACACTTGTGGCCTTCCCATATTTAGAAGGTAATCCCTGTGTTGGTCTCACAGAAGAAAGAAAAAGGTCACAGCAAGGTGACAGGGCAGGAGCCCCTGGCCTGAGACGTTTTACTGATGTGGCAGGAAGCTGAACCTAGTCGTCCAGTTCTGTAACCTCCACTTCTTGGGCGGCTGGAGAGACAGCTTAGCAGGTCTCAGTGCTTGCTGCTCGGCCCGGGGTTTGGAGTTTGGACCCTGGGGCCCTGTAACAAGCCTTGCATCCAGCACATGCCTGTTACCTGAGCTCTATTTTGGGGTTGCAGGAAGATAAGAGAATCATTGAGGGTTTCTGGCTTCCAGCCTTGACAAGAAAACAGAAACTCCAGGTTCAAGGAGAGACCCTGCCTCAAAGGGTCAGGGCGTGGTAGCACAGGTAAGGCCAGCCTGATCTGCAGAGTGAGACACGATCTCAAAAAAAAAGGGCTCGGTGAAGGACACCTGGTGCCCTCCCCTGGTGTTTGAACACATACAGACCCCCAAAAAGGAACAATTACCAAACCAGGTGTCTATCTGTCTGTCTTGAGATACAGCTTAGTGATAGAGTATTTGTTCAGCATGCCTGAGGCCCTGGGTTCAACCACAGATACACGGGGGTGGGGATGGTGAAGGAAGGAGGGAGGGAAGGAAGGAAGGAGAGCCAGGTGTGGTGGCACGTGACTTTAATCTCAGCACTTGAGAGGCAGAGGCTAGCAGATCTATCTCTGAGTTCCAGGACAGCCAGGGTCACATGGAGAGACCCTGTTTCAAAAACACTCAAAAATAAAAGAAGGAAGAAGACAGAAAGAGAAATTAAAATAAGCTATTTCTTTTCCATTTCACAGAAAATCGGCAACTTTTCCATTGTGCGGCGGCTGGGAGTTCAGGAGTGTATCCTTCTGGTCACACAGCGCATAACCAAGTACCCAGTACTGGTGGAGCGCATCATCCAGAACACAGAAGGTGGGAGCACACTCTGCTACACTCATGGGTCGGGGTGGGTGGCTGTCTCAAGCCACCTGCTCTGGAGTTTGTCAACGGACTGGCCAAGTCCCCTCTTATAATCCACTATACCAGGTGCCAGGCAGTTAGCACATGAGGACAGGAGCTGGGTGAACCCTTGTCTTTAGCAAAGGCTGGGCCATGGCAAGTCCCAGGTCAGTGTCTGTAAACTAGACATGAACCAGATGAAAACAAGATGATTCCTGGGTTATTAAGAAATGATTTCTGGGGCTGGAGAGATGGCTCAGCGGTTAAGAGCACTGGCTGTTCTTCCAGGGGTTCTGAGTTTAATTCCCAGCAACCACATGGTGGCTCACAACCATCTGTAATGAGATCTGGTGCCCTCTTCTGGCCATACAGAGAGAGCACTCTATACATTAAAAAAAAAAGAAAAGAGCCGGGCGGTGGTGGCGCACGCCTTTAATCCCAGCACTCGGGAGGCAGAGCCAGGTGGATCTCTGTGAGTTCGAGGCCAGCCTGGGCTACCAAGTGAGTTCCAGGAAAAGGCGCAAAGCTACACAGAGAAACCCTGTCTCGAAAAACCAAAAAAAAAAAAAAAGAAAAAAAAAAAAGAAAAGAAAGAAATGATTTCTGGACTAGAGAGATGGCCCAGCCATTTGAGAGCCCAGCTGCTCTTCCAGAGGACCTGGGCTTGAGTCCTAGCACCCACATGGTGTCTCACAACCATACATAACATGAGTTTCGGGGGAATCTTATGCCCTCGTCTGTCCTCCACAGGCACTATACATACATACAACAAAATACCTACACATGTTAAATAAAATTTAAAAATAACCAGGCGGTGGTGGTACACGCCTTTAATCCCAGCACTCGGGAGGCAGAGGCAGGCGGATCTCTGTGAGTTCAAGGCCAGCCTGGTCTACAGAGCGAGTTCCAGGACAGGCTCCAAAGCTACACAGAGAAACCCTGTCTCGAAAAACCAAAAACTAAACAAAACAAAACAAAACAAAAAAATTTTTTTAGATAAAAAAAGAAATGACCTTTGAGTTATATGGCCAGGGCAAGATCTGAGCTGGATGCAGTGGGCATAGGTGTTCTCCAAGCACTTGGAGGCCTAGCATTGTACAACACTTTTCCTGGGGAGACGTTAACAGATGTCTACCTATCCCAGATAGGGATTCAGAATTGATAACAGACCAATGTAACCTACCATCAAAGTACAACTTGATGAACCAATGGTTTTATTGAGGTTACAAAGAGCATGGATAAACAGTTACTTACAGGCCAGGCAGTAGTGGTGCACGCCTTTAATCCCAGCACTCAGGAGGCAGAGCCAGGCAGATCTCTGTGAATTCGAGGCCAGCCTGGGCTACCAAGTGAGCTCCAGGAAAGGCGTAAAGCTACACAGAGAAACCCTGTCTCGGGAAAAAAAAAACAAAAAAAAAACAAAAAAAAAAACCAGTTACTTACAGGAGTGGGGCAGCTTGAAGGCAGCTGCATCACCAAAAGCCGCCACAGCATGGGTTAGGACTCAGACAAGCTGGAACCCTTGTTCTCTCTGCAGGCAACTAAACAAATTGGAGCATGTCCTTCCCTCAGCAGCCCTTATTGCTTTCATAATCTTAGACTGGTGAGTTTTAGGGACTTCCTGAGACTTGTGAGTTATTTACTTCCTGAGTCTTAACAACTTCCCTCCAGGATAGAATGTTTCAATTCAGAGGAAACTGCTACACAACAGGTAGACAGGAAGATCTACATGTTCTGTACTAGCCTGGGCTACATTATGAGACCCTGATTCAAAAGTCAAAACAGAAAGAAGAAAAGGATGACACATTGATAGCCATAGAGAACACAGTAGAAAGGTCATGTAGCATGCCAGGTGCTGGTGGGGGCCGGCACAATGACCACCCCTTCACATCTCTGGTAGGTTTAGGCCATGAGAAAATAGCAAGTTTCTCTACTGTGTCCTTCGGGTGGTAGGGGCCTTCTGTTGATTGAGACAGGAAGTGGAAGGAGGGCATTTAGTGAAGAGCTAAAGGACTTAGGGGGAATCTGTCTATAATAATGGTAGGGGTGGCTTGGGGGAATCTGTCTATAATAATGGTAGGGGTGGCTTGGGGGAATCTGTCTATAATAATGGTAGGGGTGGCTTGGGGGAATCTGTCTATAATAATGGTAGGGGTGGCTATGTTGTACTGGGTAGTTGGTGTCATTTGAACCACCACATCCTAACTTCTGCATTTGAGCAAAAGATAAACTCTAAGCCAAGCATGGTGGCAAGAGGTGGAGGCAGGAGGATCTTCTGCAACTTTGAGACCAGTCTGATCCACACTGAATTGTAGGCTAGCCAGGGCTACAGAACAAGACTGGGTTTCAACAACAACAAAAAGCAAAGGCCAGATGTAGTGGCACACTCCTTTAATCCCAGCACTTGAGGCAGAGGCGGGCAGATCTCTGTGAGTTCCAGGACAGCCTGGGCATGTGAGGGACCCTGCCTCAAAAACAAAACAAAACTACCCAAGTGTGGTATTGCAGGCCTGTAATCCTAGCACCTGGGAGGTAGGTGGCAGGAGCATCAGGAGTTCAAGGTCATTCTCTAGGAAGTTTGAGACCAACCTGGGCTACATGAGATCCTGTCTCAAAAAATACTGCAAATAGAAACAAACTGAGTTCATTAAACTCTGGGCTATTATTAATTCTGGAGAACCATTTTCATCTCAGAAATTACAGTTGGCAGAGAGTTCTGAAAAGGCCCTAGGGAATGCACCGCACAGGTCCCATCCAGATGCAGCACATCCACTTCTGCTGTGTTTGTGAGCATGGGCACAGACACAGTGCTGCCTCTGCTTCTGTGTGGCAGCCGGCACTGAGGACTACAAAGACCTGAGCCAGGCCCTGAACCTCATCAAAGACATCATCTCACAAGTGGACGCCAAAGTCAGTGAGTACGAGAAGGGCCAGCGCCTCCGGGAGATCGCGGGCAAGGTGGACTTGAAGTCGTCCAGCAAACTCAAGAATGGGCTCACCTTCCGCAAGGAGGACATGCTGCAGCGCCAGCTCCAGCTGGAAGGCACCTTGTGCTGGAAGTCCACGTCAGGGCGCTTGAAAGGTAATGTCTGCCCCTGGCCATCTCTGGCGGGTTTCCTGTTGGCTCCACATTTACAGCCTAGGAGTTCTGGTTGTGGTGTTAGAGTGGTGGGCACCATCTTGGTGTGGTGGGCTCTGTCTTCTATTGAATTCCATTTTGAATTGGCACCACCTGAGTGATGGGAACAAGACCAAACTTGTGACACTTGAATGTTTTCGTGTTGAAAGGAACCAGTGGACTACAGAGAACTGGCTGGAGGAAGTGTTTAATGTAGACGAGCATCAGAAATGGCTCTTCCAGGGATGGGGACGTAGGTCCGTTGTTAAGTGCTTGCCTAACGTGCACGACGTCCTGGTTTCCATCCACAGCACCAGGTCAACTTGACTGCAGTGACAGTCAGCTGTAGGGAAGCAGAAGGCTTGGGGATTAGGGGTCATCCTCAGCTACAGAGCACGTTGGAGGCCAGAGTAGGATGCATGAAACCCTGCTTCAAAAAAAGAAAAGGAAGAGGCTCCCTCAAGCATTAGTCTCTGTGCCCCCATGACACTCGTGTGCAAAGGTCTCACTGTGAGAGATGTTCACACAGTCCTATGGGGTAAGGCACCAGGCGGGACTGGGACTCAAGGGTGCTGAGGCCAGCCCTGCCTGCATCCTTGCATCAGGAGACAAGATATGACCTGAACAGAAGGAGAAGTCCATTTCGAAACCACCCAGAGGCTGGAAGGACGGCTCAGTGGGTGAGGTGCTTGCCTGAGTTCTCCCCAGCCAGGCATGGTGATACATGCCCGTAACCCGAGCTTAGAAACCCCGTCTGAAAAATCAGGAAGAGGGCTGGCAAGATGGCTCACCGGGCGCCGGTGTGCGTTGCCAAGCCTAAAACCTGAGTTAGGTGCCTGCGACCCACATGTGGTGGAAGAGTAGAACCAGCTTGCACAACTTGTCCTCCAACCTCCACATACACACCAGGGCATGCACACACCTTCTTTTCCTGCCCATTTCCCCTGCATGCCATACACACACATCAAAAAAAAAAAAAAAAAAAAATCAGGGAGTGATCAAGGAAGACACCCTAGTGCATGCACAGGCCCAACCACACAAATTTGTGCACACACACGTGGACATATATACACATGCACAGGTATAACCACACAAATGTGAGCGCACATGCATGAACATATATACACATCACACATGTACCCTTATACACAAAATAGTAATGATATAAATGAGGGGCTGGAGAGATGGCACAACCTTTAAGCATACCTGCGGCTCTTAAAAAGGACTTTAATTCGGTTCCCAGAACTCACGCTGGGCAGCTTACAACTGCCTGTGACTCCAGCTCCAGGGAAGGATCCGGCACCTCTAGGCACTGAGAGCACTTGCACACACATGCACAAAACCACACAGAGACACGCGCGCACGCACACGCACACACATATTTAAAAATAAATCCTTAAGCCAGGCAGTGGTGGTACACACCTTTAAGGCAGAGGCAGGCGGATCTCTGAGGTCAAAGCCAGTCTGGTCTACAGAGTGAGTTCCAGGACAGCCAGGGCTACACAGAGAAACCAAAAAGAAAAAAAGAGTACTGAAAGAACTGAATGGCACGTGGGAGCTCTAGCTTGAGTTCTGACATTCTGAGTGGGAGTGCCTCTGGCATTCATTGACACTGAATCTCAAAACTCAGGGACTTTGTGGAAAGGGGTGAGTTAGAATGGGAACTTCTAGGAACGAGAGGCTGAAGCAGGGGCTGGAGAGATGGCTCAGGGGTTAAGAGCACTGGCTGCTCTTCTGGAGGATCCAGGTTCAATTCCTAGCACCCACATGGCAGCTCACAACTGTCTGTAACTCCAGTTCAGGGGACTTGACACCCTCACACAGACATACATGCAGGCAAAACACCAATGCACATAAAAACAAATAAATCTTTTTTTTAAAAAAAAGAGGCTGAGGCATCGTGGTGCTTAAGCCCTCGTGAGCCCTTCTGTGCATGTGACCTCTGAGACACTCCCCTATGTGCTGGTCTCTGCAGATGTCCTCGCTGTCCTGTTGACTGACGTGCTTTTGCTGCTGCAAGAAAAGGATCAGAAGTACGTCTTTGCTTCTGTGGTATGTGTCTAACGTCTTCACGGGTCCTGCTTGCTGGGACCATGTGGTGGTGGGCCCATGGAGGGGGATGTCCAAGACAAGACATGGGGAGGAAACACAGATAGGAAAATATACTGAGAGTCACCCCGTCTCACGTCCTTCCAGACGGGATAGAATGAGGAGAGAATGAGAACCTGTCTTGTTCCCTGGTGTGGCTCTCATTGAAAGGTGGGAGGGCCTCAGGGGGACACTGAGGTCAGTTGTCCTTGGGTGAGAAGTTTATTAAAAAATTAGTAATGCCATAAGCAGATGGCAGCATGGAAGGGCTCTAAACAGTTACAGCTCACAAGGCAGAATGGGGACCATTCTTTGTAGGTATGAGAGGAGAGAAACAGGTTCACAGAAGGTGTCTCTGATCTCTGGGTGGCAGAGAGAAGAGACAGAATTCCGGGGTAGGAATACGCTACTCCGAGAAGGTGAGAGGAGTGAGGAGAGGCGCATCTACTTGAGGCATGAGAACCTAATTGGGGAAATGAGAATGGCATCTGTCATTTTCCTGGAGTGGCACCCAGGGAGTCTTTACTGACTCAGAGACAGGTGCCTGTCTCTTCCCGTAACAGCTGGAATGCCAGAATCTGCTCTGAGGATGGAGATGGAGAGGGCTGCAGGCAGGCCTAACTTGAGCAGTGTCTGGTCCAGGGATAAGCACTTCCTTCCCGGAGTGCCCAAGGAGCCGTTACAGATTCACACACACATTCTCTATACAGGAGTGCTGGCCTATAGCGATGAGACTTGGGGAAGAGAGAAGGGCTGCTGCCTGATTAGCTCCTCGCTCATTATCCAAAAATCCTCAGTCTTCCTAGCTGCCCAACATCCCTGGGTACTCACGGGCCCCGGGGTCTGGCCAAAAGAACCTTACCCTGGTGTATGGATGTTGAACATACTGGTCTAGCAAATGGCAAGAGGCCTCTTCTCTGGAGGTCTGTGGAGAAGGGGATGGGGGCAGGGAGCAGAAGGAAGGGATCTAAACTGAGTTTACATGGCACACTAATAAAACCCCCAATTGGGATTTTCACCATTTACATAGACAAAGACAAAGGACGCAAGACCCATAGGTTCCACATCATGACTGTCAGCTGCTCAGTCCCTGAGTAAGCCTGTCGAGTGACCATGCTCTCCAGGGGGTGGGCATCAGAAAAATGAGAGAGATGGGTAAGGGGAGTGAGGAAAGGTGGCCCAGAGGGAAGGAATGTGGTGTAGGACCCCAAAACACCTGTGTTTTCAGTGCCAAGTGTTAGCTCAGGACCGATGTGAAAATGGAAGAGGATCCTGAGCCCTCCTGATGCAGATTGTCCTGTAATCAGAGTGAAGGACAGCAGGATCTGCAGGGATGGAGATGCGGCCACGGCCAGAGGCAGAGAGGGAGCCCTAGAGGTGGAAGGGTCTGTGGGTCTAACAGCACCTCAGGAATTCCCCGTCCCTTGTCACCCTGTCCCATCTTCCTGTAAACTGGGTCAGACTGTTTTGTCACAACAGCTGTCCCCCTTTGGCCCAGCACCCCTCTGTCTCACAAGACGTAGATGTCACTGTGATGGCTGTGTGCCCCACCCCACTATCAGGAGACTTGGGGGCATTGATGGACTTGAACCAGTTGCACCCAAAGCTTTTAGGAAACACGCAGAAACCATCATTCTTGTCCTCCTTCCCCCTTTATGAATTCTCCAGATGGATCACTGTGCATCCCAGATCCTGTGTCACAGGCGAGACATAAATGCAGAAATGCAGGGGCGAGGCAACCACAGTCACCCAATGTTAACACGCTCAGGAGTTCTCACGCAGAAAAGCGCACACTCAAAAAGAAAAATCTTCCAAGCTGGGCTTAATCGCACACACTTGTCATCTCAGGGTTTGTAAATTCAGGGCCTCATATCGCCCAGGTTGGCCTGGAACTCACTGTTTAGCTGAGGCCAGCCTTGAACTTCTGAACTTCCTACCTCCAAGTCTCAAGTGTTAGGGTGATAGGCCTGGGACTCCCCACCTCACCCAGTCTTACAATCCTATAAGGATACCAATTATATTGGGTTGGACCACTAGAAAGACAAATCTTGTTTAACATGATTATATCTTTAAAGGCCCTGTCTCTACACACCATCACTCTACACACACCCTACTTGGGCTTAGAACCTCAGTATATGAATTATAAGAGGGTCTGGACAATTTAACTCACAACACTACTTGAGATGGGCCTTTTCGGGCCAGCAGGTGGCTCCATTGGTAAAGATGCTTGATGACCCGAGTTCAATACCCAGAACCCACATGGTAGAAAGAGAGAACCAACTCCCACAAGTTGTCCTCTGATCTCCACAGATACACCATGCATGCATGTGCACACACGGGCATGTGCTCGCTCGCGCTCTCTCTCTCTCTCTCTCTCTCTCTCTCTCTCTCTCTCTCTCTCTCTCTCTCTCACACACACACACACACACACACAAAATGTTAAAATATTAATAACAAAGAAGAGATATGCCCTTTGCTGGGCATGGTGGTGTATACCTGAAATCCCAATTCTTGGGAAGCTAAGGTAGGATCGCTGTAAACTGAGGCCAGCAGGGTTTCACAGTGAGTCAAGGCCCCCTAAAGCATTAAAAAGAATACTAAGATATCAGTTAAATAGTCTCCAATTAGTAAACCGTTTCTGCTTTGTGCTGGCATGGCAATTCACTCCCCAGAACCCACATGACAAAGTAGGGTGTGGTGGCACACACTTGTATCCCGCGCTGGGGAGGCAGGCCCCTGAGGCTCACTGGCCACCTGCCTAGCCTGCTTGGTGAACCTGAGGAACAACAGCCGAGATGACCATCTGCCTTCCACACGAATGCATACATACCCTGGGAGTGGGGGCAGGGTCCACGGTTGTTTGGACATAGCAGGACAACAGTTAAGTTTCCGTCGCCTGCCCCCATGCAGGACTCAAAGCCACCCGTCATCTCTCTGCAAAAGCTCATTGTGAGAGAGGTGGCCAACGAGGAGAAGGCCATGTTTCTGATCAGTGCCTCCAAGCAAGGGCCAGAGATGTATGAGATCTATACCAGTTCCAAAGAAGACAGGAACACCTGGATGGCCCACATCCGCCGAGCCGTGGAGAGGTGAGCCCAGCTTGTGATAAGTGCATGCCTGTAACCCCAGCACCATATAAACTGGTTGGGATGGTGCATGCCTGTAACCCCAGCACCATATAAACTGGTTGGGATGGTGCATGCCTGTAACCCCAGCACCATATAAACTAATTGGGATGGTGCATGCCTGTAACCCCAGCACCATATAAACTGGTTGTGATGGTGCATGCCTGTAACCCCAGCACCATATAAACTGGTTGGGATGGTGCATGCCTGTAACCCCAGCACCATATAAACTGGTTGGGATGGTGCATGCCTGTAACCCCAGCACCATATAAACTGGTTGGGATGGTGCATGCTTGTAATCCCAGCACTTGATGTAGTAGAGGCAGGAGGATCAGAAATTCAAGGTCATCCTTGGCCAGAGTACATTCAGGTCTAGCCTGGGATGCATGATGCCTTGTTGGTTGTTTTTTGTTTGTTTGTTTAAAAAACAAACAGCAGTGATGGTACACACCTTTAGTACCAGCACTCAGGAGACAGAAGCAGGTGGATCTCTGAGTTCTAGGCTAGCCTGGTCTACAGAGGGAGTTCCAGGACAGCCAGGGCTATACAGAGAAACCTTGTCATGAAAAATAAACAACAACAAAACTCAGTGGTGCGGGAGGGGATGTAGGTCGGTGGAAGAGCCTTTCACAGCTAACACAGGCCCTGGCTCAGTAATCCTTTCATAATTACGTTTCTTTATTGGAGAGAATGGGAGCCGTGGCGTCGTGTGAAGGTCAGAGGACGCCTTGGGGTCAGTTCTCCTATTATATGAGTCCTGGGGACTGAACTCAGGCACTGAAGCCACAAGAGGGTGTCGGATGTCCTCTGTCACTCGGCCTAGTCTGCTGAGACAGGGTCTCTTGTAGATCTGGGGCTCCATTATTCCCCCAGCCATCTCACCAGCCTGTGCTGACGTCAGGACAGCTAGCCCACGAGACACTGATGGTAGCTGTCCCCTTTCCCTGCAGCTGTCCTGATGAGGAGGAGGGCCCTTTCAGCGAGACTGAGGAGAGGAAGATGACTGAAGCCCGCACCATGAGACTCCGGGACTTTCAAGGTAGGAGGGGTCAGCATTGTGGGCAGGTCCCTCTTGTAACCCGTGGACCCACGTCAAGTTTATGCCACTTCATCGGGGTTGAATGCACACTATCACCTCTTTCAAGAGTTCAATTCAGGGCCAGGGAATAAATAATAGATGAATGAATGAATGAATGAATGAATGAATGAATGAATGAATGATTAAAAATAAAGCATTACAATAAAAATAAGTAAATGGAGCTGGGCATGGTGGCACACTCAGGAGGCAAAGGCAGTGGGATTTCTGAGTTCAAGGCCAGCCTGGTCAACAAAGTGAGTTCTGGGATAGCCAGGGCTACACAGAGAAACCCAGTCTCAAAAAAACAGGGTTTTTAGTTGTTTTTAGTTTTACATATATGGGCAGTGGGCATTTTGCATGTATGTCTGTGCACTACATGCACGCAAATGCATGCAGAGGCCAGAAGAGGGAGTTACAGGCAGTTGTGAGCCACCCTGTGGATGCTAGGAATCAAATCTGGGGCCTCTGCAAGAACCACAAACGTTCTTAAACACTGAGCCATCTCACTAGCCCCAAGACTTATAAACTTCGAGGCTGAGGTGAGAGGATTGATGGGAATTCAAGGCCAGCCTGCTTCGTACAGCTCTTACCAGGTGAACTAAGAATATACAGCAAGACGGCGTCTCAAAAGCAAGAATGAATTAGTTGATGACAACCCTATTTTCTAGGCTGACAGGATGGCTCAGCAGGTAGCGATAGCTGGCCACCAAGCCCGACAAGCCCATTTCAGTCCCTGGAGCTGACGTTAGAAAGAGGACCAAGTGCAAGCTGTCGCCTGACCTCCCGTGCACGGCACGCTTGCCATGTGACACACCAATAAGGAAATAAGTGTTTAAAACAACCTCAGTTTTCTCACAGAAATTTAAGAATTAAATTTTTTTTTTTAAGTTTTTAAGCTAGCTGTAGCTTACACCTATAATCCGTGTACTTGGGAGGCCAAGGCAGGGGGATCTGCAGCCTGGGGAAGAGTAAAATCCTGTCTCAAAAAGTAAACAAACAAAACAAACCAGGGCCTGGAAAGATGGTCCAGCAGTTACGAACACTTGCTGCACCACCGTGTGGGCCAGAGTTCAGACCCAGCCCCCAATAACCATCCAGATGTCCTGTGCACACCTGTAACCCCAGGTCTGAGAAGTGCAGAGACAGGAGGATTGCCAGGATTTGCTGGCTTACAGCATAGCTGAGAAACAGAGCCCCAGTTTTAAGGAGAGATTCTGCCTCAGATGAATGGGCAGAGTGATAGAGAAGGACACCTGATGTCATCTTCCGGCCTCCATGCATGCACACAGATGTCACACCCAAATACATTCATATACACTCATATACACAAATAAATGTGGGGGGTTTTTTTGAGACAGGGTCTTTCTCTCTCTAGTCCTGGCTGTCCTGGAACTCACTATGTAGATCAGATATCCTCCTGACTCTGCCTCCCAAGTTCTGGGATTAAAGGCATGCACCACCATGTCCAGCAAATAAATCTTTAAAAAAAAAACCTGGACTGGCAGGATGGTTTAGTGGGTAGACACTTGGCTGCCAAGCATAATGACCCAAGCTCAAGCCCAGATTCCACAGAATGAAGAGAATCAACTCCTGTAAGTTGTCCTCTGACCTCCACACGTTTGCCCACACATATACACAAATAAATAGATGTAATGAAATTTTTTAATTAAAAAAAAAATATATTATCCTTCAAGGCTCTCTGTCTCCTGCCTGTCTGCACTTAGTGGCCATTTTGGTGTTCACGGCGGGGATGAGAGGAGGGGTCAGAGGACAGGACCACACTATGAAGCTCATATGTTGAAGGGAGGATAGGGGTGCACCTTTGAGCCTGGCTCCAAGGGCAGGTCTCGGGCTGACTGCCACCTCTGGGTCCTCTATAGAGCGACTGAGCCTGAAAGACCAGCTGATCGCCCAGAGCCTCCTGGAGAAGCAGCAGATCTACCTGGAGATGGCTGAGCTGAGCGGGCTGGACGAGTCACCCCAGTGCCGAGGCCTCTTCCGAGGAGGCGGGGACCCCTCTGAGACCCTACGCGGGGAGCAGATTCTCAGATCAGCCATGAGCGAGAGTAAGTCAGCCATCCCCTGTGGTATGTTATGATATTGTAGGGTGGGCTGCACAGGGGACCAAAACCAGGCCCAGGACTCCACGTGGCAGACCTTACCCAGGACCACGGTCATGTTGCTTTTCTGTGATCCAGGGAACCCGGCATGTGCGAGAGCGCTACAATTAAGCTACGCCTAACTAACTCCTTTAAGCACTTTCTCTGCCAGTCAACAAACACTCCCTGGGTGACCTGGTCAACCCCAGAGGTCTCAAGTTGACTCAGGGTTAGGGCTGTGGCTCTGTTGGTAGAGTCCTTGCGCAGTGTATGTGAAGCCCTGGCATCCCAGCACTTGGGAGACTGAGGCAGGGGGACCAAAAGTTCAAGGTCATCCTTAGCTCCATAATGAGTTTGAAAGACTTGTCTTTAGGGGGAAAACATAAAGCTTGGCCTAAGAAATGGCCAGCAGGTAAGGGTGCTAACCTCCATGTAGACAGCCTGAGTTCAATCCTAGAGATCCACGTGATAGAAGGACAACTCATCAAGTTGGCATGTGTGTTGTGTCATATGTGTGCACATAATAAATAAGTAAAAATATAATCTAAATTTTCATAATAAAGTTACCTGATACAGATCCTCCTTTCCTGGGATGGCCCCCAGTAATATCCTCAGGAAAATTCATATACTCTTTGAGCCACTTTGAGGGACTTCTGGAGTCCAGAAACGCACCCCAAACTTGGGCCAGAACCCCACCTCTAGCTCTAGCAGGCTGCCAGGCATTAACAGCCATGGTGTAAACCACTGGGTACATATAACCCACTGTCTCCACACACATTCTATCCAGACCATGCAGAGACCCCTCTTCCAGTCTCAAGGTTAGACCCAGTAAGGGGAACACAGGATTTAACCAGTGATACAGGAGCTCCTAACAGCACCATTGCAGCCACCAGGACCCCATGCTGTCCAGCAGGGTGGGCAGCCAGTGTGTAGTGGCTCTCTTCCATCAGCAAGTCAGACCACTCAACCCCTTGCCTGCACAGCTTAGCAAAGACCCAATGGGTGTTTTGCTCCCTCCAGCCGCATCTGCACTACCCATCCACCTCTGCCTTCTGAGGCCGGCCATTGTTCTCAGCCTCCAGTGACACTCACAACATGGGTTGGGAATGTTCTCCCCGCCTCTTGACCTGGCTAGAGACTTTGAATGGCAGAGGGTCATTGAAGGGTTTGTAGACTACCCTTACCCCCGTGGGCAGCCCTCCTGTCCAGCTCTCATCTAACATTGTGTCTGCTTCTGGACCTAGGTAGGGACTGGTACATCACATCCCTAGGTCTGGCTTGGGGCCTGGATTGCAGCAGGCACCCTGACGAGCTGGAGAGAAAAGTCACACTTTTACTTTTTTGAGGAGACATGAACACACACATCTTCACCCCAGATAGGGAACTGATGACAGAGCAAAGTAACAATGACACCAGTCCAACTTGGTGAGCCAGTGAGTTTGTGGGGTCACTTACGAGCAGGGGTGAGGGATTGTGAGGGATTACTTACAACTTAAAGGCAGCTGCTGCACTGAAAGCCACCCCAGCCTAGGTGACAGTTCATGAAAACTGGGACCCGGGAGCTCTCTTCACGACTTGCAGGCGAAGTTGGCTGAACAGGTTGGAGAGTCTCTTTTCCCTCGCAGTCCTTTCTGTATATATAACTTCTGGTAAGTTTCAGGGACTTCCTGAGATTTGTGCATTGTTGACTTCCTGAGTCTTAACATACCTCCCTTCAGAACTTCCTGAATCTTATGGAGCCTGCCTCCAAGATGGGTTATTTTCAAACCCAATGGCTGCCCCCGAGGATGATGGCTCAGGATGGGGCACCATTGTTAGAGTGCTTGCCTAGAACTGGGTTCTATCCCCAGGACTGTCAAAGCCAAGGTAATAGTGTATACCTGTCATCCCAGCACTCGCTGCCATGCTTGTCCTGACTCAGGTCTGGGTTCCCTGCAGCCCCTGGCATAACCCCCACCGCCTGTCAACTCATGTCCCCCACCTCTTCCTCACAGTTGAGGGCATCCAGAGCCTGATCTGCCGGCGGCTGGGCAGCACCAGTGGCCAAGTGGAAGAGGGAGGTGTGTCTGCAGGCCTACCTCGGAGGGCTGAGACCTTCGGGGGCTATGACAGTGTGGGCAGCCCCAGCAAGAGTAAGTATGTCACCACCTGCCTCCAAGGCTATGCCTCGGGAAGCTCCTGAGTGTCAGTGTCCTCTACGGTGTGATTTCTTGAGTTTTTGGTTGTGAGCCTGGGCCTTTAACAGCCGAGCTACTTCTCCAGCATTAGGGGTGTAACTCCTGAAAACAGTCCTCAGCGCTCTGGGTGTTGTGGGCTCTGTACTACAACACCAGGGCTCTGCAGCAGGCCTCCAGGAGCACCCTACCCTGTATTCATTACATGGTAGGGTCTGGGCGAAGAGGAGGGGAGAGGATCCCAGACCCTGTGGGGTTTATAGCATCCTCTTGTGATCAATTTGGGGTCTCTAGGTGGCAGCTTTAAAAAGAAAATGTGCAACAATGACCTCAGGCCCCAAGACTTGCAGGGGCCTGCTAGCAGCTCAGATTCCAAATCCTGTGACGGCAACACCCCCAGTGGCTGTGAGGAATCGCCACAAGCGGTAAGTGACTTCTGGTAACTGATAGTCCAAGTCAACATAACCGCCACTAACATGACAGCCTTCAAAATTAATCTTGCAGACCCCTGTAATGGCAGGCAGTGACTTGGGAGGGAGGCAGAGGAGAGAATGGGCACAACAGAGTGGCCTTGAACCCCACATTGGTACCACAGGCTATCCAGAGTGTCGTAACAGCTGCCCACACTCCTGGCTTTCACTGGCTCTTCCCCTTCGACTCTGCACACCCAGCACCTGCCCATTGTTGCTGAGGTCTCCAGAGGCTAAGGCCACCTGCCTCTAGCATACAGCTGGACCCTATGTCTGGCATAGCCACATAAGCTTCACTTCCAAGCCCACCCTACTCCAGAGCTGGACATCGGTCACCCACCCACCTCCCAGACTTCCCCACACCTTCATTTTCCAGACTCCCGGATTGGCGTACATTAGATGGCCATAGGACTTGTACCTCCACAATCACAGCCCAGCCCTGCGTCCTTTCTTTTTCCCATGCCAAGAGCATGTCTCCTCTCACAGTGAGCTGTGGTGGTTTAGGTCAGTCCCATTTGATACTATCATCCTCTTCTTCACAGGTGGAGATGCCTAGCACAGAGAGTAGCTCATGTCTGCCCACTGTCCTGGAGTCAGAGGTACCGCCCCTGATCCATCTCCCCCAGGGACGGCATGCCCACATGCCCCGTGTACTGTCATCAGGTAGACCAATTTGACTTTCTCTCTGCAGCTGGTCCACCGGGTCCAGACACTGTCGCAGCTGCTTCTTAGTCTCCAGGTACCTGCAGCATCAGGGAGGGGACTGGCTGCTGCCGCCTCTTGCTGGTTGGCTGGGTCTAGCCAAGGGCATGATATTCATCAGCCCCACCCTTCTCCCTGTTCCCAGGCAGTCATCGCCCAACAGGACAGCTATGTGGAGATGCAGCGAGTGGCCATCCAGGAGCGCGAGAAGCAGTTCCGGCTGCAATCAACACGTGGGAACCTGCTCCTCGAGCAAGAGCGGCAGCGCAACTTCGAGAAGCAGCGTGAGGAGCGGGCGGGCGTGGAAAAGCTGCAGAGCCAGCTGCGCCAGGAGCAGCAGCGCTGGGAGCGGGAACGGGCACGCCAGCAGCAGGAACTGGAGCTGGCAGGCGCGCGCCTGCAGGAGCGAGAGGGCGAGGCGCGCCAGCTGCGCCAGCGGCTGGACGAGGAGCGTACGGAGCTGGAGCGGCAGCGCCAGGCCTACCAACATGACCTGGAGCGTCTGCGCGAGGCCCAGCGTGCAGTGGACCGTGAACGTGAGCGCCTGGAGCTGCTGCGCAGATTCAAGAAACAGAACACTGCACCGGGGGCACTGCCCCCAGAGGTGCTGGCCGAGGTGAGCCGGCCTGTGTGGCCAACCTGCTGAGCCGGAAATGGGGCTTGGTTTAGTGCTTGTCTAGCGTGCACAAAGCCCCTGGTTCCAACCCCAGCAGTACATTTAAAAAAAAAAAAGCTGGATGGTGGTGGCACACACCTTTAATCCCAGCACTGGGGAGGCAGAGGCAAGAGGATCTCTGAGTTCGAGGCCAGCCAGAGCTACACAGGGAAACCTTGTTTTGAAAAAAAAGAAAAAGTGTAGTGGCACAGGCCTGTCGTCCTAGCATTCAAGGGGTGGAGGCAGGAGGATTAGATCATCCTTGGCTACACAGCAAGTACAAGGCCACTGTTAAAAGAAGCACATGCCTTTAACCCCAGCACTCAGGAGGCAGGTGTATCTCTATGAGTTCCAGGCCAACCTGGTCACCTGGTCTACGTAGAGTTCTAGGATAGCCAGGGCTACATAGAGAGACCCTGTCTCTAAATTAAAGTTTCTGTGAGTAATCCAGACATAAATTGTGTGGCCATATTTGTGTGTGAGGCATGTATATGGCTCAATGTGACAGTGGATGTACACAGACTGGTGTGTTTGATGAGTTATAAATCACCAGAAGCACTTTAGACTCAAGCAGTGCTCACAGAATGCAGACTGCACCTTCCCAGCGGTGAACTGGACCCAGAGCTGGGGGGGCAACACCCATTCATCTCCGAGCACTTACCAGCTGGGTTTGGTTCCCGTCCCCCATGCCCCCGCCCCAGGCCAGAGACGCCGAAGGGCTGGGAAGCCTTCTGTTGGGTTAACAGCCACCAGCAGGCTCGGCAGTGATGTGCTGTGTCTTCTGTTACTCAGGTGCAGCCCACAAGCCACCCTCCCAGTTTCAATGGGGATGGACCCGAGGGGCGCTTGGTCCTAGCCAAAGCACCAGGGACCCAAGGGAGCATGCTGCTGCCTGGCACGGGGCCTGAGTACATAGAGCGACCTGAGGTGGCCCGCTGGGACAGTGTCCCTGCAGAGAGCCGGCCAGCCAAGAGCGATGTGCCCATCCAGCTGCTCAGTGCCACCAACCAGATTCAGAGGCAGACAGCCGTGCAGCAGCAGATCCCCACCAAGCTGGCCGCCTCCACCAAGGGCAGCAAAGACAAGAGCAGCAAGAGCAGGGGTTCCCAGCGCTGGGAGAGCTCAGGTGAGTGGCGCACACACACACACACACACACACACACCCGAGCTCAGGGACCCTGGAGCACCCAGAGAAGCAGCAGAATGGAAACGACAGACCTCAGACAGGGAGCCAGCCAGCCCAGCTCCAGCGTGGGCAAGCAGCATGGCAAAGAAGCGGCTGTCCATTGCCCAATTGCATTTCGGTGCTGTGACAAAACACCCCGACAAAAGGCAACTTAGAGAAATGGTTTGTTTTAGCTCACAGTCCAGGTTTCGGCCCATCGTTGTGAGGACTCAAGGCGGCAAGAGCGTGAGACAGCGGCTCACGTCCACAGTCAAGAGCATGGGGAAATAAATGCGGTTTGACTAGTGCCCAGCCAGCTTTCTCATTCTCATCCAGATCAGGGCCCAAGTCTAAGGAATGGTGGAGCCCACTTTCGGGCTGGGTCATTCATGCTGATTAAGGCAAACAAGACAATCCTCCACAGACATGCCACCGGTCACCCTGACGTATACAGTCCTTCACTGAGACCTTTGTCCCAGGTTGTGTTGTTGACATAATTAATTATCATGCCCTTTTACTTAGAAGCTCACAGCTGGGGCACAGGACAGGCACTAGCGACTGTACCCAGGGTCTTTGTCCCCTCCGCATAGAGATTCCCCATCCCCTGGTGACACAGAGTGTATTGTGGGATGGGAGTCCATGTCCTAATGATTATGGGAAAAGGATGTTTGCTTGGAAGCCACACCCTTCTCCCATCCCAACGTTGTGTGACTCTGTGCCACCTTTCAAGTGCTTATTTGGCTGCCCATGGGGAAGTACCAGGTAGGGGAGGCCTACTTCCCACCCAGATGGCCGAGTCCAGCTCAAGCACCTTCCCTCTTCCAGCATCCTTCGACCTGAAGCAGCAGCTGCTTCTCAACAAGTTCATAAGCAAGGATGAGAATTCGTCACGAAACCGCCGGTCACTGAGTCCCATCCTGCCTGCCACCCATGGATCTGCACCTGCCCCAGGTGAGCCTGGCCACTGGGCATTGAGGCCACCCACTGATTGTGGCAGCTTATGACACCAGTGCGCCCCATCTCTCTTCCAGACCCCTGCTTTCCAGCCCCAAGTCCAGCCCCAGCTACCACGCCCCCTGAGGCCTTCTTCAAGTCCGGAAGCACGTCCCTGCCACCTGCATCCCCAGGCCCCTCACTGCCAACCACACCACTCACAGCCAAGGACGAAGTTGGCAAGGAAGATGTCATCTTCTTCTGAGGGGACCACTGCCCCAAAGCAGACCCCTTTCTGTCCTGATAACCCTTTATGTCTCTGGGGATCCCACGGGTGACTGTTACTGTCTGGCCGTCCCCTTCCCCTGCCTGAGCACACCCAGGCACTTGCTCACCTGAGGTTGCCCTGTTGGTGTCTTGGGTCTCACAGCTCTCTGTAGAATTAGTGGTAAAGTCTGGGTAGCCTCTTCCACTTTTTATATATGTACATGTAAACAAAGTTCTTTTAAATTGAAGGTCGAACTCCAGCTAAACCACAGAGCTGTTTTAACCCAGAGGTAGACAGCACAAGCTGGGGAGCCAGGAGACAAACACAGGTGGGTCTGAGAAGACCCTGGCTCCAGGGGCAGGTTCCATAACCCCCAGAAATCTCTGGGTTGAGCTGAGTCATTAGGCACCAGAAGGCACTAGAATCATCCAGAGTCCAGTGAATCGCCTCCTCCAAAGCAGCAATTGATGCTGGCCACAGAGAGCCTTGACCAGTAAATGAACTGGGCAGCCCATGGAGCAATGGACTGAGTCTTTGGGTTCAGAAATCAATCTGGAGGGGCACCTACCATGTCCTCCCATCTGCCCGAGACACAGAACCCTGGGTTCAGCAGGGCAGCACATATCCCAGACAGACAGTGTTTGATCCCTGTGAAATGAGCAGGTTTTCCCTGGTCTTTTCCGTGTCCTGCCAGAAAGGTAGGAGTCTGGTCAGTGGCTGATCTGGTCTGGTCTTGTTTCCAGGGCTGGGCACCCATAGGCTCAGGAGGTGACCGGAGGTGTCGTGACCCTGAAAGTGTGGTGTCTAGTGACTTCAGAGAGCCAGGAGTGGTGTGGGGGCCCCTTGTCGTCTCTGTGGTGTCCAGAGTGTATATCCATCCACCAGACCTCATCCGTGCCATGTTGCTAATCAGTGTTTCGTGCTTTTTTTGTACTGAGATGTATCAGAGCACTTTAGGAAAGCTGTTTTTAAGTTCCCACTCGGTGAAGAGAACATTCCAGGACCCCACCCCTGACACCATGATTTTTTGGACTTAGAAGGTGGCCCTGGGTCGGGTTTATCACATCTGCCCGGTGGCCAGGTGTGTCTCATCCGTGTCCTGCACACAGTAGAGCAATGTCCTCAGTGTATCCGTCACCAGCAGCCGAGGTTCCTCCTTGGTGGACCTTGTTCGGAAAGCTGGTAAGCCGGCAGCATTCCCAACTCTGAGAATGAGTGGCATCCCTTGTCATTTGTGACCGTGATCTTTGTCTACCCCGTGATTATTTTCACAGTGATAACAGAGCATCCTGGCCATGCGGTATTCTGGAATCACCCTAGAACTTATGACCAGATTCTAGCAATAAAAGTATCCAAAGGATCTCAGGTGGAGCGAACCGTCTTTGGGGTTGGGAACGGGAAGAGGGAGCTGTCTCCTGCTAGGATTTTGGTGACGGGGAACATGCATGTGGAAGGGCGAGTGGATGCTGTGGACAATGGGTGTGGTTCGGTTGGTAGAGTGCTCACCTTGCATTCATGAAGCCCTGGAGTCACCAGTTTAGCATGGTGGTGCACACTTGTAATCTCAGCACTCAGGAGGTGGGTGTAAAGGATCAGAAGTGTGAGGTGGGGCTGTGGGAAATGCAAATGTGAGGGCCTGAACCCAGGTCAAAAGTCCGATACAGAAGCATCCTCTGTAATGCCAACACTTCTAGGATGGGAAGCAGAGACGAGAAATCCCTGGGAATGCATTGGCCAGCTAGCCTAATGTACACAGCAGCAGACAGGCTGCTGGAGCCTGAGGTGGTCCTCTGCCCTCTCCACACACACCTGTATTCACACATACACTTCATGTTTAAGCACTTGGAGCTGGAGAGACGGTTCAGTGTTGAAGAGCACTGGCTGCTCGTAGACAGGACCTGGATTTAGTTCCCGTGGTAGCTCCAAACCATCTGCAACTCTGGTTCCAGGGGATCCAACCTCTTTCCTCCATGGCACCAGGCATGCATATGGTGCACATACATAGACTCGGGCACATACACAAGTAAGTCTTTTCATGAAACGTAAGGTTTAGTTGGCTATGGTGGCACACATCTTTAATGCCAGCACTCGGGAGGTGGAGGCAGGCACACCTCTGAGTATGAGGCCAGCCAAGGCTACGTAGTGAGACCCTGTCTCAAAGAAAATAAATTTCAAGCATCCTTGACTACATAGTAAATTCAGGGCAGCCTGGCTCACATGCAGCCTTGTCTCAAGCACAGAATAAATAAGCAACGGTTGGGGCTGGAGCTCAGTGGTGATGGGCTTGGCTAGTAAATGTGAGATCTTAGTTCCATCCCCATCTAGAACCACTGGACAGCTCAGCTGAGCCTTTTCTGGAAGTGTCTGGCCTCATGTTCCCTGTCTGTACCACATGTGGTTAAATGTCCAAGGCCTTCCCACCCCAGTTTGGACCTCAGGCTCAGCTTCTGTCTTCCTGGTACCCTGACTAGTTGAGGCTCTGCTCTGTGGGCATGGGCTCAGGCTTAAGGTGGGGAACAGATACCAGGACGCCAACATGATGCCCTTGAGAGCTAGGGCAGGTGGGACCACAACAAGGACAGGAGCCCGATCCTGGCCACCCATGAACCCTGCACAGATGCTCCACAAGTGAGAGGCTGGAGTGCTCTGTTGGGGCTCCTCTTGTACCCCACTACCCCAAGTGGTCCCAGCATCCCAGTGGTTCACAAATACCTATCTTCTTTGTAAAACCAAAGTTTCTTGGACTTCTGGCCAACACCAAAAGGGTGGGGGGTTGGGGCCATTGAATCTTGACAGTAGAATACTTCTTGGCTCATCTATCACTAGTACCAAAAATTGGAGGGGCAGGGGGGCAGGGAAAAGAAAATTTGGAGAAAGGGGGAGGAAAATAAATTTCTGCACTTGGGAAGCAGCCTGACCTATGTAGCAGGGCTGTCTCAAAACACACGCACAAAAGGTTGGTGTCATGTAAAGTTGAAAGGCAGCTGTATCTGGTCTCCCAGGCTGGGCCAGGCAGTGGTGGCACACACCTTTAATCCCAGCAACATTCAGGAGGCAGAGGCAGGTGAATCTCTGTAAGTTCGAGGCCAGCCTGGTCTACAGAGTGAGTTCCAGGACAGGCTCCAAAGCTACAGAGAAATCCTGTCTCAAAAAAACAAAAAAATAAAAATAAACAATCATACATGCGGACCGGTGAGATGGCCCCTGGGTAGAGGTGCTTGCTGCTGAGCCAATCCCCAGGATTCGTATAGTGGGAATAGTGGAACATACTAATAAAAACTTAAACTGATTTTTAAAACAAGGCCCCCCTACTATAGTCTCCTTGATATAGGACACAAACCCACACATCTTCAGAGAGGCCAGCAAGCATGGCCCGGCCACAGCTTAAACAGGCCTTGTGGCCCTCGATACCGTAAGATGCCATGACTGGTATGATTGTTCTCTCGCTTAGGTGTGGCCTTCCTGAAGGCAGCGACACACAGATCCCCTCCCCGGCCTGGGCGCAGTGAGCAGAGGTCAGTCAGATCCTGAGAGGCCAGTGGGCTGAGGGAGTCCTGAGGGGTGGAATAGAGATGAGCCATTCCTCACTTAATGTCCCGGCACCTGTGTAAGCAAACCGTGTGACTTAGGCCTAGAGGAGGGACGGCCAGCATGACTGCTCTAATCACCTCACATACAGACTGGCACCATACCAAGATGTTTAATAGGCACTGCAGTATTCCAGCTCCCCAAAGCCCGACCCCAGGCATGGCATGTCTTTCCCATTCACCTTCAGGTAAGCCAGCAAGTGGGAGGTTCTAGCAGAGGCCTCCCAGGACTTCAAGAGCCTGGCCTTGGCTCTGGGAGTCCTGGGGTCCTCCTCATGTGCCTCCCACTCCCCAGAGAAGCAGCTTCCCCTGAAGCCCTAGCTAGGACCTGAGATCTACCAGCCTTTTTCCCACCCCACCCAGGAGACAGCTACTGGAGTACACAATCATGGAAGCAACCCTGGCCGGTGGTTCCCACTCTGGGAATCTGAGCCCTCTGTGGAGCCCCCCAGTGTCCTCCACCTGCCACTCCAGGGCCTCATCCAGAGCTGTCTGCCTCCGCTGTGCCGCCAGCCCTGGCGGCCTGATACATGCTGAGGAGGGAGGAGATGGTGCCCATGAGGCCCACCAGCCACGGAGGGAAGCGACCGGCCCACAGGACGCCTCGGGGCAGCCAGTGCACAGCGTTTGCCAGGTCAGCCAGGTTGCTGAGTAGAGTTAAAACCTCTGACCACATCCTTGCCTCCATGGCCCTCCGCTTGCTCCGGGGCAGCTGGCTGTGGGAGAGAAAGAGGAGGGAGCCACTCATCGCCTGCCCTCCCATGGCCCCAGAAAGGAGCAGGCACAGAGTGGCCCACAACCTCAATTCCACACCTTCTTTCCGGGATCCCTGGGCACGTGTAGGGCTGTGGGCATTGTCCTCATCACCCACCCTGCCATGGGATGCAGCCATGAAGGCTCAGCCTGTAGTCCTCCTTCTAACAAGCCTGTTTCCCTACCTGGGAAAGGTACTACTTCCCTCCCAGAGACTAAAGCAATGCTCTTTGAACACATACACACACACACACACACACACACACACACACACACACACACACACACACACCACCCTTTTGTAGTGATTTATCCCCTGAACCACACAAATACACACTTTTTTTTGCGGGGGGGGGGGGGGGGGGGGGGGGTGTTGTTCGAGACAGGGTTCCTCTGTGTAGCCCTGGCTGTCCTGACACTTGCTCTGTAGACCAGGTTGACTTCAAACTCACAGAAATCCTCCTGCATTAAAGGCGTGCGCTACCACACACACACACACACACACACACACCGTTTACACCCACCCTTTTGTAGTGATCTATTCCTGAACCTTTCAGCCAACGGGGTTGTTGACCATGGCCTTTCCTCGTATATGGAGAGGTGGGGAGGGGGGGGGGGGTCACTGGACCTTCAGCTGACATTCTAGTTGCTTCCTTCTGACCTCCCAGCTCTGCTGTTTGCAGTTCTGCCCTAATTGCAGGAGGTGCTATGCAGCCATGAGGAAGTTGTCATCCATGCTGGGGTAAGACTTCCCCATGATACAGCTGTTTGGGGGTCACCCACACTCCCGCTGTTTGGTTCCACAAGTTGGAATTTGACCAAACCATACTTTAGTTTGTTACTGATGTCCCAGGAAGCATGGCAGACATCCATTTTCAACTTTCCAGGGAAAGGGTTCCCACATTAGCCCTGCAAAGGTCAGCAGGGGCATGGCTGAGAGAAGTGCACTCTGTGCACCTTGCAGGAGAAAGTTAGGATGGGTACCTGGTGAAGGTGCCTGTGAGGCTCCACAGCTTCTGTCTTAGCTTCAGTGCTGTCCACAGGGACCTGCAACACAGAAGACCATAGGGATGCCCTGCCAGAGCAGCATGGCAAGCTGGGGGAGGAGGGGGTCAGCTCTCCACAGCAGCTAAGGCAGCAAGAGCCTCCACTGCCTTCAACCTAGGGAACTGAGACCAGCCACCCTCCATACTTGGCCAGCAGTGGTCCTGCTTGCAGCCTCCTGCACAGAGCTACAGGCTCACTGTGCCTTGGGAGAGAGACTTGTCGCTTTTAGGGGTGAAGTCTGGCGTTCTGTCCTAGTCAGCTTTAATTGTCAAACTGAGTTAGCCTGGAGTCACCTGAGAGGAAAGCCTTGACTGAGGGTCAGATTAGCCTGTGGGCATATCAGGGTCACGTTATTAACTAGAGAATGGAGGAAGCCCTGAGTGACAGGAGTCCTAGGTATTGTTGACTCGGCACGGCCATGTCAAAGACTGCAATGCCTTAGCCCCGCGTGAGTGGCAAAGCCTCCCGGGGGGAGAGGCCAGAGGGATGGCAAAGGTTTCCTAGAGGATCCGAGTGTGATGATTGGCCAGTGTGTACAGTAACTAGCTACCGCAGCCGCCGCCTCGCAGATGTTTAGTCTGAGGCTGCTGCCTACAGACAGTTCCTTCTGAGACCATCTGACCCCCGCCCTCTCCCCCTCCCCCTGTACCACACGTAGTAAACTGAGGTTCCTGGGTGCAGCCAGCAGTACATGCAGTGGCAGACGCCTCCACTCCACGAAAGTGCGCACATCCTGCCCGACCTCAGCCTGGCTTTTCTCTTTCTTTACTCTTTTGGTGGTGGTAGTGGCTGGATGATTTTGTTTTTGAGACAGGATCTAACTATGTAAACCTGGCTTCCCTGAAACTCACTATGTAGACCAGAGTCCCAGCTTTTCTGTCCATTCTTTAGTGTCACTGTCCTTTCTTCACTCCCTTGGCCTCCCTGGTCAGGGTTCCAGATCCAAACTCTGCAGGTCATGGCACCTGTGAGTGAGCCAGCAAGCAGCCCCTCCATGGCTCTCTGCCTTCAGTTCCTGCTCTGACTTCCCTCAACGATGGACTGTGACCTGGAAGTATAAGCCATATAAACCCTTTCCTCCCCGAGCTGGTTTTAGTCAGAGTGATTTGCCACAGCAACAGAATGAAGTTAGAACAGGTTCTCCTGTAGCACAAGCTGGCCTTGAACTTAGTGTAGGATGACCTTGAACTCCTGATCCTCTTGCCTCTACCTCCTGAGTTCTGGGATGACATGCGTGTGCCACCACGTCTAGTTTATACAGTGTTGAGGGTGGAAAACAGGGCCTTGTGCATGCTAGACAAGCACTTTACCAACTGAACCACATTCTAAGCCCAGGAGGGACTTATGACTTAACCTACATCCCACCAGAATGGACCGTGCTGTGGACCTGCCCAGTGCTCGGAGACAGCCAACAGTGTGCATGGGGATGGAGACAGCAAGCTTGGTGGGACCTCAGAGGTCAGCGGACGTCAGCAAGAAACCATAGTCATGAAAGGACATCTGGATATTGCCCAAGCATGTCAGAGGAACACACATCCAAAGGCTGGGAAGGGATTATCAGAGCCAGGCATGGTGGCACGGGCATATCATCACAGCTTCTTGGGAGGTTGAAGCAGGAGGATCCAAATTCAAGGCCTGCCTGGGATACTTAATGAGGTTCTATCTCAAAAAGTTAAATGAAGCTGGGTGGTAGTGGCACATGCCTGGGAGGCAGAGGCAGGGAGATCTCTGTGAGTTCAAGGCCAGCCTTGTCTACAGAGCGAGTTTCAGGACAGCCAGGCCTACACAGAGGAAACCCTGTCTCAAAAAGTAAAAGGAAGAGCTGTCAAGACGGCTTGGCGGGTAAAGGCCCTTGCAGCCAGGCCTGTTCCCTAAGTTGGATCCCAATATTCCCTGGGTAAAGGAAATAACTGCCCAAGTTGTCCTCTGACCTCCATACATGTGCGCATGTGCACACACACAAGTAAATGAAGTCAATAAATACAAAGAAAAAAGTGAGTAAAAAGAGGGCTGGAGAGAGAACCCTTCACCAATCAGTGCGGAGGGGACCTGGTGCTCACTGGACAACCAGCGTAGCTGAGTTAGTAAGGCCCAGGCCAGTAAGAACAGAAAGAAGAAAAAAAGATGGAGGGCCAGCAAGACGGCTCAGCAGGCAGAGGTGCTTGCCACCAAACCTAAGGACCTGAGTTCAATCCCCAGAACCCAGATGGTTCAGGGAAAGAACTAACTTCTGTAAGTTGTCCTCTGAACTCCACATGTGCACTACAGTGCACACATGTCCCCACACACAAATAATTTAAAGAAATTTAATTAAATAAAAAAATGTAAAATAAAGGGGAATGACTGAGTAATGCCATCTGAGGTTGACTTCTGGCCTCCACACACTCACACATACAGGCATAAAAGCAAAGAGAAATAAAAAATAATTAAAAAGAAAAGCAGAGAGGCGCATGGGAAATGGCCCCGTGGTTAAGAATACTTGCTTACAACCATTGGGACTTTAGTTCAGATCCCAGCGCCCACATGGCAAGCAGGACATGTAACCCCAGTACTGGGGACGGGAGAGCAGAGACGGGGGGGAGGCGGGGGGGGGGGGGGGGGGGGGGGGGGGGGGGCATTGAGGCTCGCTGGCTGCCGAAGTAGCCAAAACACAAGCTCTGGGTTCAGGCCAAGACACCCCCTCAAAGGAAACGGCCAAAAAGAGTGACAGAGGACACTCTGTGTCTCCATCTGGCCTCCGCCAGGCACATACACCTACTACATTCACACACAATCAATTAGCAAACCCATTTTTATGAGACTGGAGAAGGGACTTGGTGGGTCAGGAGCAAGTGTTTCTGCTCTTAACAGAGGGTGGATTCCATTCCCAGCACTCACGTTGGGCAGCTCACTGCAGGTCACTCCAGCCCCAGAGACTCCAACACCCTCCTTCTGGCACAGGCACTACGCTCATATGCATGAAGCCATGAACATAATTGAAAATAAAACCTTTCTTTAAAAGCTTTTCAACAATAAATACATCTTTTAAGAGAGAGGGAAAGAGAGAGAGAAGGAGAGAAGGGGTGGGAGGTGGGGCTGTCAGAAAGCAGAGAGATTCTAAGACTCTGTGGTGCTCGATCTGAAGGAGGAAGGGGCCACAAGCAAAGGGATGGGCCCTCTAGAACTGGAAAAAGGCTATGGAGCCTCCAGGGAGGGACCAGCCTTGACCCGCCTGGACTTTACCCTATGAAATTGATTTCAGGTTTCTGACCTCCAGCGCTGTAACAGATCTGTGTTGTTTTAAACAGTACATTTGTGTCCAACTGTTAGAGCAGTTACCTCACCAGAAACAAACACAGAGGGTCAAACAGCAGTGTGTGTGTGTGGGGGGGGGGGGGGTGCAGACACTGCTCGGTAGCTGAGACACTGGCTGCTCTTACAAAGGACCTGGATTGGTTCCCAGCACCCACACAGCAGCTCACAGCTGTCTGTAACTCCAGTTTCAGTGGATCCGCCATCCTCTCTTAGCTTCTGTGGGCACTGCACACACAGGGCGCACAGACATGTGTGCAGGCAAAACCCATACACAGAAAAACTTTAAAAAAAAAAAAAACATTAAGGAAGGAAACTCCAATATGTGAAGACTGGCCCCCTCCTTCGAGCCTCCTAACGAAACATGTAAGGGTTGGCACCCCTACAGCTTTGCTGAGGTTAACACCTCTTGGGGACTTCTGGTGTCCCCTCTGGCAGATGTCACATACCTGACAACTCCAAGGAGTAGAGAGAGAATCCAGAGGGCTGTGCTCAGTGTCCACCACCGAGCAGAGTCCACCTGGAGGACCTTGGCATCGGCAGCCCAGGCGACATGCTCACAAGGGTAGTACAGCTGGTCAGCCATGTTACTCAGGACAGACAGCCATCGGATGAAGATGTCCTCCTCCTGTGAAACCAAGTGGTGGGGATAGGCCTGAAAGTTAGACCTGCTCACTGCCTGACTTAGTGCCATTCTGGGCCACAAGACGTTCCCATGACCACAGTCTGTGCCCTGGTGTCTGGGCAGGACAGCCCACCTCTAACAGCTGTACAAGAAGAGAGCTCGGGGGCCCATGCAGGCCTGCCTTCCTCTGCTCATGCTCATTGGACAGCTGAGACACAGGTCTGAACTCAGGCAATAGAATTATCTGGAGAGCTGTCAAAACCCCAAGCCCTGCACCAACTGGGATAGACACCAAAGGTTTGTTGTTGCTGTTATTTCATTTTTATTTATTTATTTGGTGTGTGTGTGTGTGTGTGTGTGCGTGTGCACGTGCATGTACAAACACAGCCATGTGTATGCAGGACCTCCAAGGCCAGAACAGCATAGGACCCCTTGAAGCTGGAGAAAGAGGCATTTATGAGCTGCCGTACATGGATGCTGGGAACCCTACCTCCACCTCATAATTAAACAACAAGCACTCTTAACCACTGAGCCATCTGTCTGGCCTAAGAATTTTGTTTTAAAAATGGGATCTCATATATCCCAGGTGGTCTCAAAATCCCTATATAGCTGAGAATGATCTTAAACTCTGTGTATATGGTGTGGTGTGGTGTGTGTGTGTGTGTGTGTGTGTGTGTGTGTGTGTGTGTGTGTGTGTGTGTGTGTGTGTTATGCACTTGAGTATAAGTGCCTTTGGAGGCCAGAAGAGAATATGGGATTCTCTAGAGATGGAGTTACAGACAGTTGTGAGCTCTCTAATGTGGGAGCTGGGCATCAAACTCTGCTTTTAACTGCCAGTCCATTTCCAACCCATTTTTTGTTTTTGTTTTGTAATTCTTGGTGTGTATATGAGGGGTGTGTGTGCATTCTTGTACATGAGTACGGGTGCATGCTTGCCACAGCACTTGTGTGGCGCTGGAAGACAACCTCATTCCTTCCGTGCCTTATATTTTGACTGAGGCAGAGTCTCTTGCTTTCTGATTCCGCTCACCAAGCTAACTGTCCTTCTGGGGAGTCTCAAGTCTCCACTTCCCACCTCCCTGAAGAAATGCTAGGATCATAGACTGGCACATTCTGTGGGTTCTAGAGATTTGAACTCAGGCCCTCACAAGCACTTTAAGCTGCTGAGCCATCTCCACAGCCTGCACTGTTTTTTGAGACTGTGTCTCTCACGTCCTGAAGCTTACTAAACAGGCGAGGCTGACTGGCCAGTGCATCCTAAGGCCCCTCCTGTATGCCTCTACAGCACTGGAATCACAAGCATGAGCCACCACACTTAGTTTACAGGGGTTTGGAGACTCACACTGAGGTTCTCTGGTTGCACAACAGGCATTTCACAGACTGACTGACCATCTCCCCAGCCCAGATCTCAACCTCACATCCACCTGCCTCTGCCTCTCAAGTGCTAGGGTGATTACTACTGGAAGCCCCCACCCATGGTTCAGAGGCTTTTAAAAAGTGTGTGTGTGTGTGTGTGATGTGAGTGTGGGCATGCAGGAGGAGGCCAAAGGACAACTTTTAGGAGTGGGTTTTCTCTGTCCACTGTACGTTCCAGGGACCTAAACTCTGGTGATCAAGTTTGGGGTGTGGCTCAGCAGCAGAGCCCCTGCCTAGATTCCCCCACTGAGAGGCAGTGTGGGGGCTTAGCAGTAAAGTGCTTAAGGAACATGTACAAGGCCCCAGTTCCATGGCCAATAATAAGATCACCCAATAAGAAGCCCTTAAAATACGCACTGAGGCCATTGCTCCTAGTTCCTCGGGAAGGTCTACCCCCTCTCCCCACAGCCCCATCAACCCTGTTACCTCTGTCCCCAGGCCATACTGTTTAGTGTAGACAAACATGGCCGGGTCATCAAAGAGTCGCAAGACAGTCCTGCAATGGCTGAGCTGGGCTGACACCACCAGCAAGCGCCTTCCCACGTCAGACCTGCTGGGACATTGTTCCACTAGGACCCCACCGACGAGCTGGCAGCAGTAACCCAGTGTCCGGATCTGTGGGAGAGCAGAAGCAGTTACCACAGTCTCTTTCACTCGCTGAGCTGCAATCCCCACCACACCCAGCCATGGGCCCTCAGGATGGAACCTGGAAAGGGTTCTAAGAGTTGCCAGGCATGGTGGCACAGGCCTATACTTCTCAGAACTTGAGAGACTGAGGCAGGAGGATCACCCATAAGTTCAAGGCCAGCCTGGGCTATTGAGTGAGATCCTGTCTCAAAAAAACCAAAAAGTTCTAAGAGTCAGCAAACTTCCGACCCAAACTGAAAGGTTTTGTTTGTGTCTTTTGTTCCCTTCTTTTGGTTGCTGAGGCTGGCTCTCACTCTCACCTCACTCACCACATAGCAAGTCACTGTCATCCCCCTGCCTCAGCATTCCAGTGCTGTAATAACAGGCATGAAGCACTTTACCTGGCTACAAACTGAAAGTTTCTTTCTTTCCTTTAAAGATATAACTTTATGGTAGTTGTTGTCGATTTGAGACAAGGTCTCCTGTAGCCTAGGCTAACCACTGTCCATGGTCATGATTAGAATTGCTAACCCTCTGCTTCTACCTCCCACGTGCTGGAATGAGAGCTGTGCAACATGTTTGGAATACACGGTGCTGGGGGTGAACCCAAGGCCTCCTGCATGCTACGCAAGCACTCTACCAACGTCCCAGGCTCTCAAGAGGTTCTTTTAGAGGAGAGCGTGACATCAAAATCCAAAAAGTGCCACATAGCCAGGTGTGGTGAGGCACACCTGTCATCCCAGTGCCAGGGGAGCTGAGGCAGGAAGACAAGAAAGTTCAAGGCCAGCCGGGGCTACATAAGACCCTGCTTCAACAAAGAGAGGAGAGAGGAGGGAGGAAAGGGAAGAAAGAAGACCTGCCATGGAGAGGTCCACAGGACTGCTGGCTTGTGTCGCCAGAGGTCGAAATGGCAGGGACAAAGAAAGCACAACTATTTCTGTCTCCTGGGTTCTCTTTTGCCCACAGGCAGGGCACGAGGCTGAGAGAAAACTTCTATTCCTGGCCTAGCCAAAGCCTTAGCTGGACTGAAGGAACAGTCTAAGCGACAAAATAGTAATTTGCTTCAAACACTTTAGAGAGAAGGAAGGCATTCAATAAGAGACCTCAATCACGGAGATTCAGCAGGCTCACACCCTTGTATCTTTGTTTCTTTTGTGTTTGAGATGGTATCATGTAGCCCAAGCTGGCCTTGAACTCCTGATCTTCCCTCTATGAGGGCCGAGATCACAGGCTTGTGCCAACATATCTGGTTTATTCGGTGCTGAGGATGGGCCTCAAGGCTTTGTCTATGTTAGGAAAGCACTGGGCTACAGACTCAGCTCTTTCATTATTTCATTTGCTTGTCAGAAATCATTGCTTTCAAGCTGTGTGTGGTGATACACACTTGTCATCCCAGCAACTTGGGAGGCTGAGGTAGGAGGATATCATGTAAGACACCAGCCTGGGTTACGTACTGAGCCCCAGCAAGGCCTTGCTCCTATTGATTATAACTCCTTTTCAGCTTGGCTGTAATGGGGAACACTGTAATTTAGATGTCCAACTTAGGAGAGAAAGGGGTTGAATGTAATCGTGGAGCCACCACTAATGTCTGCCTATAAGGAACTGGTCAGGAAAACTATGCCTAACCTCAGAAGCCTAAGTGGACCAACCAAAATGCTCAAGTAGATGGAATTTTACTGTTACCAAAATATTTCAGATGCAGCACCCGCTTTGGAACATCCAAAATCCCCATGTGAGGTGTCTGTGGCAACTCAAGACATATATAGTGGCTAGGCAGATACTAAATGTCCAAATACAGGGATCTGATTGGTATGGCTGTCCATCCAAGAAACAATCTAAGTGACCAGCTACAGTGGATTTGATGCGGAGTCGTCATGGCTAGGTCCTGAAGTCTGGCCACGTTTGGCTGAAATAAACCAAGTGCCCAACTGGAGGGGATTCTGTCATAACATGAATGTTCAGCTACAGGGGAAGCCATGTAACGCGCTACCCCTATTTGAGGTTGCTCCTCCAATCCAAGAACACTGGTGACTTGGTGAGATCTTGGTCATTATTTGATTGAGCAGGGCTGGATTGGCAGGTTTGACCTCAAATGTCCAACACTAGATGAGTGTTTGTGATTGATCTGGACGAGGACCAAGGCACTAGCTAGCAAGCTAAAAAGCATTAGATTACATTCCTAAAGCTAGCCCCCAAGGTCTAGTCCCTTATTTGGCCACTTCCTCCTCCTGAGGCTGACTACCAAGGTCCAGCTATCAGAGTATTGAAGTCCAGCAATCAAAAGCCCCCTTCAGCTGCCCTAATTAGCATGTCCAATTAAAATCAAGCACCTCATCCTAACAAGGGGGTTTTCCTTTAACCCTTATAAACTGCCATTTGCCTATGGGCCACATCTGTCTCCTCTCTATCCAGAGGCAGTCCTCTGTCCCGGCAGGACAAATACTCCTTCCCCCCTCTCCCTGTTCCCTCCCCCTCTCCCTCCTCCTCTGTCTCCTGTCTTTGTCTCTCTTTCCCTGCCCTTTGTCCTCCTGGGGTAAAGAAATCTTTGTGCTGAGAACTTGGTCTTGGGGTGTGTTGTACCGACACCGGTCCCTTTAGGAACTCCTCTCTGCCCTCAGTTTCCCTGTCTCTGAGCTCTGACCAAACTCCAGGTCACTCCGGCCCAGCACGGACCCAAGCCTCCTCTCACCAGGCGGTCCCGGCCCCTGTAGGACTCCAGCGAGGAAGCCAGACTGTTCAGCAGCGCCATGGCAACTCGATCATGACGCCACCAGGGGCGGGGTCGAAACTCCTTCCGGAAAGGGCTGAAGGCTGGCGCAGGCGCAGCAGCTGCCCTTTGTCCCAGTACTGGCGCCTTGTCAGCGTGCAAACCTGAACCCAGTGTGCAAAAGTGTTGCTGGTACGTGTGTACTTCCTGGCCCAGGCACGCAGAATGACCTTCACCCAGACTGAGCCTGTTGCAATCCGCTCCACGGCTGCTCAGGCTGCTCCACAAGCAAAATGTTTCAAAATTAATCATTGTCCACGTTAAAAAAAAAAAAAAAAAATCCAAGCAAAAGCATGTGTCAGACCCACCCGAAAGGGATTTCTCCTTAAAAGCGGGCTGCACTTGTGGCCTGCTTTATCGGCTTGTCTGTAGTGAGCTTGTGTGACTGGTGTACTCTCAGAACAAGGCATCTTGATTTTCATTTTCTTTGAGGAGGATCAGGTTGTTTGGTTGTTTGTCCTGTAGCTCGGGAGCTATCCTCGGATTCACCATGTACTCAGGCTGGCCTTAAATTGCTGACTCTGTCTCCCGAATGACAGGCATTTGACACAAGGCTGCAAGGCATCCCTAGACGTTATTAGAAGAAAATGAGCTGGGCATGGTGACCCACGCCTTTAATCCCAGCAGTCAGGAGGCAGAGGATCTCTGAGTTCTAGGCCAGCCAGATCTACTTAGGGAGCTCCAGGATAGCCAGGACTGCATAGAGAGACCCTGTCTCACAAAAAAAAAAAAAAAAAAAAAAAAAAAAGCTAACAAAAAGCAGAAAGAAAAGACCTACGGCAAGCTGTCTTCTGACCTCCCAATTACACCTTTTCACGTGGGGTGTGTGTGTGTGTGTGTGAACAACAACAAATTATACAAAGATCTCTCTTTTCCAGGAAGGACAAAGGTTGATCACTTAAAGGCATTAGATCCATATCTACCTGGAGATGGCACCGGAGGATTCAATTTAACAAGCTGGGTTTTTGGGGGGAAGGTGCAGGGTAGAGTGGAGGGGACTACACCGGTATTTTAAGTGTTTGTTACCAGACAGGATCTTATGCAATCCAGGCTGGCCAAATTTGTAGCCAAAACTGGCCTTGGATTCCTGATCCTCTTGCCTCCCCCTCCAAAGTGTTGGGATGACAGGTAAGGGCTCCACCAAGTCCTGTTTGTGCAGTGCTGGGGGTGGAACCAGGGCTTCAAGCTTGCCAAGCACATGCCCAGCCCCCAGAACAGTCTTCTTAAAGTGACAAAGGAGAGTCTCTCAGGGTGATGAGTTAGGAGTAGGTGGATAAAGGACAGGTAAAGGCTGGTTAGTAAGGCTTACTGAGTAGGAGGTTGGGGGTAGAGCTCAGCTGGAAGAGGGAAGACACAGAAAAGATCTAAGAACGATTTCACCCAAGTCTAACACGGCGAAGTTGAGGTTTCCTACAGAAACATGGGTTACTCAAAGGCATCCCTGAAAAGCCGTCCCAGCCTGGAGGACGATCACGAAAGCTGCATGCCGGAGCTTCCAGCTCAACTGGTAGGCAGCCTAGCCACTCAGAATCTCCTCTCCCCAACAATTGTTACTGTTTACTTGGGCAAGCACAGGACCCTGTGTACGAGTGCAGAAGGGAGCATTGGCTCCCCTGGAGCTAAAGTTACAGACAGTTGTGAGCTGCCTGGTACCTGAACTCTGGTCCTCTGTAGGAGGCATATGTTCTTAACTGGTGGGACATCTCTTCAGCCCTTGTTTGTTTCTATAACAGCAGTTCTCAACCTTCCTAAAACTGAGACCCTTGAATACAGTTCCTCATGTGGTAACCCCCAACCATAAAACTATTTTTGTTGCTATTTCACAACTGTATTTTTTACTACTGTTAATGAATTGTAATGTTAATATCTGATATGTGACCCCTGTGTGGGTCTTGACCCACAGGTTGAGAACATTGGTTTAAAAGGGGAAGTAAGTGAAAGCAGGTGAGATCATCAGGAATGTGCCCTGGACAGGGATACTGGTATCCAGGCCTGTTTCTGTCTCCCTTCGCTTCCTGGAATTCATGGAGACTCTGGCCTTCATGTGATGATTCCCATAAGCCCAAAGCAGTAAAGCCGGGAGACTAAAGCCTCTATGACCATCAACTAAGATAACTCTGTCCCTCTAACAAGCTGATTGCATGTTGTTACAATAATGGAAAGCTAATACAGTGGCCATATGTATATGTCTCTTTGACTAATCTTCTTTTCCCTTAGGTTTGCTACCATGATAACATGGATCAGAATTCCATCTCTTTTCTGGAGGTGAATACTATTCCACTTGATAGACATACCACAATGGGTTTATCCAGTCACCCATTGGGACTTTTGGGCTCAGTCTACCTTTTGGCCCTTATGAACAAAGATGTTATGAACACTCATGGATATACATTTGTTCAAGTCCCTGGTTTCAATCCCAGGGATGGAATTACTGACTTATATGGTGATTATTTCTTTTCTCTTCTTGATTTTTTTGGGGGTGGGGTGGTTGGTTATTGTTGTTGTTGTTGTTGTTGTGTGTATGTGTGTGTGTGTCTTGCTAGGGGTAGAACCTAGGACCTTGCCCTTGGTAGGCAATACTCCTATACACTCCAAACCCTGTGTTTAACTTTCAAAAATTGATTTTACATTTTATTTATTTAATGTATATGTGCATGCACATGTACACACACATGTAAGTATGCCACTGAACATGTGTGGAAGTCAAAGTACAACTGTAACAGGAATCTTAAAAGGTCTTATTAATAGAAAACCTGGAGCCAAACATTGGAGTGAAAGCTGAAAGATCAGAGAAGCAGAACAAGCCAGCCACAAACTCTTACCTCTGGGAAATCCTCAGTCTCAAGAGCGTGAGTTCCTGTTTCCTCATGCCCTATATACTTTTCTGTGTCCTGCCATATTACTTCCTGGGATTAAAGGCGTGTGTCCTTCCCAAGCAAAGACATGAGATCTCCAGTGCTGGGATTAAAGGCATGTGCCACCACGCCCGGCTCTGTTCCCAGTGTGGCCTTCAACTCACAGAGATCCAGACGGATCTCTGCCTCAGGAGTGACAGGATTAAGGGTGTGTGCCACCACTGCCTGACCTCTGTGTCTAATTTGGTGGCTGGCTCTGTCCTCTGATCCCCAGAGGAGTTTATTAGGGTACATAATGTATCCCCACATACACCTTCCAGGAGTCAGCTGGGTCTCAACTCAGGTCTTTACCAGGCACCTTTCCCTGGTGAGACATCGCACTGGCTCCAGGTTTCTGAGGGATAGCCACACTGTTTCCCAGAGCAGCTGTGCTCTTTCACACCTCCATCCACAGTGCTCTGGGACTGGAGCCTCCCCAGTGTGTAACACTTTCTTTATTCTGACAGCCAGGCTAGCAGAAGTAAAGTGGTCCCCATGTTGCGTTTTCCTACCTGAATAATTGATTCTCTTTTTTCTTTCTTTCTTTTTCTTTTTTTTTCTTTTTTTTTTTTTTTTTTTTTTTGGTTTTTTGAGACAGGGTTTCTCTGTGTAGTTTTGGTGCCTGTCCTGGATCTCGCTCTGTAGATCAGATCAGGCTGGCCTCGAACTCACAGAACTCCACCTGGCTCTGCCTCCGGAGTGTTGGGATCAAAGGCGTGCGCCGCCGCCGCCGCCGCCGCCGCCACCGCCCCACCTCCCAGAACTGATTCATATTTGAAAGACATCTCCTGTCCATCTCAACCTCTATTCCTCTCTCCCTTCTGCCTCCCTCCCCGCCTCCCACTCCTAACCACATCTTTTCCCTCCTGTTCCTTCAAATGACGCATCTTTCTGCCTCGGGGCCTGTGCACGGTAGTTTCCTCTACCAGAATGTTTTCCCTCTAGATACTTAGATGGCTTCTGCCTTTTCATATTGTCTTAAATTTCTTACCCACTTTCATGTTTGAAACAGGGTCTCACTCTACAGCCTGTGCTCACCTTGCATACATGATTCTTGGGCCTCTGCCTAAATGTCACCATCTTACGGAGCCTTCCTCATCACACCTTCTGAATATTCCTTGCACCTTTATTTTCCTCCTTAGCTATTTCTTGGTTGAGCGCTGATGGGTGGGGATACACATGTGTGCACACTCGTGTAGAGCCCAGACAGCCATGTTTTCTACTTTATTTTTAAGATAGGGTCTCTCACTGGCCTGGAACTCACCCATTAGGTTAGGCCAGCTAGTTGTGGAGTCCCAAGGATCCCTATGTCTCTGCCTCCCTGGTGCTGGAATTATAAGCATTCTACCACATCCTGCTTTTTAAATACAAGTCCAGGGGATTGAACTTGTATCCTTATGCTTACATAGCCAGCCCTCTGCCAACTGAGCCACTCCCCAGCCCCTGAGACAGGCTGTGCTGAACTTGCTGTGTAGCAGAGGATGTACACACGGATGACAGGTGTGTACAACGCCTGACTCTGGGATTTTTGTGGTTGTTTACTTAATGGAGACAGGTGTAAGGATTATGTCCTTAATTACGTCACCAGCCTGCGACAGCGTCCCAGCCTAAAAAGCGGGTGTGCCCTCTGTGCCCTCTCTTTTCCGCACTCTCTCCTTCTGGATTCTCCCCCCTCCACTCGGTCTCTCTCTCTCTCTCTCCCTCTCTCTCCCAATAAAACTCTAGAAAGGTAACCGTGGTTCGTGATTCTTCTGTCACCGATACATCCAGCACTCTCCTCCATTGGCATCGCCGCTTAACCAACAACAGGGTCTCCTCACTTTGTAGCTCTGGATGGCCTGAAACTCACTATATGTCCCAGGATGGGCTCACTTGCAGCTGTCCTCCTGCAAATTCCAGGTGAGCACAGCCATGTTCACAAAGATCCCTTGAATATGTTCTCTCCCCAATGGCCTGTGTCTGCATGATGCTTTCTCTGAACCCCCTGAATGCTGCCAGGCTCTCCGCAGCACCCCCACCCCCACCACTACCATCATTCTCCACCCTGAAACACAGCTTTGAATTTTGCAGGCCATGCCTGGCTCTCGCAGCACCTCCCAGATGGTGAAGAATTGGGCTTGATTGACCTTTGAGAAAATACTTAGGCTGCCCTGGCCTTCCTAGCTGGCCTTGGAGTTGCCAGGCACAGTCTGGCAGTCACCACTGGTCCCCAGCCAATGTCCTCCTCCCCAACACAGAATGCCCACATGAGACAAGGCCACCCTGTTATCGTGTCTCTAAGCACAGGCAGCATGCACAGCTGAGCCCAGATGGGAGGGGCCCCACCCTCTGTTCTTTTTGCATTTATTTATTGTGGATGTGGGTGGGTGGGCATGAGGGTGCTGTGGTGTGCATGTGACTGTCTAACAACGTTCAGGGGGTTCTCTCCCTCCACCACAGGAGTCCCAGGGGTCTAACTCAGTCACCAGGCTTGGTGGCAAGCACCTTTATCCTCTGAGCCATCTCACCAACCCCACACCTCTGTTCCTAGTTTATGAGAGTACCTGATTTCCTCCACCCATCACAGCTTCATCCCTGCTTCATTTCTTTGTGATTCTTCCTTAAAACGATTCAGAGACTCAAGTAACACATAGATTCATGCACACTAGGCAAGCACCCTACTGATAAGATCTACCCCCCACCCCCACCCCCGAGATCTGCCCTCCAAGCCTGCATTTCCAGCAACAGGAGAACGAGGAGGAAACGTTTGTGTCTGGCTGGCTGGACCAAAGCCCTGGGGTGGGTTGGAGGCTGGGAGTAGAGCTGGCCTCAACCCAGGGGACAAATGCCACAATTGGCTGGAACTGCTTTTGTGGGATGAAAACCACCCAAATTGCTCTGGTGTTTCTTATAACTTCAGCTTTTACTTTTCTAGACAGGGTCTCAGCAAGTAGCTCTGGCTAGCCTGAAATCCTCTATGTAGACAAGACTGTCTCAGACTCACAGAGAGCCACCTCCTTCTGCTTCCTGAATTCTGGGATTAAAGATGTACCACATGCCTGGCCTTCAGCTTTACAAAAAAAAAAAGTTTCCTCTCTCTCTCTCTCTCTCTCTCTCTCTCTCTCTCTCTCTCTCTCTCTCTCTCTCTCTCTGTGTGTGTGTGGGGGGGGGGTGTTCTTTTTAACAGGTTTTAATAAAGTATAATTTTTGGTTTTTCAAGACAGGGTTTCTCTGTGTAGCCCTGGCTGTCCTGGAACTCACTGGAACCAGGCTGGCCTCGAACTTGTGGAGATCCACCTGCCTCTGCCTCCCAAGTGCTGGGATTAAAGGTGTGTGCCACCACTGCGTGGCTTTTTTTTTTTTTTAAGACAAGGTGTCACTATGTAGAGCAGGCTGGTCTCGAACTTGTGGTGACTCCTCCTGACTCTCCTGAGATTACAATGCTGGGATTACAGGTGCATTTACCACCTTGCCTGGTTTACTAGCAGAGCAGTTGCCTACCAATACAGGAGAGCCTGAGCTCCACCCACGCAATGAAAAAAAGAAGAAAGAAAAACATCTAGGCAAGTGTCGGTGTTGCAGCTCTGTAACCCAGGTGAGCTTCAACCCCAGCAAGAAAGCCCCACTTCCTTCTCTCCCTGAAAACTCTCATACAAAACAAATCCTCTACATCCTTTCTAAAACACCCCAACACACACACACACACACACACACACACACACACACACACACACACATACACACACACACACACACACTGACAAGTCAAATTCATCAGACTGCATTTAACCAAGAGTATATTTCCAAGCAACCATTTGGTGGTTTGGGTAATAAGGAAACATCCATTTAAAAGGTACCTTGGGGGACAGGGACTGTAGCTTAGTGGGTAGTGTTTGCTTAGCATGCATCAAGCCCTGGGTTCCATCCCTAGCACCACATAAAGTGGACATGGTGGTGCACATCTGTCATCCCAGCACTGAGGAGGTGGAAGCAGGACTCCAAAGTCATCCTTGACTGTACCACAAGTTGGAGAGCAGCCTGGGCTTCATGAGACCTGTCTCAAAAATAAACAGTTCAGTGGATAAAGGCACTTGCCTCCAAGCCTGATGACCCACATGATGACCTAATCCCCAGGACCCATATGGTAGAAGGAGAGAACTGACTCCCCAGAATTGTTCCCTAATATCCACAGACCACCATGGAACACACCCAAATATATACGAATAAATGTGTCTAGTTCCATTTATATTTCTGTGGTTTAAATACTCTGAAAAAAAAAAAGCAACTTAGGGGAGAAAGAATGTATTTCAGTTGACAGTTCCAGGTTACTGTCCATCATTATGAATGCAAGGTAGGAACGTCAAACAGCTGCTACCATCACATCTGCCGCTGACAGCAAAGAGAAATAAATGCATGGCCTCACTTTCTTGCATTAGTTTCTCCACATTGTATTATACATTCCAGGACCCTCTATCTAGGGAATGTTGCCACCCACAGTGGACTGAGTCTTTCCACATCAATTAAGACAACCCGGTACAGACATGTCCACAGGTCAACTGGATCTACACAGTGCCTCACTGAGACTCTTTTCACAAGTGATTCTAGGTTGTGTCAATTAAGTTGACAGTTAAAGCTAACCCTCACAAAATGTAATTTTTAAACAATTAGAGCCAGGCAGTGGTGGTGAACATCTTTAATTCCAGCACTCAGGAGGCGGAGGTGGACCGATCTCTGAGTTGAGGCCAGCCTGGTCTACAGAGTGAGTTTCATGACAGCCAAGGGATACATAGAGAAACCTTGTCTTGAAAAACCAGAAAAAAAAAAGAAAAACCAATAAATAAGTAAATAAATAAATAAATAACCAAACAGTTTTTTTTTTTAAAAGGGAATTAAATTTTAAAAAGGTTCTCTGGCAGTCTGTGAGCCCTAGAATGACAAGAAGGGGCCAGTGACTGAAGGACATCAGTCCCTGTGTGCGGTGTCAAGATAGAGATTAAAAGAAAAACTTTAAAAATAATAGCCAACAGTCACACCGCTTCTTCTAAATTCATCACTATTATCCATTCTGTGTAGTTGGAGTTTTCTCCAGTCCCACTCAGACCCAAGTAAACACACAGAGACTTATATTACTTATAAACTGTATGGCCGTGGCAGGCTTCTTGCTATCTAGTTCTTATATCTTAAATTAACCCATTTCTATAAATCTATACCTTGCCATGTGTCTCGTGGCTTACCAGTACTTTTACATCTTACTTCTCATGGCGACAGTGGCTGGCAGCGACTCCTGACTCAGCCTTCCACTTCCCAGAATTCTCCTCTTTGCTTGTCCTGCCTATACTATACTTTCTGCCTGGCTACTGGCCAATCAGCATTTTATTTATCCATCAATCAGAGCAACACATTCACAACATACAGAAAGACATCCCCAGCAATTCTGTTTCCTAGATCAACAAAACTGAGGCTCTGAAAACTCAAATTGCTTGCCTGAGTCTCTGACAGAATTCAAACCCAGGTCCTCCGGCTGCCCCCAGAGGCAGTAGGATACCTTGTGACAACATCACCTGGGGGAACTCTTGAGGTCACAATGTCACAATGAGCTGGACTAGACCACCTTGGGTTAACCTTTAGAAAGGACCAGAAGACCATCCCCTGGGATGACCAGGACCAGAGGGAGTCTGAGGGACCAGACGGGCACTAAGTTCAAGATTCATTAACCCAGTGAAGTAGGTCTGTGTTCTTGTCCCTGATCCCCTCAGTATTAGGGACTGAACCAAGGATCTCACTAGGCACACACTCAACAACCACCGAGCTGAAGCTTTAACCTGAGACAGGGCTGCATGTAGCCTAGGCTGGCCTCCAACTTGCTGTGTAGTCAAGGGTGACCCTGAATTTCTCATCTTCTAACCTTGGATTATAGGTGTGTTACCATGACTGGTTTGTGCTGTGCTGGGGAATGGAACCAGGGCTTCCTGCATGCTAGATGAACACTACCAGCTCCTGTGGTGCAGAGTCCCTTATTTCATTTATTCATTGGCCCAGGTTGATCTCAAACTCACATTTAAGGTTGAGCCTGAACTTTTCATTCTCCTGACTCTACCTTCTAAATTCTGGAATCACTGACACAAAGCCAGCTGATTGTGTGTGTGTGTGTGTGTGTGTGTAGGCTAGAGGACAATCTTAGGTGTCATTCTCAAAATTGCCTTAAGACAAGGTCTCTCACTAGCTCAGAGCTCATTGATTTAGCTAGGCTGGGTACCAGTGAGCCTCAGGAAACCGCCCTGTCTCTGCCAGTTAACAAGGGTGCTGGGTATCATAGACTGATCCAATCTTCAGCTCTTGTTTTGTTTTCTTTTTGAGACAATACCTTATGTAGTCCGGTCTAACCTTGAGGTTCTCCATGCAGATAAAAACGACCTTGAATTTCTAATCCTCCAGCCCCTGCCGTCAGATTGCTGGGATGACAAGCCTGTACCACCACACCTGGTTTATGCAGGGTTGAGGCTCCAACCCAATGCATGCTGGGCAAGCATCCTGCCAATGTACCAGAATGCTAGCCCAATACATGTCCTTTTCTTTCCTGTTACTTATATTTATTTTCATGTGCTGCAGAATCAAGCACCTAATGTATGCTTTTTAAAGAGTTCAATGTGAGCACATAGCGGGCTGAAGGCAGGAAGGGGCTTTCTGGAGGAGGTGAGCCTGGAAGCCAGGAATGATGGTGGACAGTCAGGGTCTCTAAGTAGCAACAAGGAAGATGGAGGAGGCAGCTCTGTTCCAAGACCCAACTGGCTGAGCAGCAGGTTGACCGTTCAAAGCTGAAGGCAGAAGAAGAAGAAGCCTGAGCAGCTGATCACATGGCATTTGTAGCTACCAGTACTTGTGCTCAGCTCACGTCCCCATTTATACTAGAGGTTCTTAACCTGCCTAACGCTGCAACCCCTTTAACACCTCATATGGTGACCCCCAACCATAAAATTATTTTCGTTGTTACTTCATAATTTTTTGTCCATCATCCAGGGAAGTCAGAGCAGGATCCTGGAGGCAGGGGCTGATACAGAGGCCATAGAGGAGTACTGATTACTGGTTTGCTCCTCATGGCCTGCTCAGCCTTATAGAACCCAGGATGCCTGCCCAGGATGGTCCCACTCACGGTGGCTTGGCCCTCCCACATCAATCATCAATGAAAAAAATATACCACAGGTCAACCTAGTGGAGCATTTTCTCAACTAACTTTTCCTCTTCTACAAGGGCTCTAGCTTGTGTCCAATTGACATAAAACTACCGGGCACAGTACCACAAAACCTCTATACAGTAGGAGCCAAGTAAGAGACTGTCTTTTTCCTCTTCGTGGGGTCAGACCAAGGATTGAAAAGCAGCATTGCTCTGGGGTAGAGGAGGCCGTTGTCCTGAGTTCAGGCCTTTGTCTTTGCACCTCACAGGTGGCGCCGGGTCCTCACGATGCCGGTGTGCCCGATGTCCATGGAGTTCCTCAAGGCCTCACACTTCGCTCTGGGCCCCGATCCACGGCTGCTCGAAGGTAGTATGCAGTGCACGACGCACAGGGACTTCCCGGCCTATTTCTCCATCACCCCGGAGCGGCTGCCAGCTTCGCCAACGCACTCCACAGTCTTCCAAAAGGAAGCACGCTGGGACTCCGAGGAGCGCGTGTCCGAGATGCACCGCGCGTTCTCACCGCCGTCCGAGTCGCCGCGGCTGGACGAGCTGCGGGAGCAGACAATGGAGCGCGCGCGAGCCATGCAGATCAGCAACCTGCACGTGCACGCGGACGTGCGCCCTAGCCTCAACCTGTCCACCGCACGCGCCGACTACCGCTGGCCGGAGCTGCCGCCGCACGGCCGCGAAGACATCCGAGGCGCGCGCCTCATCTTCGACCGCGACTCGGTGCCCTCAGGCGACAGGGAGCAGCTGCGCATCCCGGCCACCTCGTACAAGGCGCACTACCTGCCATACGCCGCCGCCGCTCAGCCCCGTGTGCCCAGCAGCCACCTGGGTGAGCGCGCGCCCTGGCCATGTGCACCTAAGTGTAGTTGGAGTTTTCCTGCCTGGCCCACAGTCAGGGCAAATCTCTCTCACCTGCCAGTCCCACAGCCGTCAGACCCGACCAAGTAAACACAGAGACTTGTATTGGTTTCAAACTGTATGGCAGTGGCAGGCTTCTTGCTAACTGTTCTTTCAGCTTAAATTAATCCATTTTTATAAATCTATACCTTGCCACGTGGCTCGTGGCTTACCGGCATCTTCACATGCTGTTTCTCATCGTGGCGGCTGGCAGTGTCTCTCTGACTCAGCCTTCCACTTCCCAGCTTTATTCTCCTCCTTGTCCCGCCTACACTTCCTGCCTAGCCAATGGCCAATCAGTGTTTTAATTATTGACTAATCAGCAACACATTTGACATACAGAACATCCCACAGCACTTCCCCCTTTTTTTTTTCAAAAAGGAAGGTTTTAACCTTAACAAAGTAAAATTACATATAATTTGGGAATTTGGGCGTAGCTTCTCTTACTACTTCCTGCTGGAGGGGGGCGCTGTATCTTATGGGGATACAAAGAAAATTTTAGAATTATAGAATAGTCCATGAGGGTGTAGAATCTGAGCCAGTTGCTTTCAAATCATTCTGGATGTTGGATCATCTGGGCCATGGTGTCATCTGGGCCTTTCAGGGGGTCTTGGCTGGTCAAACCTGATGTATCTTAATCTGGAACAAATCCATAGCCTCTGGCTTTCTGTGGAAACAAAAGCAGAGTCTCCTTTCCAAAGTAACATATCCTTATATCCAAATTTTGAAGTCAAGGTACCTTTAAAATATACATATTGACATAACTCAACAGCTTTTACAATCAAATGTTTTTCTGCAGTTAAAAGTCCCAAAGACAACACAATGCAGATTCTCTGTGTAATATCCATTTTTATGTGGCTTATTTTTTATACTACCTTTACTGTCTCTTTAAAGACTTTATTTTTTAAAACTATGTTTCTATAACTCTATATATCATCTTTTTTGTCTCTTTCAAGCCTACGTATCTTTTACACACATTGTAAACTATTACATCTGAATCTGTCTTATTGTGAATCTATTGCCTTAAACTGCAGCAGCTGTGGCTGCTGGCTCCACCCACCTCAGCTTCCCAACGTGGCGTTTTCCACCAGCTCTGGGAGCTATCGTGGGTCTCTATGCTTTTATCCAAGCAGCGTATAGCCCAGAAACCTCTTTGTTTTGTACCTGCAAAGGCTAAATCCACCACGCAGCTTAATGTGCCACTTGCAGAGGCCTCATTCCCGCCATACTGCAGGTCGAGCACGCACACTAGGAACCCACCAGTAGCTCAAACCAGCAGCTGCCGCTCATTTGAGAGAGACAATTAGGAACTGTTTTTAGCTCCGTTTTAGAATCTTTTCTCAGGTTTTAGGTGGAAACTCTTGCCACCACGTTGGGCGCCATTTGTAGTTGGAGTTTTCCTGCCTGGCCCACAGTCAGGGCAAATCTCTCTCACCTGCCAGTCCCACAGCCGTCAGACCCGACCAAGTAAACACAGAGACTTGTATTGGTTTCAAACTGTATGGCAGTGGCAGGCGTCTTGCTAACTGTTCTTTCAGCTTAAATTAATCCATTTTTATAAATCTATACCTTGCCACATGGCTCGTGGCTTACCGGCATCTTCACATGCTGTTTCTCATCGTGGCGGCTGGCAGTGTCTCTCTGACTCAGCCTTCCACTTCCCAGCTTTATTCTCCTCCTTGTCCCGCCTACACTTCCTGCCTAGCCAATGGCCAATCAGTGTTTTAATTATTGACTAATCAGCAACACATTTGACATACAGAACATCCCACAGCACCTAAGGGCGCTCAAGGACTCCTCACAACCCCCCACCCAAATAGCCACTTGTCATCTTGGCGAGGAAAATGCTTCTAGTTGCCAACCAGTAGAGACCAAAGATGCTGCTGCTGAAACCGCCAGGGCTGAGGATGTGGCTCAGTTGGTAGAGTATTTACCTAGCATTCATTAAGCCCTGGCTCGCAACCTCAGTCAGCACTGTATAAACGAGCCATGATGGCCAACACCTATCATCCCAGCATTGGGGAAGTGAAGGCAGGAAGATGAGGAGTTCAGCTACATAGTGAATTCAAGACTAGCCTAGGACCCTGTCTCAAAAAAATAAAACAAGGCTCGGGAGATGACTCCGTCAGTACACTGGTTGATGTGCAAGCAAGAGAACCCGAGTTCCAACCCCCTTACACCTATGTTAGAGCCAGGTGGGGCAATGCATGCTCGGGAGAAAGAGACAGGAGGATCACTCGATCGCTGGCGAGACACACACACACACACACACACACACACACACACACACACCTCTCTGTTTGCTGGCCAATCTAACTGAATCAGAGAGCTACAGGTTCAGTGAGAGACTCTGTCTCAAAAAATAAGATGGAGAGCAATTGAGGAAGACATCAGACATCAACCTCTGGCCTTCACATGCATGTACATTCTCATGCACCCACACACACATGAACACCCAAAACAAAACAAAACAAATCCCCAATATGAATATGAATGGTGGCTCACACCTGTAATCCTAGCACTCGGGAACTAAGGGAAAGGGATTGCTGCAAATTCTTGACTCGCTGCCCAGATCCTACCATGCACAGTGCAGCACTATTCCACAAAAGAATCAGCCGGTTCCAAACATCAGGAAAACACAGGTTCCAGAAACTGTGAGACAGTTCAGCTGAAACAGAAGTTCAAGACCAGCCTTGGCTACAGCAAGAGTTCAAGTCTAGCCTGGGTGACTTAGTGAGGTGCCCAGAATAAAAAGGGTTGAGAATATACCTCGGTGGTGGAACACAGGGCTAGTGTGTATGAGGCCCTAGTTTTTTTTTTTTTTTTTGCAATTGTCTGGCAATGACTCCAGTGCATAGTTGCTGTCACTAAGAGGACTGCCTTTGAGTTGGGCTTTGGGATTCTCCGTTTCTTTGTCTGCATTTGGGTGCAGTTGTGTACCTTAGAGAAAAACCTTGAGTATCAGAGCTCGGGCATCTTCCATCTTTTATTTTGAAACGGTGTTTTGTGGGTCAAGGGAATGAGCTATGACAGCCATACTTTTGGTTTTGAATGAGTGAGTTTATAGTATATAGCAAGCCAAAATAACAGGAAAAAAGCAAGTTATAACACTAGAAACTAGCCTTATCCAGTCAACCATTCTCATACTCAAAGCATCCGGCAGAGACCGCCTGGGGAAGCCCCATTGATCCTGACTGAGACCGTCTCCGCAGAGCAGTGAGGCTCTCCTCACAGGGGAGGCTTCCAGGTGAAGGAAAAATAAGAGCACGTAGAAGTGACGTCAGAACAGGCGCTCACAACGTGCAGCAGAAACTGACATCATGGAGGCACATGCCTTTAATCTCAGCCCTTTCCCACTACAGGGGCTTTACATCACGGGATGAGCAACAGTGATGTCTGTTGGAAGCGGCTCTTCTCAAGTACATGATGTTTTCATTCTTGGGTGTTTTTTACTGTTTTCTTCCCTCCTTGTCCCAGAGCTGGGGGACAGCCCACCCTTGGACAAGGGGCCATGGAGAACACTTTAAAACATACGTGCCTAGGTTTAAAATGGGAGAGGGGACCTGACTTTCAGAACCAGCTTCTCGGTTCATTACATAGGGTCTGTCACTGGCCTGGAACATCCTCAATGGTCTGTGCTGGCTGGCCAGTGAGCTCCAGGGATCTGCCTCCCTAGTGCTGAGATTACAAACTTGTGGCACCATCCTGACTTTTTATGTGGGTTGTGGAGATCCATCCCCATGTCTTCATGACTGTGAGACAAGTACTTCACTGAGTCTCTCCAGCCTTTTCTTTTTCCTGTTGGGGATAGAATTCGGGTCTCAGACATACCAGGCAAGTGTTCTCCCACTGTTCAGCTACCATGCTCCTCATTTCTATCTGCCACTTCAAGTCTCTGAGCCTCAAGGGTATACAAAATGAGTGAGAGAATACCAAGTCCAATTCAGCCCGAGCTGGGCCTATGGCCCCAGCACTCGGAAGGCCGAGAACTGAGAGGTCCTAAGCAGCTAGAACTGTTGATCAAAATACTGTCTGAATGCACACAAAACCACCCTGAAACAAAATGCAGAAGAAAGAAGGGGGAAGCCTGGGTGCCAAGAGCCTGTACAGCCAGCGCTGCAGTAAAGCTAGCACCTAGGGAGGCTGGAGCACGAGAACCGGTTCCTCCATCTTCGACTGCGTGAAAAGTGTGACACCAGACTGGACTACATGAAACCCCACCTCAGAGAAGGAGGGAGGAGGGGAAAGGAGGGAGAGAAAAAGAGAGCAGAGGAGGGACTTAGCCTAGGTGCCTGTCTCAGTACCTGGCAGTTATTTTTTCTCTTACATTTATTGTGTTTATACGCATGTGCATGTGTTCCAGGGTTCAAGCATGGGTCAGAGGACAGCTTTCAGGAGATACTTTTCTCTCACCCTGTGAAACTCGGGGATCTAACCCACGTCATCAGGCTTGGTGGCAAGTGCCTTTACCCACCAACCCATCTCAACGGGCCCCCCCCCCCCCGCCTTTTTTAAAAATTGTTTTTTGTGATTGTTTGCAGAGATCCTTCAGTCTTGAATGATCAGGGCTGCTCAGCCTACCTTCCTGTGGATAGAATCCCAGGTGGCCTAAGGCTGCAGAGAATCAGTCCCATTCTCTCCCACCCCTCCTCATTCTTCTTCCTTAGGGGGCCGCAACCCCCTGAAATGGAACTACAAGGGACAGGACGACACCACCTACCAGAATCACTTCCAGGCCCTCCCAGGTCCTCCTGCCTTGATGTGTAAGAGGGTAAATCAAGGTGTCTCTGGCTTTGCTGGGAGGTGGGGCAGCTGCAGCAGCTAGAGTGGTTCTGACCTTCCCACCCTCCTTTGCCCACAGGCCTCCTCCAGTGTGAGCCTAGGAGACCCCCAGACTGGCTTCAACACCCTGTGCTCATACACGAAACAGACCTACGTGCCTCAGGAGCTGCCGCCAGACAGGTACAAAAGGACACAGTCTGCCCACAGCTGGCTTTCAGCAGCATGTGGGTGGATCAGGCAGGGCTCTGGAACTTCGGCTTGCCTTGAAAAAGTCCAATCCAAGCTCCACCACAGTGCCACACTGCCTACTAAAAGCACCCTGCGGGAGGTTGGGGAGATGGCTCAGCTTGTAAAAGTGTTTCCTGCATGAACATGAGGACTTGAGTTCAAATCCTCAGCATTCACCTAAAAAGCTGGCTGTGGCCACATGCCTGTCATCCCCATGGTGTGATGCATACAGACAGGGGATCATTGGGACATGTCAGCTGACAGCCTGACTCCAGGTTCAGTGAGACTCTGTCTCAAAAGCACAAGGCATGGGCCAATGAGATGGCTCAGTGGTTAAAGGAGCTTGCTACCAAGTCTGATGACCTGAGTTCAATCCCCGGGATCTACACAGTGAAATGAGGGAACTAATTTCCATAAGCTCTTCTCTGACATCCACATGTGCACCATGGAACAAACACAGGTGTATACATACACACACACACACACACACACACACACACACACACACACACACATGCACACATGCACAGTCAGGCTCACACTTACACACATCCTATATATACACAACACATGTATAGCAGCACACACACTAAAATAAACAAGGAGAAGGAAAGATGTTTCCATAGTTGAGCACTTGTTGCTCATGCAGAAGACCAGAGTTTGGTTCTATAACTCCAGTTCCAGGAGACCCAATACCCTCTTTTAGCCTCTGCCAGCACCCACACACATATGGCACATGCACATACATATAAAATATAAATCTTTAAAAAAAATGGAGAGAGCTAGTCAGTGGTGGTGCACACCTTTAGTCCCAGCACTCAAGAGGTAGAGGCAGGCAGATCTCTGTGAGTTTGAGGCCAGCCTGGTCTACAGAGTGAGTTCTAGGGACAGCCAGAGCTACACAAAGAAACTTTGTCTTGAAAAAAAGGGGTGGGGGTGCTATTCACTGGTGAACAGCACTGGCTGCTCTTCCAGAGGACTCAAGTTTGATTCCCAGCATCCACATAGCAGCTCACAACTGTTTGTAACTCCAGCTCCTGGGGATCTGACCCTTCTCCTTGTCTCCTTAGGCACCAGGCATGAATGTGGCAAAATACCACAGGCATGAATGCAGGCAAAATACCCATACACATAAAAAATAAATAAAAACTTTTTAAAGGGGAAAACTGAGGATGGAGGTGAATACCCTGAGTCCCAGAACTTGGGGGACAGAGAACGGTGGTCCACTGTAAGGTCGAGGCCAGCTTCGTCTACATAGTTCTGGGCCAGCCAAGGCCACATACTAAGACCCTGTCTCAAAATCAATTAATTAAAAGAAATAAATGCTGGAAAGATGGCTCAGCAGTTATGAGTACTTGCTGCTTTGCAGGGGACTTGAATTTGAATCCTTGTACATACATGGTGGCTCCCAACTATCTATAACCCCAGTTCTAGGAGATCATCTGGCTTTCATGGGCACCAGGAACACCAGGAACATGTGGTATACTTACATATAAACAGGCAAACACTCATACACATAAAAGAATAGTCTTTAAAAATAGCCAGGTAGGAGAGGAGCTTAGTCCTGCTTCAACTTGATATACCATTTGTTGTCGACTCCCGTGGGAGGCCTTACCCTTTCTGAGGAGTGGAAGAGGGCAGGGGACTAGAAAGGAGGTGGTGGGGGGGAGGGAACAGGAGGAGGTAAACTGTGGTTGGTAAGTAAAATAAATTTAAAAAAATATATAAAAAAAAATAGCCAGGTGGTGGTGGCCCATGCCTTTAATCCCAGAACTTGGGAAGCAGAGGCAGGTGGATCACTTAGTTCAAGGCCAGCCTAGTCTACAGAGTGAGTTTCAGGACAGCCAGGGCTACACAGAGAAATCCAGTCTCCAAAAACATAAATAAAGAATAGATAAATAAATAAGCAATCAAACAAGTACATAAATAATAAAAACGCACAGTGGCACATGCTTTTAGTCATGGCACTCCTGTCCTGCTTTGGTTTCCATGGGTCTGATAAACACAGAGGCCAAAAGCAACTTTGGAAGGAAAGTGTTTGGTTTATGGGTTACAGTTCATCGTTGAGGGAAGTCAAGGGAGCTCAAGGAGGAACCTAGAGGCACGAACTTCAGCAAAGACCATGGAGAAACGCTGCTCACTAGCTTGTTCTCCAGGGCTGGATCAGCCTGCTTTTGTATAGCCTTAGGATCATCAGCCCTAGGTGGCACCACCCACATTAGTCATTAATGAAGAAAATGCCCCACAGACAGGCACCCAGGCCAATTTGATGGAGACAGTTCCTCAGTGGAGGGTAGCTCTTTCCAGGTGATTCTAATTTCCGTTGAGTTGACAAAAACTAACCAACACAGCTCCTGAGGAAGAGACAGACAAATCTCTGTGAGTTTCAGGCCAGCCAGGGCTACATAGTGAGACCGTCTCAAAATGTATACCAATGTAAGTTAACGTACCCCAGGCTCAGCCACGGTTCACCCGGCCCTATCGCTTTTCCTGAAAATTCTGAGGACCTACCTTGATCCTAACTTACTTTGCCTGAGGTATGACAAGGCCCAGACTGCAGCCCACATCCACCAGGTGAGCATTAGTCCCGGAGACAGCCTGTTCCACGACAGGACCACCATGAATGACCACTTCTACGCCCGAGAGCCAGGTGAGAACCTACCGTGCGTGCGTCGACTCTACCCAGCTCTTTTACAGGTTTGTCTCTGCTGCTTACCTCTGACACACCCCTCCCCTGGCAGAGTCCTTTGTTCTTCACCACGATAAGACCCCGGAGTCACACATCCTGAAAGGAAACTGGTGCCCCGGCCCTGGCAGCCTGGCTACCTCCACGAAGTTCTTCTATGGTGAGGTCAGCAGGAAGAGGGAGGAGGTGCCAGGGTGCTCTCCTGGGGGAGAAGGGGTCTCAAAGGCACAGCAAGAGGTGGAGCTCAGTGTAGACCGCAGGTCCTGGGTTTGACACATACCGGTATCAGCCTCAGTGGTTGTCTGTAAAATACAATCACTTGAATTAAATCTAAGCCCATCTGGAACCCAGAGGGTGGGAGCTATCCACGAGGCATGAGTGATTCTCAGTGCTGGAGCCCCTGGACCAGAGATCCCTAGAAGCCTGTATTCCTACAGCCGCCTCCTGTGACTCAGCCTCCAAGCCGACATGTGTCCCATGAGAAACTGAAGGATCATGTGACCCTGGGAGAAGCGAAGCTGCTCGGAGACTTCTTCCAAACCTCCGCAGGCTCAGCCTACTGCCCTCCGGATACCAAACCAATACAGAGAGCCCTTAACCTTTCTTTGTTGCAGAGTAACTTGCCTGAGGGCACAGGTGGTGAGTGTGGCCTACCCATTCATGAGAGCCCCGCCCCATCCCCAAAAGTCCGCCCTGGTTCCTGCAAGCTCCGCCCATCACTGAAAGCCTCACCTCACCAAAAACCTCTTTTCCTGAAGGCCGCCCCAAACCCCATCCCCTCCAACTCTAAAGACCTGCCTCTGTCCCTGGAAGCCCTGTCCATTGCTGAAAACACCACCTCATTCTTAAATCCCCCTCACATCTGAAAACATGGGACCAGTACTACAGACCCCCCAGGCCCAATTCCCTTCTCATCCCCACATACCTACCTACCCATGCCTGGGGTCCCCTCTCCATGTCTGAGGACCTGCTGATGTTCCCATGGGCCCTACCCATAACCGAAAGCTTCTCCGCCCGTGGGAGCCCATCTCCACTTCCAAGTACTTGCTTCTCTTCCCCTCCCCTCTCCGCTGCCCCCCACCCCCACGAGGTTTTTCTGTGTAGCCTTGTCTGTCCTGGAACTCGTTTTTTAGACTACGATGGCCTCGAACTCAAAGTGCTGGAACTAAAGGCGTGCACCATCAAATACTTGCTTCTTAGGTCTAGGAGCCTTACTTGTTACTGAAAGCCTCACCCCATCTGCAAAGACCTGCCCATTTCTGAGTTCTCACAGCTCCCTAGAAGCCCCGCCCACACCCCCAAGTTCCTCCCCTTCCTGAAGCCCCTCCCCATTCCCAAAGTTCTGCCCCTCGAAATGCCTACCACCACCTACCTCGAATTGATCCCACCTTGGGTTGACAACTCCTTGCGTAACTCCAATCCGATGGTCTGGCCAAGGCCCCCTCTCCCTTTCTTATTCTCCCTCATCCATCTCTAAGCCTTTCTCTGTCAGACTCTGGCAACGCACAGTGCCCTCCCTGGTCCCGCCCTTCCGACACCTCTGGTTTGATCCCGCCCACATGCCACACCGTCTTAGCCTCAGTTCAACCCAAGTGCCTGAGCCCTGAATCTTCCACCCTTAGTCCCTCATATCCTGCCTCATTCGTTTCCTCTGCTCCCCAACTTTCCCCAAACCCAAATCTCCAGAATTTGATTTTTTAACCATGAACCAAAAGATGCTGAAGCCGCATGGAATAGCTCGAGCTGCCGTCACGGAAGAGCTGTTACAGAAGGTGAGCCAGAGGGATGGGATGCATCCCTCATTAGCACCCCTCAAACCATGTTAACCCCGGTCTCAGAATCACAGTCAGGTCGGCTAGCGTCAACCTTGTTGAATGTAACTGTGTCAGTGCTGAGGACTGACAGTGTTTTTGTTGAGCTGGACTCCTGCCTCCACCTCCCCTGTGCTGAGGTTGCAGGCATGCACCACCACTCAGAATTCAGGGGTCCTGTTAATGACAACCCAGCTTCAAGGTTATCCGCAGCTTCTCCCCACTCTCAGGCCCACACCAACTCAGACACATTTATTACCAGACAGGGTTTAAATCTCAAAAGAGGATTCAGAGCCCACCCAGGACCATCCAAAGTCCTGGGGTCATTCTAGGGACTAGTTAAAAATTGCTTTATATATTTATTTGTTCGTTTGTTTATTTTTAAAGATTTATTTATTACATATACAGTGTTCTGTCTGCATGTATCCCTGCAGGCCAGAGGAGGGCACCAGGTCTCACTACAGATGGTTGTGAGCCACCATGTGGTTGCTGGGAATTGAACTCAGGACCTCTACAAGAGCAGCCAGTGCTCTTAACCTCTGAGCCATCTCTCCAGCCCCCAATTGTTTGATTTTTATGATGTTTTATTTTAGTAGTGTGTGTGTGTGTGTGTGTGTGTGTGTGTGTGTGCGCGTGTGCGCGTGCGTGTGCGCGGGCACATGTCATGGTGTACATGGGGAGGTCGGAGGACAACTTGCAGTAATCAATTCTCTTCTACCATGTGGGCCCCAGGGATGGAACTGGGTCCTCCCACACAAGTTACAATGACCGCTAGGCTGAGCCTCTTCTTGCCCTCCAGTGTCCTCCCCAGAGTGGTCTAGAGGTGGCCAGGGTGGGTCAGCAACCCCCGGGCTGTCTGACAAACCGCCTACCTTGACTTCACAGTGCAAGTACAGCCACATAGAGCCCCAGCTGGGTGGACAGCGCTTCTTCTCCACCCACTATCAAGACCAATTTCCTCTCAAGTACCAAGGCCCACTGGTAAAGAAGCAAAGTAACATTCAGGAGAGCCACGTGCCGATGGGCACACCCCAAAAGTTCGGCTGCTGGGGACAGAGAGTAGACCCTCAGGGCCCCCAGCTCCCTATGTACCCTTGCCCGAGCAAGCAATAAATATCACTTGATTGTCAACTTGACAGGCTTTATCTTTACTTTTTTTTTTTTTAACGTTGATTTGCTTGTGTGTGAGCATGATTGTGAACCTGCCACGGTGGGGGAGGAATGTCAGAAGGCAACTTGCAGGAACTGGTTCTCTCCTTTCTCCTTATAAGTTCTAGGGAATCGATCTTAGGTCCCCAGGGACCAAGCTTTGTGGCAAGGCCTTCATTTGCTGAGCCATCATGGCTGCCCTGGACAGCCTTGAGAATAATCATGAAAACAAGCCTCTGAGCATGTCTACGTGAGAGTTTCTAGATTAGATTAACTAAGGTGAGAAGACCCTGAATGTAGGCGCACAATTTCATGGGCTACTCCTCACTGCCTGCTGACTCCTGACGGTTAAGCAATGTGACCGGCTGCCTTTGCCACCAAAGCTCCTGCCGCTTTGCCACTCCACCATGATGAACGGCACTCTGCAACTGTGAGGTTCTCTTTCTTTCTTTTTTCTCTCTTACAGTATGTGTTTTGCCTACATGTATGTCTGCACTCCATGTGCAGGCCTGGTGCCTGTGGAAGCCAGAAGGAGACACTGGATCCCCTGGAAGTGGAGGGCTCTTCTGATATTTGAATGACACACAGTATATGAATAGTGGGTCTAGAGATGGCTCAGTGGTTAAGAGCCCTGCTGCTCTTGCTGATATCCAGAGTTCCATTCCCAGCACCCATATCCAGTGGCTCACAACCATCTGTGAGTCCAGCCCCAGTGCCCCAGCTTCAGAATGCACTGAACTCACACACACACAGAGATATGCACATAGACACATAATTAAAAAATTAAAAATCATGGGGCTGGAGAGATGGCTCAGAGGTTAAGAGCACTGACTGCTCTTCCAGAGGTCCTGAGTTCAATTCCTAGCACCCACATGGTGGCTCACAGCCATCTGTAATGAGATCTGGTGCCCTCTTCTGGTGTGCAAGGTTACATGGAGGCAGAATGTTGTATACATAATAAATAAATAAATCTAAAAAAAAAAAATTAAAAATCAGCCAGGCAGTGGTGGTGTACTCCTTTAATCCCAGCACTCAGGAGGCAGGTAGATCTCTGCGTTGAGGTCAGCCTGGCCTACGGAGTGAGTTCCAGGACAACCAGGGCTACACAGAGAAAGCCTGTCTCAAAAAACCAAACCAAAAAAAAAAAAAAAAAGCAAAGAAAAAGATTAAAATCAAGCAGGAGAGATGGCTCAGCAGTTAAGAGCACTGGCTGCTCTTCCAGAGGACGCGGGTTCAATTCCCAGTGCCCACATGGTGCCTAAACCAGCTGTCTGTAACTCCAGGTCTGACGCCCTCTTCTGGACCCTTATGGCACTTGCTTCTGTGTAGAGCACAGACAGACATGCAGACGAAACACATATGGACACATAAAAATAAGTACATCTTTTGTTTTAATCTTTAAAGTAGTTAATATAAAAAAGAGGAGATGGCTAGTGTTGGACAAAGGCGTTGGCAGGGATGTTGAGTGTGGTAGAGTCCTGGGGCTCCAGGGACAGTATCAATCCAAACTTCTTCAGGCCTTAAATATTATTTTAATATTTAAAAATATTTATTTTATTTATGTGTGTCTTTGTTATGTCCACAGAAGCCAGGAGATGGCATCCTGTCCTCTGGAGTTAGAGTTACAGGCATTTGTGAACTACCCTATGTGGATGCGGGGAATTCTGGTCCTCTGTAAGAGCAGCAAGAGCATCTAGCTGCTGGACAGCTCTTCAGGGCACCACCACCCCTTTCTTTTGGAGACAACATCTCACTATGTAACTCTGGCTGGCTTGGAATTATCTATGTAGACCAGGATGTTCTCACAGTCATAGAGATCTGCCTGCCTCTGCTTCCTGAGTGCTGGAATTAAAGGTGGGTACCTGCATGCCAGCCTTGTAAAAGTTTCAGTGTGTGTGTGTGTGTGTGTGTGTGTGTGTGTGTGTGTGTGTGTGTGTGTTTTTAAGATTCATTTACTTAGTGCAGGTTGTTGTGGGGCACATGTGTCCTGTTGCTTGGGTAGAGGTCAGAAGACAGCTTGTAGGAGTTGATTTTCTCCTTCCACAATGAGAGGGAGGGGGGAGACTAAATCAGGCTTGGCAGCAAGCACCTTTACCCACTAAGCCATCCTTCTGGCTCTCACCACAATGGTGTTGTTTTGTCTTGTTTTTTGTTTGTCTGTTTGTTTGGAGACAGGATCTCACTATATAGCCTTGGCTGGCCTAGAACTCACTAAGTAGACCAGGCCAGTATTGAACTTGTAAAGATCTGCCTGCTTCTGCCTTCTGAGTGCTGGGGTTAAAGGTATACACCACCATGCCTGGCCATACCACAATTTTTTTCATCTAGGGCCTAATATTGCTGGATCCTGTCTCCTAGCAACAGACCTACATTTGCCCAGACCATCCATCCAGTTGGAAGTCGTATCCTAACCGGAGGGTAAATAAAAGCCTGTAGTGAGCTCTCACTACTGAAAGGGCTGCTTAGGTTCTGTGGATGGGGAGTATTTAATATTTCAGGAGAAACAGGCATCTAGAATCCCCCTGGATTATCTCTGATCATCCCAGTTTTATGTCTGCCTCATTACCTTCCTCATTTAGTGTGGACAGAGAATTCAGCTCCAGCAATTTCACATGGAGTAGAAACAATCTCTTCTTTGTAAAGAATGTGTGCAAGAAGCTTATGTCTTTTAAGACCTCCCTGAAGGGGCCAGTGAGATGGCCCAGCAGGTCCGTCTTGTGGCCAGCTAGGAAGACTTGAATTCCATCCTGAGAATGCACATGATGGAGGGCGAGAACTCGGCATTTCAACATCTTTTTCTTCCCAGGGAGTGATTCCTGATATTTTAGTTTTGTTTGGGGGAATTTTGTTTTTAGTTTCTTTTGGTCTGTTTTGTTTTATTTCTTTATCTTCGAAAAAGGGTCTCATTTAGTCCAGGGTGGCCTTCCTCAGCTACATAGTAAGTTTGAGGTCTACATAAGACCCGGTAGAGGGAGTTAGGGGGAAAGCAGAGAGGGAGTCTATCTTCTGTGTTCAGTGAGAAAGAGCCCAAGGTGAAAACAGGAGGCTCTTTAGCAGGGAGTGTTAAAGACTTTGGGGGCTGGGGATGGGCATGCGCTTGTGCTGGACGGCTTTAGATAAAATTGAAGCAGTTACGGTTGGTGTGGTCCATGGCTGGGACTCCAGCTACTTTTATCTCAGAGATGAGGGAGGGTTGAAAGTGGAGTGTGGGCTGTGGCAGGCAGACAGAGGCAGCCATTTGTGCTCTGGGGAAAGGGGGGATGTGTGGTCATTGTTCCGGCTGCGGCCTATTCTTGCGTCTCTCTTGGTTCAGATATGGTCAGAGGGTGACCTCGCTGTATACGGTTTCACCCTGTGACCATTGTTCATGCTCAGGCACGTCCGGGTCCAGCTGCCAGGGCTTGTTTTCATTCCCTCTGTGGTGGAGGGAAGTGTTTGGTCTAGAGCCTTCCTCAGCCCTGGCTGATGGACTGCGTTAGTGTCCCGAAATCAGCGCTGTGCCAGCTTCCTGAGCTGCCGTTGGAATAGGGGGCTGAGAAGATGGAAGTGCCAGACTTCACTACTGGGGGCAGGGGATGAAGGAGTTACCTAAAAGCAGTGAAGGATTCTGTGAACAAACAACTGCAGGGGGTGGGGGCTGCACACAGGCACACTCGTGGAGTTCAGAGTCGACCTCAGGTGTCTTCCTCAGTTGTTCCCCCTTGTATATCTTGAATTTATTTATTTACTTGTTTGTCTGTTTGTTTGTTTTGTTTTTTGAGACAAAGTTTCTCTGTGTAGCCCTGGCTGTCCTGGAACTAGCTCTGTAGACCAGGCTGGCCTCAAACTCAGAGACTGGCCTACATCTGCCTCCTGAGTGCTGGGATTAAATGAATGCACTACCACAGCCCGACTATCTTGATTTTTTAAATTAGATTTATTTACTTATTTGTTTATTTATTTATGTGGTGGGGTATGCATAGATGGCAGGTGGAGGTCAGAGGACAACTTGTAGGAGACAGTTCTCTCCTTCCACCACGTGGGTCCTAGGGAATCAAACTCAGGTCCTTGGTCTTTGGGCAAGTATCTTCACCCACTGAACTACCCTGTTGGCCAACAGAGTTTCTCAATGAACCCGGAACTCACTGACTCAGCTGGACTGGCTGGCCAGTGAGCCCCTGGGTGGTCCTCTATTTTGGCCACCTCAAATCTAGGACTATTGGTGCCCACCACTGAGTCTGTTTTTCCACATCAGTGCCAGAGGTCTGAAGTCAGGTCCTTAAGCTTCTTCAGCAAGCAGATTACGGACTGGGTCACCTCTCTAAGCTCACCTGTCTCACCACAAACCTTCACCCACTGAGCCATTTTGACAGTCCTAAACTTTTTGAGATAATACTGGTTGAGGAAAAGACGGATACATTTTTAAATTGCGGGACTTCTCAAAGCCTCCTTTTGCCTATGTGTCTGAATATCATGATAGCGGTTGTTTGAACCAAGATAGAGAAATGGGCAAAAGGCCAAGACAGAGGCCGGCAGAGACAAAAGAGGTCAGAGGCAGACAAAATGACCGCGCTAGAGGCAAAGAAATTGAAAGAGAAAAGAGAGAGATTCTGGTAGGAACAGAGAAAGAAAAGAAGGCTGAAGAAATGGTTCACGTACAGGTAGGTAGGTACACGGTCAAGCATGGTCAACCCTGGTTCCATCCCTGGGACCTATTCGGTGGAAGGAGAGAACCGACTCCTGCCAATTGTCCTCTGACTTCCCCAGGGGCAACACGGCACACATACACAATAAATCAAAATTTATTTAAGGGGGTGAAGGCAAAAGAGACGGAGAGGAGGGGACAGAATGGAAGAGAGATGTACAGATGGAGATAGAGACAGGGATACAGATGGAGAGAGTCAAGATCAGAGTCGGAGAAGGGGGCGAAAGAGGCACTTGGGTGAATGGAGGGATCGTGCCAGGGTGGCGCGGGCTGGTAGAGTGCAGACAAAGCCTGGACGCGCGCCGGCCAGGGTGGCCCCGGCCGGGACAAAGGCTTGGCCCGGGGGGCGGGGGCAGCGATGGCGCCGGCCGCCGAGGGCGCGGGCGAACTACAAGTCCCAGCAGCTCCCGCAGCGGCCCTCGGCCGGCCCCTCTCGCTCCCCGGGAGCGCCTGGCGGGGCCGCTGGGCCGAGGGGGCCGCCGGCGGGGCTGGCGGGCGGTGGGGTTTCCTGCAAGCCCGGGGCGGGGAGACGCCGGCTGGCCAGCGCGGGTGCAGCCGGGCCGGGCAGGGGCGAGGGGCATCGGGTGAGTGACCCCGAGAGCGGATCGGGCTGGACTGGGGAAGGCTGGGCAAAAGGGGGAGGTGGCTGGGAGGAGGCCCCCACACTAAGAGCAGGGTGCGGGGCGCGGCTCCGGGCTACTTATATGCACCCCTCGCTGAGTGTGTGGTACCAGCTCTCGAGCTGGGGCGTCAATGTGGCAGACGCGGTGGAAGGGGGGTCCCGAGGAGCTCAGGCCTAGTGCGTTTATCCACCACCCCCAGGACCACCCCCAAACCCCCCACAGTGAGCCTGAGATTGGGGTGGGTGGAGGCGCCCGCTAGCTCTGGGGTCCTGTAGCGCAGGACGCCTCCTTGCTTCAGGAGGTGATGGGGGCGGGCGGCGGGGGGGGGGGGTGCTTTCTTTTTGGGAACCAAGAGAAGCCTGGGGTATTGTTCTTCCGATGTGGAACTTAAGAAAGGCCTTTTGCTCCATAGTGTGTGCAGGAGGAAAGTGTAGTATTACCTCAAGGATCCCAGGATCTCTCACCTCCCAGTCTTGGCTGTTCTTTGAAGCCCGTGTTCCCAAGAGGTGATTGGGGTGCACCTGGCCTCTCCCTCGTCTAAGAGGTGGGAGTTCAGGAGGCTGCTTTCTTCGAAAGCAATCTAAAAGTCCCTTGTCTCCCAGAAACCTGGGAGGACACCCGGGAGTGTTGCCCATTAATCTCCAACAGTGGAGCCTGGGTAGAGAAGTTGTTGGGGGAATTCAGCACCCCTCTGTGTACTGGCGATGAGGTTGGGGCTGGGTAGGCCTCCCAAATCCCCAGGAGTCCAGCCAAACAAAGAGTTCCCTCAGCCCCAAGGTAGAGCTCTGTTGCTTTCTCCCGTTCTGCCCCCCAGCCTTTCCCCTAACCATGGAGTGTGTGGCTCAGGAACCCCCTCCCCTGGAGACACCCCCCCAGTTCTCTCAGTCACCCCACAGCCCTCCAGCCATTGTCTTCACCGAGGGGTTAAAATTCACAAGCGTCTAGCCAATTGGAAAATAGATCTATTAACTGCGCTCCCCTCCCTTCTGGCTGTGGAATCCTTAGTGCCCCTGGCACCCCCTCCCCAGGAGAGGCCCGTGTATGCACTCTCCTTAATTTTGAAAACCTCGTGTTATGTTGTAGCCCAGGCTGTCCTTGAATTGTGCAGACCTTCCAGCCTTAGCATCACAAGGGCTGAGCTTGCAGGTGTGTCCTGAGCTGCTCCCTCACATCTCCCCTCCCGTGTCCTCAAGTTTAGGGAATAGACATCAAAGATCTGTCTGGGAGAGACTATATCCCACCCAGGCTGCGGGGTATAGAATGCTTCCCTGTAAGCAAACAAGGGCCCCTGCCCTTCTCACTGTGACACAGAAGGGGTGCAGCTACCATTAACTTCTCAGCCTTACCACTATCCGTTCTACTTCTGGAGGGCAACCCACACAAGCCCCCCTCTCTACCAGCAACATCCAGATCTACCACTTTCCAAGGTGGAGCAAAAATGCAGACCATGACCTCATGAGGAATAAAGAACCCTGACACCCTTTTCCCCAAATTAAGAGTGTCAGACCTTAGAACTGTCTCCTATAAGACCCAAACTCCCCTACTACAAGAGCTCAGGATGGGGCTGGAGATGTCATTCACCTACCATGCAGGGAACCCTGGGTTTGAATTCCAGTACTACATAAGCTGAACGTGGTTGTGCATAGCCTGTAATTCTGCACTCAGGAGTTTGAGGCAGGAGGATAAGAAATTTAAGGTCATTCTTGATTACATATGAGTTGAAAGACAACTCAGGCTACACAGGACCTTGCTTAAAAAACAAGATCCCAAGATGGCCTCTTATCCCACCCAGCTTTAAGTTGAAAAGGGAGGGTCCCATCACATCATATGAGGGTTCCTCTATTTGAAATCCTGGCGAGGACACTAGTTAGAACTCTTTCTGTGGTTAAAGACAAGGAGAAAATCTGTCTGTAGTTAGCAGGGACTTTTGTGTGGCGTGGCCAGTCCCCTCTCCCTTCCCCAGAACCTCCCTCCACCAACTCCTGTGCTCATACTGCAGATTCTGTTCCAGAAGCCGCAAGCAGTTCTACTTCTAGGATGAGGCGCTCAGTCCTGGTTAGGAACCCGGGCCACAAGAGCCTTAGGCCACTTTATGGAGATCTTCATTCAGACCCAGAAGACCTGGACCCCAGCCCCAAAGATCCAGACCCTATTTCTGAAAGCCCCGAGCCAGAGCCGGAAGACCTCAACACTGTCTCAGAAGATGGGGATGCCAGCTTTGAAGATCTGGACCCTGAGGCAGAAGATGCTCAACCATCCATTTTGGGGAAGCCAGACTCAGATTCCCAAGATCTGGATCCCATGTCTTCAAGTTTCGACCTTGATCCTGATGTCATTGGCCCGGTACCCCTGGTTCTGGACCCAAGCAATGACACCCTCAGCCCGGCTGCTCCTGATGTGAGTTCCCTTCCCTCTGGCCTCACTGCCACCCCTGAAATCTTGGCAACGAGCCCAGCGGTGCTTCCCGCCCCCGCCAGTCCCCCTCGTCCCTTCTCCTGTCCTGATTGTGGGCGAGCCTTCCGTCGCAGCTCCGGGCTGAGCCAGCACCGACGCACCCACAGTGGGGAGAAGCCTTACCGCTGTCCCGACTGTGGCAAGTCATTCAGCCATGGTGCCACACTGGCCCAGCATCGAGGCATCCACACGGGTGCTCGGCCCTACCAGTGTGCTGCCTGCGGCAAGGCCTTCGGCTGGAGGTCCACGCTGCTCAAGCATCGCAGCAGCCACAGCGGAGAGAAGCCACACCACTGCCCTGTATGTGGCAAGGCCTTCGGTCACGGCTCGTTGCTGGCCCAACACCTGCGCACTCATGGTGGCCCTCGTCCTCACAAGTGCCCGGTGTGTGCCAAGGGCTTTGGGCAGGGCTCTGCGCTGCTTAAACACCTGCGCACCCACACCGGCGAGCGCCCCTACCCGTGTCCGCAGTGCGGCAAGGCCTTCGGGCAGAGCTCAGCGTTGCTCCAGCATCAGCGCACCCACACGGCCGAGCGTCCCTACCGCTGTCCCCACTGCGGCAAGGCCTTTGGGCAGAGCTCCAACTTGCAGCATCACCTCCGCATCCACACTGGTGAGCGACCTTATGCCTGCCCACACTGCTCCAAGGCCTTTGGGCAGAGCTCGGCGCTCCTGCAACACCTCCACGTGCATTCTGGCGAGCGCCCCTATCGTTGTCAGCTCTGTGGCAAGGCCTTTGGCCAAGCTTCCAGCCTCACCAAGCATAAGCGGGTGCACGAGGGAGCTGCAGCCGCAGCTGCCGCCGCTGCCGCTGCCGCTGCCGCTGCCGCAGCCGCAGCAGCGGGGCTGGGCCTCGGGCCTGGCTTGAGCCCAGTATCTATGATGAGGCCCGGGCAGATCGCTTTCCTAGGTCCTGATGCTGTTTCTGTGCTGGAATCTGGCCTGGGCTTCAGCTCTGGTGCCAGCTCTGCCCGAAGTCCTGACCCTACTTCTGTGCTGGGTTCACTCCGGAATCCCATCCTCCAGACCCACTCAGGATCCATCTCCAGTCCTGATCTTGTTCTGTCTTCTGATCCTAAGCCAGGCCGTGATGCTGACCCTGATGTGGTACCCAGCCCCGACCAAGAATCTGATCCCAGCCCTAACCCAGATCTCGTCCCCAGTCCTGACCCCAACCCCAAGTCCCAAACAGATCCCTGCTCTCCCACTCATGACAGTCCCAGCCCAGCCCTTCCAACTGGAGAGAGTCCCAAGTGGGTAAAGGAGGAAGAGGCACTGCTGGGGCCCGATGGATAAAGGGGCCCGGCATCTATGGTGGTTTGGGGAAAGTGTGTGTTATATTCATAGTAAAATCCTCCTGCCTCCTGGCTCTGTGGTGTTGATTGTCTTCTGCGCTTTCTCCTACTGCAGGTGGGGGCGGAGGGTGTGGTCAGAGCCAGCCAGATCTGTGAAGGCACACCCTCCAGGCCGCCTAGCTTCCCATACAAGGCCCATTCATCCCATCTCTTCTCTCCTGGGTCTGGCCACTGTGGTCAGGTCACTCAGCCTCAGTGGGTGGTTCCCATGCTGGAATTTCTGGCATGCTGATGTTGTAGTGGGCTGACCATGGAGGCTACTAAAGGGCACCAAAGACAATCCACCGGATCCTTGTGCTAACCTCCTTGCCCTTGAAAAGCCCTGGGAGGAATAGAGGTTGCACACTCATGTTGCATGCTTATGTGCTTACCAAACATCTGTTAGCCTGTGTAGTGGTGTGGGCTGTCCAGAGGTGGCAGCAGGAGGATTGGGCTATGTAGTGAGACTCTGTCACAAAAAGCTAGACTATCACTTGGTGCCTGTTGCTTTATTTTATCTTAAAATATTTATTTTTATTTGGTGTGTATAAATGTTTTGCCTGTATGTATATCTGTGTACCATGTGCATGGAGCGCTCACACAGGCCAGAAGAGGACATTGGATCCCCTGGAACTGGAATTACAGATGGTTATGGACCATAATCTGGGTCCTGGGAATTGAACCCAGGTCCTCTGTAAGAGCAGCAGTGCTCTTAACCACTGAGCCATCTTTTATATATTTACAAAGTACATTCATTTTGTGCAGAGGTCAGATAACCTGCAAGAGTTGGTTCTCCTACTACGAACGTTCTGGGGACTAAAGTCATCAGTTTGGCAGCAAGTGCCTTTACCTGATGAGCCATCTACCAGCCCGCCTGATTTTATTTGAAAGTTTTATTTTTATTTCATGAGTATCAGTGTTTTGCCTGCCTGCAAGTGCATTGAATGCATGTCTGGTGCCCAGGGAGGCCAGAGGGGGACTGGACGCCCTGGACCTGCAGCTGTGGGCAGTTGTGAACTGCCATGTGGGTCCTGGGTGCTGACCCAGGATTAACCTTTGAGCCATCTCTTAACTTCATTTGTTTGTTTGTTTATTGAGATAGGGTCTCATTTTGTACCTCAGGCTGGCCAGGCTTGCCTAGTTTCCTGGGTGCTGGCATTATCCCAATAAACATCTAATACTCATTGAGGTCTCAGCAGGAAGCAAGACCAGCCAGCACAGTTTGGACACTTCTAATTTAGAAACATTTCAGAGCTAAGTATAGAGGGTGGAACATTCCAAAGCGTAGCAAGATTGCTGATTTAGATGGAGGGACCACTTTTCCTAAGGGGGGGAAATTTTTTGTTTTGTTTTGTTTCAGGGGTAGGATATCACTACACAGACCTAGCTGTGGTCTCAAAAACATCCTCTACATGGCTCCACATACCTGACTGTGTGTGTGTGTGTGTGTGTGTGTGTGTGTGTGTGTGTGTGTGTGTGTGTGTGCTGTAACTGTAGGTGTGGATGCCAGTGCCTGTGTGTGTGTGTGTACACAGGAGGCAAGAGCTCCTTACTCTTCACTTTTAAATTTTTATTATATGCCTAGGAGTGTTCTGCCTTCAGGTAAGTGTGCACCATGACTGCGAGTTGTATCTACTGAACTGGAGTTATGGATGGTTGTGAGCTGCCATGGGGGTACCGGGAATTGAACTCTAGTTCTCTACTCCCCGCGCTCCTAACTGCTAAGCCACCTCTCCAGCCCCTCACCTGTTTTATCCTGGAGCTTACAGATAAGCTAGACTGGCTGGCCCCAGGTCCCAAGTATTCTGCCCTCTCTGCCTCCTCGGTGCTGGGTTACAGGTGCCAGGCCATGGTTTTTACATGAATTCTGGGGATCTGAATTCAGATCTCCATGCTGACATGACAAGCCCTTGGGCTACTAAGCCATCTCTCCAGCCCCCATGCCTGGCTCTTGGGGAAGTATTGTTATATTGCCAATATTACTGACTGCACGGGCCACCATGCCTTGTTTTTGCAGTGCCGGGAATGGATCCCAGTTTGTAGATGCTGAACCATACTAACTGGGTCTTGAATTCTCTCATTTAATCCTTTGTACAACTCTAAGAGGCAGGGAACTGTGGGTGATTGCCATTTTGCAAAGGAGAAGAAATTTTTGTTTTTGTTTTTTCAAGACAGGGTTTCTCTGTGTAGCCTGGCTGTCCTGGAACTCACTCTGTAGACCAGGCTGACCTTGAACTCAGAGATCCGCCTGCCTCTGCCTCCCAAGTGACAGGATTAAAAGATGTTTAAGACACCATGCCTGGCAAGAAAATTTTAATTGTTATTATTGTTACTAATAATAAAGGGGAATAGGTCACACAGTTTAAGGCAGTCTCGGAAATTCCCAAGTGATGATTGTAAGTGCCTAGATTTAAACTCGAATTACCTACCTGCCTTGCAGATCCTATGTTCTTAACTTTCCCGTTCCAAGCAAGACTGCAAATGCCCTGAGGCCATAAAGAGGTGAATGGTAGGAGATGGAAACTATTTAAGCGGGAAGTTTTCTGGCCCTTGCAAAGCCATTGGGAAACCACTAGGAGGTTCTAGAAGATAAAAATTCTTTGGAGGTTCTTCAGGCTGCTAGTAGGCGGAGGCTGGCAGTAAAAGGCAGGACTGAGGCTGTTGCAGTAGCGCAGAAAGGCCGATGTCTTTGGGCTGGTAGAAGAGGGTTCTATTTGGCTTAGGAAACACAGTTTGCTGGTAGCCTGGATGGGAGACAGGAAAGGTTTCTGGGAGTAAAGGGGAGGATACTTTCGGCTTAGGACGTAGGGTCAGCACCGGACACCATGGAAGGTAACAGGTCAAGCTGTAGACGTAGACGTCACGAGGAACCAGCTCGGAACCAGCATGTTGCACAGACCCTTTTTTGTTAGCCTTGCTAGTCAGTCGGTGCTAGGACCGCGAGACTGACTGCTCTTAACCCGTGAGTCGCCGGCTAGGGGGCGCATGCGCACTGCGGGCATAGGTGGGGAAGCTGGGCTCCGGCTTCATAGGCTGGGTCAGAATTCGTCACGTGGTCAGCTCAGGCGCCTTGCTCACGTGACCGCGGCGCATGTCAGCTGATGCGAAGGGTTTGAAGCCGCGCCGGGAGGGAGCGAGGCCGCAGTCAGTGACAGTGGCGCGCGCTCGGACCCGCCCGCACCCCGCGCTCACCGTGCGGCCATGGCCACCGCGGCGGGCCGGCGCGGCTCAGGTGAGCGCGGGCGGCGGGAGGGCGCGCCCGGCTCCTCGACCTCAGACGGCGAGCGCCCAGCCTGGCTCCGCTGCTCAAGTCCAGTACGGGAGAAATGGGCATTCGGCTTCTGGAACCTGGGCGGCGGGTGGGCACCAGCATCTCTGACCTCAGGCGGAGAGCTTCCACAGAATCTGGGTGTCGGGGTGGGTAGCGACATATCTGACCTTGGGCGGCGAGCATCCAGCTTCGACGTTCTGAAGTTCAGTGAGGACTTCTCTGAGTTCCTATGGGGGAGAGATTGACAGATGCCTCCTAGAACCTGGGCAGCGGGTGCGCATCGACATCCCCGACCTTGGGCGGCGAGCGCCCAGCTTCCCGTTCCTCCAGCCCAGTGCGGACTTCGCAGCTGCTCCGTAGGGGAGAGAAGGGCAGAAGGCGCATAGAACCTGGGCAATGAGCTCCCAGCTTCCAGTTCTGAAGTTCCCTAGAGTCCCCATGGGAACCTGGGTGGCGGGTGGGTACCGACATCTCTAACCTCAGGTGGTGAGCTTGCATAGTACCCAGAACCAGGGTCGTAGATGGGTACCAGCATCGCTTGGCCTCAAGCAGTGAGTTTCCATAGCTCCTAGAACTGGGTGATGGGTGGACACCATCTTCCCCAACTTCCTCTGTCACTAAGCTCTGTTTTCCCCCCTAAAGTCTGGGGCAGACTTCTTAGCTGCACTATGGAAGAGAAATGGGCAGATGGTCCCTAGAACCAGTGGGTGGGTACCAGCCTTTCAGACCTCTGGAAGAGAGCTTTTTTGTTCACCCTGAAGGCCAGTACGAACTTAGTTGCCTTGTGAAAGAGAGGCAGATAGTCCCGAGAACTTGGACTGTGTGGGTGGGCATAAGCTTCTCCAGCTTCAGAGGGCAGGACTCCTGATAACCCCAGCCTCCACCTCCCTTGTGCTGGGATTATAACATGTGTCACCATGGATGGCTTTATTATTGCTATTATGGAGCATTTCTTTCCAAGTCGTATGTGACGTATGAGAGTGTTGCCTTCCCCAACCCAGTCTCTGCTCAGAGTTTGTTAATTCAGGCAGGCAGCCAGCTTCTCCCTTTAGGTCAGTATCTGAAACCCAAGGATTTTGTTAGTGATGGTTTTGTTTTGTTTGGGATCAGTATCTCATTCTGTAGGCCAGATTTGAACCTGTTTTATTTTTGTTTGTCTTGAGACGATCTTTCTGTGTAGCCCTGGCAGTCCTGGAACTCAGATCTGCCATCCTTACCTCCAGAATGCTGTAATTACAGGTGTGCACCTTCACACCAGACTTGAATGTGCGGTCCTCTCTCCTCAGCCTCTGAGCACTGGGATTACAGGTCTAAACAAGTCTTCCTCCTCCTCTTCTCCCTCCTTCTGGCTTGAACCTAGGGCCATGTTTCCTAGGCAAGCACATGACCACTGAGCTATGTCCCCAGCTGTAGCCAAAGTTCCAATTGCTCTGTTTGCTGGAACTCAGTAACTTTGACATGAGTTCCAAGGTTTTGCTTCTGGCAGCCAGTGTCCAAATGCTCGGCTTTCCTAAGTGCAGGCGGGAAGCTAGAGGGATGACCTCCATGAATCCGGGGGACTCATTCAGTTACAGCTCCCACCCCTGCAGTCTTGTCTCCCTAAACTGAGATTGTATGCCC